>NC_138518.1:52907855-53265355 GCF_000230855.2 Cajanus cajan
TTAACTGTTTTAAGAGAAAAAAGACTTTGAAAAAAACGAGTGATGTAAGAAGAGAATAAAAGGAAAAAAATAAAAATAAAATAAAAAAATTGTGAAACACATATTTTTAACTGTTTTAAGAGAAAAAAGACTTTGAAAAAAACGAGTGATGTAAGAAGAGAATAAAAAGAAAAAAATAAAAATAAAATAAAAAAATTGTGAAACATACATATTTTGAAAAAATAAATAAGAAAAATAAGTTTGATAGGAATTTCATAAAATTTCACAAAAGAAAGATTCATATGGCAAAGAAAACAAAAAATTCAAGGTAGGTTATCAAATCTCAAATCATGTGAGAGAAAAAAATTTAAGAATAAAATGAGAAAAAAAAAATACCTTGTAATTGTGTGTCAACTCTCTCAATTTCTGGATTATCCTTATGTTTGTACCAAAAATTACAATTGTAAAGAATAATGTTGTGAGATTTTGTGACTTTATGAAAACCTCATGAAAGAACTACAATATATATAACTGAAATAAATTCTAAATTATGACATCGAATCACAACACTCATCATTGCATTAAACGAATCGACAAAAGTTTAAAGTTATTCTTTTCTTAACACGAAGTTTAATTTAACTTAGCATTTACTCAATGGATCCATGTTTACAAGTAAAGTTGAAAATTCTTTATTTCTTGCTTGAATGATAAAATTTAATTAGAACTTATAATTGAAATTATTGTATTTTAGTATCATGTATAGTTTTTTTAGAAACTTAAATTTTTAAAACATATGATTTTGTTTATATTAAAACAATTATAAATTGATAAAATTTATGCATAACAAAAAAATGGTGCCTCAGGTAATTTTTTACTCTCAAGAAAAGAAAATTAAAAAGGTTTATAATTTAAAAATATATAATCTACATTTAGAATATTAATTTTTTAATTTTATACAATATATATATTTGTAATTTAATGAGCTAAAAATAGGAGGGAAATAACACAATAAAGAATTTATTAAACTGGAACATTGAAAATCATTAAGGGTGGCAATAATGAAGAACATTCTATGCTTGGGGAACTGATGAAAGAATGGTATCTTTCCTTTGGTTTAACTTTTGCAAGGAATTATTCCTACAGACAATAAGAGCAAAGAATCCAAAAACATGTTTGACATCATTCTTTTTCCCTTGAAGAGTTGCCACATACAATAGTCTATTATTCCTTTCAAGAATGGAATCCATTGCTTGATCGAGACCTAAAAGAATACCAATAATTTTCAAATGGAAAATGAATAAAAGAGTTGGGTTGACATTAGGATTTGAGATTGAGTGATATGATTCTCCAGCGAGGATGGAAACAACTCAGAACTTATTTTATCAGTTTCAGCTAAAGATCTTAAAGAAATTATATAAACTAGTTTGTTTTATCCGTGCAGTGCACGCAAATTTTATTTATTTATTTAATATAGAATTTGTGAGTAAAAATTTGATTTTTTTTTTAAATTAGTGAATTAATATCAAAATAGAAACTCCAATCAAGGGATATTTTTATTTCATTTACTCCAATATGATTGTTTTTATATTATAGTAGTTTGATATATTTAATCATATACAAAGCAATGTAGTTGAAATCGACATTTTCTGCATAATGGAGTTGAAACCCAAAATTTTAATAACTTGTAATGATACTATGATAAAGTTCCATGAAAGTTAAAAGGAATCAAATGCTCGATTAAAGCCAATGTAAATTGGATTGAATTAATTAAGTAATGAATGTTGAAAGTATTAATCCCGAATTTGAATTCCTTAAAGAAAACAATGCCGCATGTACGTTAATAGAATATGCAAATGATGTTCTATTTACAAATGTTTTTAAGGTATGAATATCATAGTAACTTAGATTCAGAACTCATTAAGCCACGAATTTTGATAAGAATCTTTAAAAATTAACTTATATAAGTTCAGCATAGACAAATGTCATAAATAATTTCAGTTAAGGAGTGTAAATATTTATTGAAATAACATACTAATATAAACTAATAATTGAAATAGAATGTTTTCCTTGACCATCCTCATTGCTCATATCAATAGCTTGTAGCTTCATGACTTTGACAATGCAGTTGACCTGTGCGAATTTTTGGTCCTATGTTCAATATAGCATGGGTGTTTGAGGTTACTAACTCCCAAATTAAGGTCCAAACTCATTCTAGTCATTACCTATTCAAACAACTTCTCCAACATCACAAAACAGCTATGACATTGAAGTGTTTTTGACCCCATATAACAACCTCATACGTACTCTAAACAAATAAGTAACTATTTCACCTCCACATGAATTGAAATAGGCTCACCTCACATTCAAGTATTTTTATAATGGAGTTGACATAAAGGTAAAACTTAAATAGTAATCATATAAATACTTTTTACCTCTAAGTTGCATGTACTTTAAAGTAGTTAGTTATTCCTAGCCTATTTTTGAATCAAGAGCAACCTTATTAAGAAAAAAAACAAAAGTTATTTATTCATATAGAAAAAAGCCAAGAACAAAAATGTTTAGTATTCTCAAACACATATCTAACAGAGTTATATAGGTAGCAATTCATATTGACAAAAAGCCTTCTCAATCAAAATCAACAGATTCATAATAGGATTAGTATTTTAAATTTGTGCAATCTCTTAATTCATATAGGCTACCTTACATGCTACATATCTAAAAAAGCCATGTAGCTAATTATTTACATATAATTGGTGCGTGGTAGTATTTCCACAAAAAAACACATATTGGTCATAGATCAGACAACTCAAAATATACAAAGTTCATCCATAAAAAATCAAATAATAAAAATAATTAGATAAATCATACTTTCAACATTTGCATCCCCATTATGTATAGACAAGAAAGTAGAATAGGGGGGCAAAATTTGAAGTTCAGTCAATTGTCCACATAAATATAAATGTAGGCATTTCATAGTCCACTTGAGCAAGTACATTCAATTTAAGGCACAAATGTAATTTGCATATACAACTCAACATCATAGCATAGATAACTACTAAACAAAAATTGAACATAGGGATGTCACTCTTGCAGAGAAATAACATTTCAACCTTGCAATCCTTTTAAGAGAAGATGGTTCAAGATACTTATTAATTAAAATACTACATAAGTAATACCTTCAACCCAATGCAGATTAAGCAATAGCAATCCTCAAACCTCATCTTATAATAGAAGAAATAAAAAATTAACCACCTTCACATTCAAAATTTTTCACTAGCATCCTAATTGACATTTTCACCATTTCCTATAAAGTTAAAATGCAAAATTTCAAGCAATCTAACCTGTGTGTCCGTATTTTCATTTAAAACTTCACATTTTTACTCATTTTCATTTTAGATTAGAATCTAAAATACCACACAAGCAACCCATGTCTCCCATTTGTGAATGTGTTTTAGTCACCCAACGACACATGGCCACTTCCTCATTCTAAATATACAATATTGATCTAGTATACAATATTGTCCCTTAACCTCAACCCCTAGTCCCCCGCGAAACGCACAAAGTTCAAAATCCAACACGTATTAAAACAAAAATAAAAAAGAGCAACTCAACAAAAAAGAGCATTTTTTCTAAGGTAAGCTTAGAGGGAAAGTAAAAAATACCTTTCTTGTCAAACTTGGGGTTTTGGGAAACTAGTAGGGTTTTGTCCAAGGAGAAGAGCCCGAGCCTCAATTACGAACAAGTGAAGAGGTGAGTGTTGTTTGGAAGAGTGGCGGAGGTTGTGAGTGTAGGTTTCATGACTCACTCCATCTACCTTATGCCTACCTTATGCCTTTTTGATCTATTTACTTTACTTTCCGGCTTCTGGGAAGTGTAGAATTGCCAGGTTAGGGTTCAATGGGAGTATAAGAAAAAGGGGGCAGGAGCCACATTAGCAGTTAGGGTTCATATTCTACTCTTGGGAAGGGAAAATTTGACAAGTAGGGTTCATTGAGAGTGAATATAGAAGGTACATGAGCAATATTAGGACTCAGGGTTCATGTTCTACTTTCGGGAAGGAGTTCAAAGTTGATGGAGAAGGGGGCGTGAGGCACATTAAAACTTGGGGTTCATCTTTAATGTGTGAAAGGTTTTGACTTGGACGATTTTAGTGAGTTTCGGCCCTTTTCGAATTTCTTTGTTCATATAATTAGTTTTATTATTTTATTTTCAATTCTTTGTGTTAGCTAAATAGTCACTAATATTTAATATATTATCGTTTATAAAATAATCTGATTGAGTAATGAGTTTCGTCCATAATTATAAATTTTTTAAAAACATACAGCGTTGGCTAAATCGACACTAACCTCTATTATAATATATATTAAAATAAAATTTATTATTTAGCGTCTTCTTTGACCGACGCAAATGAAAAAAATAATGAAATAATATAAAGCATTACATGACTTTTGTTTATTGTCCATCTAGAGTTAGCTTAATCGAAAGCTATATGCATTTGCTCCATGGCCGACGCTGTGTAGCCAACGCTACTTTCAAGCATTCTTGTAGTGTATGCATATAGTCTAATCGACATGTATCATATGCATAAAAATGTTATTTTTATGGGTATGATATGAAATATATTTTCAGGAAAGAACCTTTTGTGTAAAAACTTAGAGATTAGTCCTTGGCGATAGCTCAGTTTGGAAAGTCCTAGTTTTTCCCCTGTGTACATGGAATTTATCTTGTGTGGCGTAGTTATTTCGATCAAGCCCTGATAGTACGACCTCCTAATGAGAGTGCATAGAGGGTGTGACCCAAATTGTACTCCTAGGCTATTCTACGTGTATTGTTAGTGATAATGCACAAGTGATGTTTTTACTGACGTTACATGTATAATAATATATAGTCCATGTCCATGGCATAATGCGTTATAATGTATCTATTATTATTTGTAATGCTATGATTGAACAATTGTGATGATAATGTTTATTTGTGTATACTATATATATCTTGTATGTTTTGGTTGTGTTTGGTTATCTAGTTTGATTCCTGCATCGTGAACCTGAGTGATATGCTTTTTACTTCCTTTGTCTTTGTTATTGCTCTTGTGTTGATTCTACAGGTGATGATCAACATGATGTTGGAGATGTCGGTGATGAGGCTTACGCTTCATGTTGGATTACTCTAATAAGACATATGACATCGAGATGTAATTAGGACTAATTTAGGATTTTGTTTCTATTGGTTCATTTGGAAAACATTAATTTTTAGTTTCTTTGTAAATCTTTTAGTTATGTTATGTTATTTGTTTAAGGTATAATGTGATCCTTTCTATTTGTACGGATTTTGAATTTATTTATTTCATGAGGTATTTCAATTTTATATTTTGTATGTGTTATGACATATGAGATAGAGGGTGTTCCAAATAATAATAATAAAATAACTTTTTAAGCCCTTCTCATTTCTTTTTATTCTTTGAGATTATGTTTATTTTTCTTAATATATTATTAAAATATAGTTAGAGATTAGATTCGTCATTTTTTAATTATTATTTTTATTTAGCTCATGTTTTATTTTATTAGTGTTTCCTTTAGCTTTTTCTTTTGATACTAGTTCATATTAATGTCGTGCTTTTTGCAGGAATACTAATATAGTACTCTATCTCTTTAAATTTGTTATCTTTTCAATTGTTATTTTCATAAGTCTGTTATTATATATAGTTTGTTATTATACTGATACTAATAATTATCGGTTTGTTATTATACTGATATTTATTTAGCTTATCAGTTTATATTCAATATATATATAAGTGCAGCACCCATATACTGTGTTATTATCCAGAATACACTAGCTTCCTCTCATTATCTTATATGGTATCAGATTAAAGCCTATTGCTTAACAAGTTTTTTCTTTCGATCCAATGGCGTCTCAATTGTCCACACCTACTGCCCATTATGATCCAAAGGATCTTGTGGAATTTAACACCACCACCTAATTACCTATCAAATTAAACTCCTCCAATTAACCCATGTGGTATTGGTAGATTCATTCTCTGCTTGTAGCCCGTGACCTTGAAGGCTACGTCACGAGTGACACACCTTGTCCCCCACTGACTCTGGTGTGTCTTTCAATCTATCTTATAATTTTTTGATTCGTCACGACAAATACCTCTACATCGTTGTACTTGGCTCATGCTATACTGAGGCCCGTGCTGTCATGGCCATGGCAGAAACATCACGCGCTGCCTGGTTGTCCTTGGAATGTGCCTTTGCCGCTCGTTCTCGCTCTCGTGTCATGTCCCTTAAATAGCGTCTGAATTCTAGCACCAAGGGATCTTCCACTATTGCTGCATATTTGCAATCAATTCGCTCGATTGCTGAGGAGTTATCCTTGATAGGCCACGCTGTTGATGACATTGATCTAGTCATTCATACTCTTAATGGTCTTGATCCTTCTTTTCGTGACTTCACAGCCTCCATACGCACTCGGGACACACCAATCTCCTTTGACGAGTTGTCTATCAAGCTGCTAGATTATGAAATGTATCTTAAACATGATGAACATGTCAACCACCAACCTTCCATCACTGCCAATTATGTTAATCAAGGACGCGTCCATCGTTCCAACAAGGGGTGCAACAATAATCACTCCTCTAGTTCATCCACTTCCCTCCACAAACGTAACAATTCTTCCTCCAACTCCAACATTGTTTGCAAACTTTGCTCCAAGAAGGGACACGACTCCCAAACTTGCTACAAATTCACTAAGAACAACCGACGATCTTCCAACCCTGCTACTTATGCAACCCACGCTACTATTCCACCACCTGAATGGTTGTTTGACTCTGGTGCTTCACATCACATTACCAATGACCTCAACAATCTCTCCTTAACCTCTACCTACACTGGTAATGACAAACTCTATGTGGCAAATGGTATGTCCCTTCCCATCACACATGTTGGTTCCACTACCCTTCACCCACCCACACGTCCTTTATCACTCACCAATGTTTTGTATGCCCCTGGAGTCACTCAAAATCTTATATTTGTGTCTCAATTATGCATTACTAATGAGTTTTCCATTAAATTTTTTCCTTCATTTTTTGAGGTAAAGGATCTGAGCACAGGGGCAACTCTCTTTCGAGGTCCGAAGGATGATCATGTTTACAAACTCCCACCCACCTCAAACACTCATCATGTCTACTCAACCACCTCCACCTCATCTTCTCAATGTTGGCATACCCGACTTGGTCATCCATCCTCTCGTGTCTTACATCATGTTCTTTAATCAAATAGAATTCTTTTTCATGGCTCAATCAATAAATGTACTCATTGCATGTCAAATAAGAGTCATAAGTTACCTTTTAATAAGTCATCTTTATCTAGTTCTCATCCCCTAGAGATTGTATATTCTGATGTCTAGGGACCATCCCCTTTCACTTCAATAAATGATTTTCGGTATTATGTGATTTTTATTGACCATTTTTCCAAGTATTTGTGGTTGTTCCCTATGAAATTGAAATCTGATGTGGCAATCATTTTTCCTATCTTCAAAAATATTGCTGAGAATCAATTCACCTGCAAAATCAAGAATTTTTATTTCGATAATGGTGGAGAGTTCATTAAACTCAAATCTTTTTTTCAAAATCATGGCATAACTCATTTAACCACCCCACCACATACACTAGAGCATAATGGTCTTTGTGAAAGAAAACACCTTCATTTGCTTGAAACTACAAGATGTCTCCTTCATCACGCTTCTCTTCCTCTCCAAGCTTTTGGTCATTTGCTGTCCAAACAATTTCCTACCTCATTAATCGTCTCCCCACCCCAACCTTGAACATGAATTCACCATATTGCACCTTGTTCCATAGTTAGCCCAATTACACAAAACTCAAGTCCTTCGGGTGTCTATGCTTCCCATGGCTAAAACCATACATTACTAATAAACTTCAACCCCGCTCTGAACCTTGTGTCTTTCTTGGGTATAGTCAAACCCAAAATGCATATATTTGTTATAGTCTCAAGCATCATCAATTCTACCATTCCCGTCATGTACAGTCTTGGAAGATGTCTATCCGTTCTCTCAAACTAATTCAACCTCTCAATCACATGAATCTCATACTCTTAACTCCCTTGCCAACAATTCCTTACATTCACTACCTCTCACTATTATCCATAAACCACAACCACATTCAACTCTTATCCACAACCCTCAACCCACCACCTCTACTACAATCGAATCATCAACCCCACATCCTTCTCCCAACCTCATCACCCTACCACATTCAGATCCTCAACAACCACCCCTTACTCAACTTCCCTTGCAACCACTTACCGTCTTCACTCACCCTATGCAAACCCACTCATCAAAGAATGGAATCTACAAACCAAAAAAAGCCAATCTTGTCACCAAATATCCTCTACCCAACTCCACAGAACCAACTTTTGTATCTTAGGCACTTAAGTCACCACAGTGGAAACAAGCAATGAGTGATGAATTCATGGCTCTCATGCAAAATAGAACCTGGACCTTAGTCCCCCCTCGTCCTCATTACAACGTGATTGGAAATAAGTGGGTGTTTAGACTCAAGCGGAATCCTGATGGCTCCATATCACGATATAAGGCAAGGTTAGTGGCAAAGGGATTTCACCAACGACCAGGAATTGATTTCAAAAACACCTTCAGTCCCGTGATCAAGCCCCAAACAATCAAGTTGGTGTTATGCCTTGCTATATCTCATGGTTGGTCCCTTACCCGGATGGATGTTAATAATGCCTTTTTGCATGGCACTATACAGGAGGATATATACATGTCTCAACCTGTCGGTTTCACTCACTCCTCCTTTCCCAATTATGTTTACAAGCTTCACAAGGCATTATATGGGCTTAAACAAGCCCCTCGAGCATGGTTTCAATCCTTACGTGAGTTTTTGCAACACCAAGGTTTCACCAATGCCAAATCAGACACGTCCCTTTTTATCTATAACAAAGGATCCATTATTGCTTATTTTTTAGTTTATATTGATGATTTATTACTCATAGGAAACAATACAGGCTTTCTTTGTCAGTTCAAGACTTTTCTTGCAGCCAAATTTTCCCTCAAAGACATGGGGCAACCGAGTCACTTTCTTGGTGTTGAGATCATTCCTACCACCTCTGGTCTCTTCCTAACCCAACACCATTACATAAGGGACCTTTTACAACGAGCAAACATGCTTGATTCAAAGCCTGTGTCAACACCCATGGCCACATCCTTCTCTTCAAACCCTGTTCTGGACTCCACAACTTGTGATAGTTGTCTCTTTTGCAGTATCATTGGCTCCCTACATTATCTATCTATCACACGTGTAGATGTAACATTTCCCGTCAAGAAACATGCTCAACACATGCAGTCTCTTACTGCCCTTCACATGCAAGCACTGAAATGGATTCCACGTTATCTCAAATCCACCATCAATCATGGGTTGCATCTTAGCAAGTCATCAAATCAACACATTTATGCATTTTGTGATGCAGATTAGGGTGGAAACACAACTAATAGAAGATCCACTGGTGCTTTCTTGATCTATTTTGGCCCCAATGCCATATCCTGGTCATTCAAAAAGTAACCCACAGTTGCCCGATCTTCTACCGAGGTAGAGTACTGCACAATTGCCACCACCACTGCTGAAGTTCTCTGGGTGCAACAATTACTCCATGAACATGGAGTTTCTATCTCCACACCAACAATCTTTTTTGATAATATTGGAGCTACCTACCTATGTGCTAATCCTGTATTTCATTCACGAATGAAACATGTCGCCATAGATTTTCACTTTGTTCGTGAATTAGTTGTAGAAAAGAAGCTTAATGTTTCACATGTTCCTACTAGTCATCAGCTTGCCGACTTACTCACCAAGCCACTTTCATCTTCACGACATCACTTTCTCAAATCCAAGATCAACGTTGTTGAAGATACCTCGATCTTGCGGGGGGATGTAGGAATACTAACGTAGTACTCTATCTCTTTAAATTTTTTATCTTTTCAATTGTTATTTTCATAAGTCTGTTATTATATATAGTTTGTTATTATACTGATACTAATTATTATCGGTTTGTTATTACACTGATAATTATTTAGCTTATCAGTTTATATTCAATATATATATATAAGTGCAACACCCGTGTACTGTGTTATTATCCAAAATACAATAGCTTCCTCTCATTATCTTATACTTTAAACTTATTCTTGCAAAATCTTTAGTGACGAGGTATTATGTAGAAAAATAGTCTCAATGGGGTTGGGTTTCCAGGGAAAGAATAAAAGACATGGGTCTTGATTTTTGTAAAACATTGGCTGCAGAAGTTCAAGGATAGAAGATTGATCTATTGACGTACAAAATACAAATTAAGCACTCACAATTTGTTGATGCAATATCTGGTATTATCCTGGATCCTAAAGTGATTCAAGAGTGCAAAAGAAAAGTTGGGAAAAGTTGTTGGAAATTAATGAGGGATCTTATCAAAGAGCAAGTATTGTGAAAAACATAGGAAAATAGTACTTAATAAAGGGGATAAAGAATGACAATGCATGATGGATGGGATTAGTACAATATGCAAGAGGGTGAATAGTTCATGCAGGGCATCTGCCAGCCATATTATCTATGAACATTTAACTAAAGAAAAGACATGATCATCAAATTCACAGGGAAATGAATGAAACACAAAAGCTTCCCTTCCTATATATGTTGAAGTTGTTTGTTTCTTCTCTTATTTTTGTTTTGTTGAATTTGGAGTTATATTATCTTGTGTTTTCAAAGAATAATGATATTCTTAAAAACAAAAGCAATGACTTTCATGTTCTCTCTTTTGATTTTGCATTAATTAAATTAAGTTTACCTAAAAAATGTTTAACTAATTTATGCTGTAGACTAGTTTTAGGTATTTTATTTATAGAAGGTTCATCTGCAATATTAGATGACCCATAATATAGACTAGTCTTCGTAAATGTTTATTGTATTGTGTGAGGAAAAAAGTTGACTCATTTGATTAGATTTTCACTTTTAACAATCTTACAACTTAGATTCAAATCTAAAAGTTCTTTGTTATTATTGAAATGTTTATTGAAATATAATTTTAAATAATTTGTTGATTAATCACATAACATGGGTGTCTATAACACATTTTGAAGATATGCAAAGAATATCATTAATAACACAATTAATTGAGAGATAAAATTTGTACCCCAAATACATTGGTTAGACATTTTTTTTTCTACTTTTGTTTCTCTTATTGGTACACTTTACATATATAAAGACATGCATTTGTAAACACAATAAAGTAAATAACATTGTTCTTTTAAATAAATGTATATGGAGAATTTCACAGACTTAATTTTACGTGTCTTCATCTTTGCTCCATTCAAAGTATGCAGAATTTGAGATTTGTTTTATTTCAAGATACCTTAGTGAAGGAAACTATAAACGTAAATTTCTTAAGTCAACTTTCAAATGCTTTAGGTACTTGAGACTCAGGATGCTCACTCCCCAAAATATGTTGATGTATATAGGATCGGATTATACGGGTTTCAAACTTTTGAGTTTTCCTCCTGTTATCTTTAGCGCTTTAGTTGGGTTGACAGAAATATCTCTTGGATCTCTAGGAATGACAGGAATATCTCCTGGATAATTTTCATGATAAGGTAGTTTGCTAGGCATCAACCATTCTGGAATATTTTCTCCAGGAAAGCCTTCAAGATGCATCTAATTTTTGCTGATTGTTTTTCAGGATCAGAAAGTGAACTGGCATGCAACTACATCCACTTGTAAAAAATAAATCTGATAAATAAAACAGTCAGTCTCATGCATTTTTTCTCAAATATTATTGAATGATAACTTGCTAAGTCCCTCTGTATCATTGAGTTACTGAGTTCAGCATGAGGTTATGGGGATATAAAGGAATTACTAATTGTAATGGAACACCCATTTGTATGAACAATTTATTGTTTTACCATTGCCAACCAGCATTGTCTTTAGTTAGTAGTAACTTCCAATTTTTTATTTGTTTTGATTAACAGGAAGGATGTATGTGGAAAATCAATTCCTTTTGGTGAGAACGAAGAAAGTGACACTGCATTGTCTCAGCTGCAATCTTCAACTCATCCACAATCCGTGGTGTCATTCTGATATGTCTATTGTCGATGTTCTTTAGTCTGGTATTTTGGCATTTGTGGAAACTAAGTCTGAATCCACCTCATTCAACATGCTGGTTGGTTGGAACAGAGAATTGGTTATTCAAATTTTGTGGTAATGTAGAGCTATCAAGCTGTGTGCCACATCGCTTGTATTGTATATAAGTGATGAAAATTTTTGCATTAAATAATAAAATCTGTTCTATCAAACAAATAAAAAGTTATTCTATGTATCAATACTTACATCTCCTATTACTGACGGGATGACAGCTAATTTTGGCATGTTGGGATATCATTATTGCCGAACCAAATGCTTATATTGCATTTGCGGGCAAAAGAGTAATTGAACAAATATTGCCAAGATTTACAAGCAGCTGAATATTTATTGGGAGTTTGGTGATGATATTTTTATTTTGTTAAAAATTTGAAGGAGTTCTTCCATATTTGAGGTTTACATGAAAAAAGAGCTTGTGGATCCTGAATCCATGTACTGTGGATCATGCTAGTATTCACAATAAATGTTAAAAATTTAGATAGTCTTAACACTTGATTGTATAAAATAAAAAAGAAAATTAATCAAAAGGATAACCTAATAATACAAAATTATCGAGGATTAATAAACAATCTAAATGGTGATTGTCGCTATTGTAGGAATGGTTCGTAATTCCTATTCTCTTAAATTATTTTGAAAAGGGTGACATTATGCTATAAAAATAAATTAAAAATAATTAGAAATCAAAAGTTAACATAAGCTATTCTTTAGAGACTCGTGTTAGCTTCTTTAAAATTTAATTTTAATTTATTAAAAACCTTTTGTTTTGGACTTGTCTAATACTAAGCAGTTTTTGTCATCGGAACAAATGATGACATTTCTTTTCGAATTCTTTATATAAACAACGCTTTGCTTGGTTGTTTAACCATTTTTAATAAATAAATAAATAAAAATAAGTTGAGATAAAAATAAAAATTAGACACTAAAAGAAATAAGCAACTGACCGTTGGAAAAAAAGTAGTAGCTCAAGCATGATGTGGTGTGTAGAACTCACCTATAAAGTGATTTAAGTAATTCTAACATTATAAATATGTGTAATGTATACGTTAAATGTTTATTATATACCATGAATTATATATAAATAAATATTATGTTTAAATATATAAATTATATTTAAAATTTGTATAAATAGATATTTTTAAATATATAAATTATATTTTAGATTTATAAAAAATAATTTATATTATAAAATAATTATTTTTTATTTATTGAATATTTATTTTAAAATTTAATTAATAAATAATTTTTATAAAATTTTAAAAAAAAATGTGTCAAAATTTTTTTTTTTAAAAATACTCTTATATAAAATAATCGTTCATTTTTAATATATAAGAATTAATGTATTAAATCATAAAGGATATATCATAACTAAATTTATTATTTGGAGTTCTTCTAATTTTCTTTTTCTGCTTCTGCTTTCTTAAAAAGATTTATATTGATAAATGGTTATTTCATTAAAAAGGTCTTTTATTTTTGAGTTTTTTTTAACTAATGACCCAATGTTATAGATATTCATATTTTAAAGAATAATATCTAATTTTAATTAATTTTTTATTCATCAAAAATACAAATGTGACAAAAAAATTCAAACTTAAGATCATAGATATACTATTTCAACTTCTACCACTAAAATAATTATATTAATTTAATATCTAAATTTAATTTGAAATGTTTAAAATTAAAAAATATTGTTTTACGAGAGTTAAAATTAAAAGTATTAGCACATTTCATTTATTACTGTAACATCCCAAATTTTATTCAATGAAAAGAAATATTTTTTTTATGTGAATAAGTATTTTATTTATGTATTTTACTATTTACGTATACGTATTTTACTATTTATGTATACATATTTTTACTATTTATGTATACGTATTTTACTATTTACGAATACGTATGTATGAATAGTATTTTACTATGCAATTGCACAGTGAAGGGCGGCTGAAACGTGGGCTGCGGATTCTTTACGTTTCAAAATTTTAATTAATTTGAATATAATAATGAATAGTGCATAGTGCATAGTAATTTATAATATTATTTTAATGAATAGTGCATAGTGCATAGTAACTTCAAAAATTCTATAAATAGGGGCCTAAGGTTTTGAAAATTTAGAATTCTAGAGAGAAGGAAATTCTGGAGAAATAGAGAGAGAAAGTAAGAGAGAGAGAAGGAGAAAGAAAAGGAGGTTCTGCTCTAGTGCCTTGTTTAAGGAGAAAGAGGAAGAGATTCTGCCCTAATTCCGATTCCTTTTAAGGAAAGAAGAGAGGAGTTTCTGCCCAAATTTCTGTAAACCCAGGTAAGGGGGGAGTGGGAAACCTTGCTTGGGGGTGTAGAAATAATTGTTAAATAGTCTGTTTGTTGGATTGGCTCCCGATCCCTTGCCTGTTGTTTATTTCTTTGAATATGTATTATTGATGTGTTTTGTTTTATATCTTATTTATTTACATATCAGAATCTGTTATTTGAATGGAAGGCTAAGCCTCCTAAGTATTTATAAATTTGTAATCTATTATTTAAATGGAAGGCTGAGCCTCCTTATTATCTTATATTACCTTTTAAGCTTCCTACTTTACTTAAAAGATCTTAATATATTATTATTGAAAAATATGATACCTAAGCAACCTCTGGACTGTTGGATTGTTGGACTGTTGGACTATTGGACTGTTTGGACTGTTGGACTGTTTGGACTGTTGGACTATTGGACTATTAAATTGGATTATTGAAATAATTCTTAATTATGAAATATGAATATGATATGTGTAACATGCTAAAGGTTGAGTCTGTGAATGTATGACATGCATCATATGCACATATTACTCCAGGTGTGCCGCTGAGGCCGCATACCCACGACTAACAAGGTGTACCTTTGGGTCACCCACGATATGCTAACGAGGTGTATGAACACCAATGATAGGTGTACCTTAGGGTCACCGACAATTGTATAGGTGTGCCTTCGGGTCACCAATGATGATATGTGAACTTCCGTATGGCGCCACATGCATACATTAGTGAGTCAAGTCAAGAAAATCATTATACATAAGCATATATGTGAGATTGATTATATATGTGAATTATATTGCGTGTGTGTGTGCTATTTAACTTTTATTTCTATATCTGCAACTGAGTGAGAAGTTCTCACTCCCTTGTCATTTTTGTGTATATTTAAATTATGATGCAGATAATTAGCATGAGGCTGAGGATGTTGGTGGTGAAGCTTAGGCTTCTGTTTGGGTTTCGCTCTGATAGGATGTGACATCGGGATTAGCTAGACTAATTGTTAAATTATTATTATTTTTCTTTTGTAATTTTTATGTTATTTATGTTGAAAGTGTGTATTTTTGTCATATTATAATTTTACTAAAAGATTATAAGTTAATTCCTAACTAGGAGGCCCTGCCACCTTTACTGGGATTAATCTATAATCTTTATTTTATTATTTCTTGACAATTTGATACTTACAGTTGAAAATTATGAATGTGCATCTTCTACTCAATGATACTTATTGTTTTATATCATTTTATGAAAATCTTTTATAAATATAGTTTATGTTTATTAATGATGTTGGGGTAGAGGGTGTCACATTTAGTGGTATCAGAGCAAGTCGATTTTATCAACCGTGTGTGTTATGTGCTTATCATGACTCTGTTGTGTACTCTGACTATGTCTTGTTTGTTGTGTACTATGATGATGATGTTCGTCCTGTGTTGATATTGTTGAGTTTGAGATTGTTAAGTTAGTTTGTAATCAGAGGAATGATAATCATGATAGTGTTAGCCAACTCGAATTATTAGAACCTTGGATGGGAGGTGATATATTGAGTGTACTAAGAGTTTATGATTGGTGAAGTTTCTGACATCTATAGTTGTAGCAGGTTGAATCTAAAGGTGGTTGTCTCTTTGGTGAGAGATCGAAATGATGTTAATTCCCTTAAGTGTTATTATTGGTATGTTAATTATTTATGGTTTAGGTAGCATGTGAGTTGTTTTGATTGAGAAAAGTAAGGAGAGACTTGAATGAGAAATTAAGTAGTGAATTTGGAAAAAGTTGAGGTATTTTGTGGCATTAGATATATTGATACATTATTGCTATTTGGTGTCGAAAATATTCTCATTATAGTTTGTTATGATAGTATGAGTATTATATCGACAAAATTTATATTTTGAGGTCTTTATGAAGAATATGGTTTTAGATATTATCTTTTCAATAGAACTAGGATAAGATGAAACAAAAATCTAGAACTTCAAGTTATGACTGCCTTGGTGATTAGAAATTTAGTAAGCACTGAATTTATTAGTGGTGATATTTGAATCTTTAGCTAAAGAGATGATCTCTTGGAAATCTTATGTTTTCATAAAGAGTTGTAGCTTATTCACTTAACTTTCGTTTGAGATAGGTTTGAAATCACTTGGATGAATACAACTCGGTTTGTCAGGTAGATATATGCTATCATGATATTTTGAGTTGTTAGGCATAAAAATAGATTTAAACTAGATTGTCTAAGTATGAATTTGGATTGTATGAGGTGAGTATTTTAGACCATGAAATTTCTTGCGGAGGAAGATCTACTTAAGTTGTGCTTAAGTGAGAGATACCTGAGTCAATTAGTAAAATCAGGAGTCTTGTTTGATAGTTTATATGAAAATTCAGTGAGTAATTTTTTTTTTAACAACTGTTCATGGTTTAAACTGCTCTCACTATAAAAATTGCTTTTGCCTTCGTTTCTTTGGTTATTAAGATTTTTCAGTTCACTAGGTTGTTTCTTGCCTACCCCTTGGAATCAACCGTAAGGATAATCTATATCAGGAATTCTTGAACCTGTGTATATTTTTAACTACCCAAATCATTTCGTTGCTTACTTCTTTGAATTACTTACTATTACCTTTGACTGAATTGACTAGAAAGGAGTTACATTAGTATGGGATAACAATTGAGGAAGTAGTTTTCAAACTCTTAAGGAAAGATTGACTAGTGTTAATATTACTAGATTTTAGTAAGATTATTGTGATATATAAATATGTCTCTGAAAATAGGTTTAGGAAGAATATTGTGGCAAGAAGAAAAGATAGTAGCTTATGTTTCTAAGAAATTGAAAATTCATGAGAGAAATTACCTTACCCATAACCTTGTTAGCGACTTTGTCATTTATATTAAGATTTGGAAACACTAACTATATGATTCTATGGTTGAGGTATTTAGTGATCATAAGAACCTTAAATATATTTTGACCAAAGGGGTTGAATACGAGATAAAAGAAATAGTTGAAATTTCTTAAGGAGTAAAATTTTGATCTTATTATTTGGCTAAAGCCATTGTGGTGATTGATGTTTTGAGGAAATCTTTATCTTTCATTATGATTAGAGAGATGAATCTTTTTGGCTTAAATTAGAAATTTAAGTTTGGATTATAAGGTTACTTCTAGTATTGTGAGATTAAGTATGAATAACGAATGGATTGTTGAAGAAAATTATAGGAGCATAATTAGTTGATTTATTTTGGTAACAAGTTATAAGGCTATAGGTTAAGGTGATAGATATGATTATGACTTGGGTGAAGATGAAATGGTGAAACTAGAGAACTGATATGGATACCGAGTGTACATTATGCTTAGGTACCTGATCTTTAGAATTGATCATAGAAGAGTTTGAATTGGTTGTAGATAGAGTAGTAAAATTAGTGATCTGATATGTGTATCTAATGCTTAGGTGTTGATGTTGTGGCAAATATCTGGATTACAATGATAACCAAATTATTATTTTGATGATTTAAGGATTGAATTTGATTGCAGAATTTAGAAACTTATGCTTGATGTGTAAGATTACCCTAGTAGCATTGAATTATTTATGTTGGAAGTAACTATCAGATTAATAGATGAGATTAGAGGAACTAGGAGTTAGATCCTTTATTAGTGACCCAAATAAGCAAGAGATCAGAAAGGACACAGTTGAATGTTTAGTTATAAAACTTGAAAGGACATAAGAGTACTCTTAACATTTATTTAGGAGTTACTAAAATGTATCAGAGTGGCGCAAGGGAAGCGTGATGGTCTAATATGGAAAGCGAAGTAAAGAACTTGAATCAAGGTATGGAGAGTGAGTTTAAATTTGGAGTGGATGGAGTTTTGAGATTTAAGGATAAGTTGTGCATTCCTAGTGTGCTAGAATTTAATAAAGCAATCCTAGAAGAAGGTCATAAGAGTATCTTTAGTATCCATTCAGAAACTACTAAGATGTACCAAAATCTTAAGAAGATATTTTGTGACCTAAGATGAAGAGAGGAGTAAAGCAATTGTATATTTATGGCTAGCATACTAGAAGTTTTTAAGAATCTTGTAGCACTTAGATGCTCCATTTTGGAAGTAAGATGGTGAATAGATAGACCCTAGTGGAAGATTTGTCTAAGACGCTTAAGAAATTGATTTTGTTTGTGTTTAAGTGGATAAATTCGTCAAGATCTTTCCTTAAGCAAATCCTTTGAGGAAATTGATAAAAGTTGTACATCAACAAGGTAGTGATGTTGCATAAGAATTAGAAGTAAGAATGCAAAGAGTTTACCATTGCAAAAATTTCGGGGACGAAATTTCTAAAAGGAGGGGAGAATTGTAACATCCCAAATTTTATTCAATGAAAAGAAATATTTTTTTTATGTGAATAAGTATTTTATTTATGTATTTTACTATTTACGTATACGTATTTTACTATTTATGTATACATATTTTTACTATTTATGTATACGTATTTTACTATTTACGAATACGTATGTATGAATAGTATTTTACTATGCAATTGCACAGTGAAGGGCGGCTGAAACGTGGGCTGCGGATTCTTTACGTTTCAAAATTTTAATTAATTTGAATATAATAATGAATAGTGCATAGTGCATAGTAATTTATAATATTATTTTAATGAATAGTGCATAGTGCATAGTAACTTCAAAAATTCTATAAATAGGGGCCTAAGGTTTTGAAAATTTAGAATTCTAGAGAGAAGGAAATTCTGGAGAAATAGAGAGAGAAAGTAAGAGAGAGAGAAGGAGAAAGAAAAGGAGGTTCTGCTCTAGTGCCTTGTTTAAGGAGAAAGAGGAAGAGATTCTGCCCTAATTCCGATTCCTTTTAAGGAAAGAAGAGAGGAGTTTCTGCCCAAATTTCTGTAAACCCAGGTAAGGGGGGGAGTGGGAAACCTTGCTTGGGGGTGTAGAAATAATTGTTAAATAGTCTGTTTGTTGGATTGGCTCCCGATCCCTTGCCTGTTGTTTATTTCTTTGAATATGTATTATTGATGTGTTTTGTTTTATATCTTATTTATTTACATATCAGAATCTGTTATTTGAATGGAAGGCTAAGCCTCCTAAGTATTTATAAATTTGTAATCTATTATTTAAATGGAAGGCTGAGCCTCCTTATTATCTTATATTACCTTTTAAGCTTCCTACTTTACTTAAAAGATCTTAATATATTATTATTGAAAAATATGATACCTAAGCAACCTCTGGACTGTTGGATTGTTGGACTGTTGGACTATTGGACTGTTTGGACTGTTGGACTGTTTGGACTGTTGGACTATTGGACTATTAAATTGGATTATTGAAATAATTCTTAATTATGAAATATGAATATGATATGTGTAACATGCTAAAGGTTGAGTCTGTGAATGTATGACATGCATCATATGCACATATTACTCCAGGTGTGCCGCTGAGGCCGCATACCCACGACTAACAAGGTGTACCTTTGGGTCACCCACGATATGCTAACGAGGTGTATGAACACCAATGATAGGTGTACCTTAGGGTCACCGACAATTGTATAGGTGTGCCTTCGGGTCACCAATGATGATATGTGAACTTCCGTATGGCGCCACATGCATACATTAGTGAGTCAAGTCAAGAAAATCATTATACATAAGCATATATGTGAGATTGATTATATATGTGAATTATATTGCGTGTGTGTGTGCTATTTAACTTTTATTTCTATATCTGCAACTGAGTGAGAAGTTCTCACTCCCTTGTCATTTTTGTGTATATTTAAATTATGATGCAGATAATTAGCATGAGGCTGAGGATGTTGGTGGTGAAGCTTAGGCTTCTGTTTGGGTTTCGCTCTGATAGGATGTGACATCGGGATTAGCTAGACTAATTGTTAAATTATTATTATTTTTCTTTTGTAATTTTTATGTTATTTATGTTGAAAGTGTGTATTTTTGTCATATTATAATTTTACTAAAAGATTATAAGTTAATTCCTAACTAGGAGGCCCTGCCACCTTTACTGGGATTAATCTATAATCTTTATTTTATTATTTCTTGACAATTTGATACTTACAGTTGAAAATTATGAATGTGCATCTTCTACTCAATGATACTTATTGTTTTATATCATTTTATGAAAATCTTTTATAAATATAGTTTATGTTTATTAATGATGTTGGGGTAGAGGGTGTCACATTTAGAATTCAAAATTCGCCACTTATTTATCGTGCTTTATTTTAAAAAATTATCTCAACAGAAAAATAAAATATTTTCAGATAAGTATTAATTTGTATGTAACATTGTACTCATATGTTTTTAAAGAGACTTATTTAGGGTTAATATAAAAAATCAAAATTGCCAATCAATCGAAAAAATATATTTCAAGTATAAATTTTAACATAATTATAATTATATAACTCAATAATTTTACTATGAATGATAGCTGATATATAAAATAATAATATGAAAATCATTTAGACTTTTTTTTATTCTAATTAAGAAATGTATTTAATTTATTAAAGACTAATAGAAAATGAGACATTTCTTGTATTTATATATTTATTTTTAGTTTTTTTTTAAATAAATAATTGTTAAATCTAAGTATAATTATTTTAATATAAAAAATAAAAATTAAAATGGTGGCTGTGAAAATCTATCTATTTATAATAAGTATAAACGTAAATGTTTAAACACGAACAATACAAAAAAGTTATAAAATAGATTAAAATATATGCAAAAATAATTTCATTAATATTTACAAAATTAGTTAATTTTTAATAATATTTTTTATTAACTAAAAATTTAAGGATAAAATAATCTAAAATTTGTATATAAAAGATATACAAAAATAACTTTTATATGAAAGTGTAAATAAATTAAAATTTAATAAAAATAATGATAAAAATAATATTAAATATTATAAGGTTGAGTAAAAGCATTTTATTTTAGGTTTCTTAACCATTATAACAGGTAATTAGAACAAAAATATAAAAAAGGTAAGGAAGAAGGGATAGAAGAATGGGTAGCGAGAAAAGTGGGTGAGAGAGGAAGTGAAGAGAGTTCTGGAAGCGGCGAATGGAGGAAGGAAGAAAC
This sequence comes from Cajanus cajan, assembly GCF_000230855.2. Classification (NCBI taxonomy): domain Eukaryota; kingdom Viridiplantae; phylum Streptophyta; class Magnoliopsida; order Fabales; family Fabaceae; genus Cajanus; species Cajanus cajan. The sequence goes on from NC_138518.1 coordinate 52,929,378, forward strand.
ATGTGGAGAGTAAAACGCAACCTGAAAATAAGCAAAGAGATTATCATTCTGTTCAATGATGTTTCCTAATGTAGTTTTCAATCTGAATCTTCTTCCACGCTCTCTTCGCTGCTCGCCTTCTCGCACTTCCTCTCTCTCTCTCGCCAAAACCCTTGGGCCTCGTGATGATTACCTGAAGGTTCTACAATCTTCCATTTCAATATTTCAATTTTTTTATTTGCAAGCTCCAGGATGTAAGCTTGATTTGAAACTTTTACATTCAGGGTTTTGAAACCTAGTTTTCATTGAAAAATTCGAGTGGGTGTTGCGTTGTGGTTTTCAAAATCCGTTTGTCTACTCTGTTGTTGCTAATGTTGACAAAGTAGCAATTGTTTGATGTGTGGTTATGAATATTCGCGTTACCTTTTTGTTTTTGGAATTTGGGTTCTATGGAATTATAAGCAAACAGTCTCAACAATTTGAGAATGACCAGAGTTGGGTTCCGAGGTTGGCTTCTTTCGGTTTTGTCCAATAGTAATGGAGTTGAGAGGAACATTAACACAAAGATTCATTTTATTTCAACTGGATCCTAACTTCTTGTCATTTTCCATTGTTTATGCTATGTCATTTCTTTTATGTGGCTTTAATATGGATAATGGGATTGTTGATGTCACATCAATGAACTGGATGAATTCTGTTGTCTTAGTTTAAAATGAAGTGAGATTTAAAAATTGATGTCAGTATAGTTATGTTTATGGTAGACAGTAGCAGCTATAACTGTGGATTAGCCTGAAATGCTTTGACTTAGTTCATTTGGTGACCAAGGTTAGTGTCAATCTGCCACTTGCCATGGCACTCCAGCAGTGAAGGAAAAAGAATTAGTAACTATGGTTAAATAATTTAACTATAAATTTAAAGAGGGGGTTTAAGTTTTAGAAAGAGCGTTTTCTTCTGATTAGTTTCACGCTTATTCTATTTTCACGTACGTGCTAGTGCTTTAGTGCTTGAAGAATTTGAGAGAAAAGGAAATCACCTCAAGGTCTTGCATCCATCGTCTAGTGCATATCTAGGTAAGGGAGATGTGAGAAATCTCGTTTTGGGTGTGGAATTATATGATGGGTAGTGATATTGACTTTCAATCTTATCATTGTTGTATACTATGGGGTTTTCTTAATGCATTTATTTTGTCTCTTCTTCTTACATGTTCTTGATTACATGAATTGTTTGAATGTATGATTAATTGTATGTTTTGAGTTGTAATTGGGTGATTTGAGGTCCTTGTGGGTTTCCATGGAAATCTTAAGAGAACTTGTTGTGATAATTGTGTAAAGATATTGGTTGTATGTGTAAATTGAGCAATATAGAATATTTATTGTATGCTATAGAACACGTTTACTGAATTGGATTATGAATTTTGGTGATTTGGTGCATGACTCATAAATTGCGTTTTTCTAATGTGTTGGCTCTGATGCGGTGTCAGGCACCATTTTAGGCGTGCGAAGTGTTGCTGAGGTCGAGAGTAAAAGACAACTCTCCGAGTCTCTCATGTTAGGCATGGGATGATTATCGTCGGGTGTGAAATGACTCTCATTGGGCGCAAAAGCTCTAGGGGGTTGTTGTGGCGCTTCCATCGAGTGTAGATGCTACAAGGGCTCTCTGTTGTGTTTTTGTTGGACGTGAGTTTGGTCACGTTGGGCATGGTCTAGATAGAGACCAACGTTGTCCTTTGGAGGTATTGTGCTAGGTGTAGGACATGTGTTGTCGGGTGCCATTTCGTTTGCGAATGTTGTGTGATGTTGCCTGGATTGCATGATATTTTTCTTTTGTTATGAAGTTTAGTTGTACACGAACCTATATACGGGTGTATACAAGTGATTGATGAAGAATATGATATAATGAGATTTGTTATATGTGAATTATGAGATCATGTGAAGTTTTATGCATATAGTCTATTTGACATGTATCATATGTATAAAAGTATTTTTTTAAGGGTACAATATGAAATACATCGTTAGGGAAGATTTTTTTGTGTAAAAGCTTAGAGATCAGTCCTTGGGGATAGCTCAATTTGGAAAGTCCTAGTTTTTCCCTTGTATGCATGGGCTGTATCTTACGTGGCTAGTTATTTTGCTCAGACCTTAATAGTATGCCCTCCTAGTGAGGGTGTGACCCGACATATACTCCTAGACTACTTTACGTGTATAATTAGCAATAATGCACAAGTGATGTTTTTACTGGCATCACATGTATAATAATATATAGTCCGTGTTCATGGCATAATGTGTTATAATGTATCTATTATTATTATTTGTAATGCTATGATTGAACAATTGTGATGATAATGTTTATTTGTGTATACTATATCTTGTATGTTTTGGTTGTATTTGGTTATCTGGTTTGCATTCCTGTATCGTGAACCTTAGTGAGATGCTTTTTTACTTCTTTTGTCTTTGTTATTGCTCTTATGTTGATTCTACATGTGATGATTAACATGATGCTGTAGATGTCGGTGATGAGGCTTAGGCTTCATGTTGGATTACTCTAATAGGACATATGACATCGGGATGTAATTATGATTTTGTTTCTATTGGTTCATGTGGAAAACATCAATTTCTAGTTTCTTTGTAAATCTTTTAGTTATGTTATCTTATTTGTTTAAGATATAATGTGAACTTTTCTATTTGTATGGATTTTGAATTTATTTATTTCATGAGGTATTTCAATTTTATATTTTGTATGTGTTATGACATATGAGATAGAGGGTGTAACAAATAATAATAATAAAATAACTTTTTAAGCCCTTCTCATTTCTTTTTCTTCTTTGAGATTATGTGTATTTTTCTTAATATATTATTAAAATACAGTTAGAGATTAGATTTGGCATTGTTATATATATATATATATATTTTTTTTTATTTAGCGCATGTTTTATTTTATTAGTGTTTCCTTTAGCTTTTTCTCTTGATACTAGTTCATGTTAATGTCGTGCTTTTAACTTTTTTTTGCAGAATCTTTAGTAATGAGGTATTATGCAGAAAAATAGTCTCAATGGGGTTGGGTTTCCAGGGAAAGAATAAAAGACATGGCTCTTGATTTTTGTAAAACATTGGCTGCAGAAGTTCAAAGATAGAAGATTGATCTATTGACGTACAAAATACAAATTAAGCACTCACAATTTGTTGCTGCAATATCTGGTATTATCTTGGATCCTAAAGTGATTCAAGAGTGCAAAAGAAAAGTTGGAAAAAGTTGTTGGAAATTAATGAGGGATCGTATCAAAGATCAAGTATTGTGGAAAACATAGGAAAAGAGTATTTAATAAAGGGGATAAAGAATGACAATGCATGATGGATGGGATTAGTACAACATGCAAGAGGGTGAGTAGTTCACAGAGGGCATCTGCCAACTGTATTATCTACGAACATGTGACTAAAGAAAAAACATCATCAAACTCATAGGGAAATGAATAAAACACAACTTTTCCTTCCTATAGTATGTTGAAGTTGTTCGTTTCTTCTCTTATTTTTGTTTTGTTGAATTTGGAGTTATATTATCTTGTGTTGTCAAAGAATAATGATATTCTTAAAAACAAAAGCACGATGGATTTCATGTTCTCTCTTTTGATTTTGCATTAATTAAATTAAGTATACCTAAAAAAATGTTTAACTAATTTATGTTGTAGACTAGTTTTAGGTATTTTATTTATAGAAGGTTCATTTGTAATATTAGATGACTCATAGTATAAACCAGTCTTCGTAAATGTTTATTATATTGTGTGGGGAAAAAAGTTGACTCATTTGATTGGATTTTCACTTTTAACAATCTTACAACTTAGATTCAAATCTAAAAGTTCTTTTGTTTTTATAGAAATGTTTGTTGAAATATAATTTTAAATAATTTGTTGATTAATCACATAACATGACTGTCTATAATACATGCTGAAGATATGCAGAAGAATATCATTAATAACACAATTAATTGGGAGATAAAATTTATACCCTAATTACATTGGTTAGACATTTTTTTTTCCTACTTTTCTTTCTCTTATTGGTACACTCTACATATATAAAGACATGCATTTGTAAACACAATAAAGTAAATAACACTGTTCTTTTAAATAGATGTATATGGAGAATTTCACAGACTTAATTTTATCTGTCTTCATCTTTGCTCCATTCAAAGTATGCATAATTTGCTCCATTCAAAGTATGCATAATTTGAGATTTGTTTTATTTCAAGATACCTTAGTGAAGGAAACATCAAGTGTAAACTTATTAAGTCAACTTTCAAATGCTTTAGGTACTTGAGAATTAGGATGTTCACTTCCGGATATTCCTTAATGTACACACGATTTAAACTTTTGAGTTTTCCTCCTGTTATCTTTAGCACTTTAGTTGGATTGCTAGATTTAAGATAATGTGAAACCACAGTTCGCAAAAAGTCTGAAATATTTTCTCCGGGAAAGCCTTCAAGATGCAATTTTTCAATCTTTGGAAGGAAACTAATATAAGGAACACTATACCTCACGTCAAACACACTCCATGATATTTTGAGATGTTTAAGTTCTAACAACTCTTCCAAGCTTTCAAATTCCCCATCATAGATCACAGCTCCTCTTTTTATATATATGATGAGTCGCACTAGTTTCTTCAAATTTGCAAGATCTGATATTTTATAGGGACTCATGCTAGAACTACATTTTACAAAGCCCTTGAGTACTTTAAGATTAGTTAGCTTTTCAATCCCCTTTGGCATTCTCTCCAACAAGGGGCACTCAGACAAGTCCAAATGTTTGAGATTTCTCAATGATGAAATATCATTAGGTAGTGTTTCTAGATTGTGACATGCCTTGAGATCTAGAGTTTCTAGGCTCTCAAGTTGAAAAATGGAGGGTGGCAACTTTGATATTCCTGATATCCCACGAAAGCTAATATACCTCAAATACTTTTGACCCTTCAATTGTTTCAGAAACTCTTCACTCATAACTTCGATATGATGTGAAGCAGAGTCTTGCAACCAACGACCTAGTTGAAGCACCTCCAAATGCTTCATTTTTGTTATCCATTGGGGTTCAAAATTAAGATAACTAGCACTCACATTGAAAACAACTCTCCAATGGTTAGACTTAAAATCAAATCCATCACTTAGTTTAACCATTTGTTGGTCAAGTGCTAAAGTTAAATACAACAAATCATGACGATGAGATGAGCTTATTATTTGTGAATATAATTTTAAATTTTCCTTTACACCATTTTGTAACAATGACCTCTTCAACATATGATAGGCCCAAGGATTAATTTTAAATTTATTCACAAGATTTTTACCCCGACGATGTGGTACAATTAGCTTACTATTCAAAAGCTCATCCAACACATTCATACCATGCTCCTCTCCATTGTTGTTTTCCACTTCATTCCACCAGAGAATTATATTACTTTTCTTTATAACAGCATTATCAGGGAGAAGTAAGAGAGACAATAAGCAACGTTTAGGATAATCAAGAACGTTGTTATAATTAACCTTAAGCATTTCCAAGTCCTGAGGTGTTGGGCTTGAAGAGAGTGAACCTTTTACTTCATGAAATGTTTCTCTTGTTGCTAATGATTGAGCAGCTTCTATGTTACTAGTTTGGATAGCACCAGCTGGCAACAACTGTTGTGTTGAAACACTTATTCTCTTGCAAATCTCTTCCTTCTCTTTGATCAGATCACGTATGTTGGAGTTGCGAAGATAGCCTTCCACAACTGTTAACGTGTCAAGGAGCTCGTCTTCATTTCTCTTCACCATGGAAAACAAGTCCTTTATGCTATTCAGCATAGACTTCAAATCCTTCAACTTTTCATGTTCTTCTTCGGTCATCACCAACCGTACGTCGTTCTGTGCTCACCAGCCGCTTCAACAATGTTGGCACTGCTTTCATGGGATTTGTTCGAATAGACATTCTTTTTCTTCAAGGACAATGGTGTGAGATATTCAGACTCTATCAGATACTGATGAGAGAAACAATATATTTTCGCAACAACAAATTGTGGGGTAGGACTCTGAGAAATTGATGAATGAAAACAATATATTTTCAGGGTAAGATTGACAGCCACAATACTGAGAGATAAAATTATATTAAAAAATAAGAGCAAATAATCCAAAAACATGTTTGACAAAAAAACTTATATTAAAAAATTATAAATTTATAAAATTTATGCATGACAAAAAAGTGGTAACTCAGGTAATTTTTTACTCTCAAGAAAATAAAATTAAAAAATGTTTATAATTTAAAAATATATAACCTACATTTAAAATATTAATTTTTTTTTAATTTTTTTACAATATATATGTTTGTGAAATATGTTGAAATATGTTGATCTTTTCCAAATTAATATGTAAAGTAAAAGTAAAAAAGAAAATCTAGAGAAGAAAAAATTGTAATAAAAAAAGTCATTCGTCATCAACTTATCAGCTTCCTTTTAATCATTTTTCTAAAATTAAACTCATTTCCCAAACTTATATATACAATAATTAACTTTAGAAAACTTTATAACTTTTATTTTTAAATATAAAATGAAAGGTTACCATTAATTCTATTGTCATAAAAAAATAATATAATATAACAATAAATATCATATTAGCTCATTTGTCATTAAAAAATAAATAAATAGTATAATGTATCATTTTGTTTATAACTTTTAATTAATAAGAATAAATTATGAATATAAATAGATATTTATTTCAATTATAATTAGTAATAATTACATACTATTAATTATTTTCTATAACTGACATTTTAATTAAATTCAATTTATTAATTGTACATTAATGTAATTATATATATATATATATATATATATATACTAATTTCAAATTACTCAATACTAATCATAACAAATATAAATATTTTAATATAATTAATAATTACATTTTTTTGTTAATAATTAATAATATTTATTTTCTATTTATTATTTTTCTATAACTAATATTTTAATTAAATTTAGTCTCTTAATTTAAAGTTAATGTAATCAATAATATATATATATATATATATATATATATATATATATATATATATATATATATATATATATATATATATATGAGGAGGGTTCAAACAATACCAGTGTAACTTTAACTAAGTATTACATTGTTCAATAACTTTTATATTAAATGTGAATTTTATAAATCTAACCATTAAATTGAAAGTTATTTACTCTTAGATTATATATACAAAATTTTATATTAATCCAAGATGATTTGATACTTTATTCTTATAAAACAAAATTTACGTAATATATACATTTCAAAATATAATAAAATATAAACACTTTGATTACCTTCAAGTTGTTATTCAATTTTAACAAAATTTGATGTAAACATACAAAGTGATATGAAGTTATAATTTAATGGTTGAATTTAAAAAATTCACATTTAATATAAAGTTATTAAGTAGTGTAATACTTAATAAAAGTTACACCAATGTTGTTTGAACCCAATTCTCTCTCTCTCTTTATATATATATATATATACTGATTAGCAATGAAAATATTGCTTAAACCAGTTATCACAAATATTAATTTTATAAAAATTAAAATTTAATTAACTAAAATTTTTAAATAAAAAGATACATATTTTAACTCTTTTAAGAGAAAAAAGACTTTGGAAAAAAAAAGAGTGATGTAAGAAGAGAATAAAAGGAAAAAAATAAAAAAAAAATTGTGAAACATACATATTTTGACAAAATAAATAAGAAAAATAAGTTTGATAGGAATTTCATAAAATTTCACAAAAGAAAGATTCATATGGCAAAGAATACAAAAAAATAAAGGTAGGTTATCAAATCTCAAATCATGTGAAAGAAAAAAATTTAAGAAAAAAATTAGAAAAAAAAATTACCTTGTACTTGTGTGTCAACTCTCTCAATTTCTGGATTATCCTTATGTTTGTGCCCCAAAAATTACAATTGTAAAGAATAATGTTTTGAGATTTTGTGACTTTATGAAAACCTCATGAAAGAACTACAATATATATAACTGAAATAAATTATAAATTATGACATCGAATCACAAAGTTTAAGGTTATTCTTTTCTTAACATGAAGTTTAATTTAACATAGCATTTAATCAATGGATCCATGTTTACAAGTAAAGTTGAAAATTCTTGATTTCTTGCTTGAATGATAAAATTTAATTAGAACTTATAATTGAAATTATTGTATTTTAGTATCATGTATAGTTTTTTTATAAACTTAAATTTATAAAAACATATGATTTTGTTTATATTAAAACAATTATAAACTGATAAAATTTATGCATAACAAAAAAATGGTGCCTCAGGTAATTTTTTTACTCTCAAGAAAAGAAAACTAAAAAGGTTTATAATTTAAAAATATATAATCTACATTTAGAATATTAATTTTTTAATTTTATACAATATATATGTTTGTAATTTAATGAGCTAAAAATAGGAGGGAAATAACACAATAAAGAATTTATTAAATTGGAACATTGAAAATCATTAAGGGTGGCAATAATTAATGAAGAACATTCTATGCTTGGGGAACTGATGAAAGAATGGTATCTTTCCTTTGGTTTAACTTTTGCAAGGAATTATTCCTACAGACAATAAGAGCAAAGAATCCAAAAACATGTTTGACATCATTCTTTTTCCCTTGAAGAGTTGCCACATACAATAGTCTATATTACTCCTTTCAAGAATGGAATCCATTGCTTGATCGAGACCTAAAAGAATACCAATAATTTTCAAATGGAAAATGAATAAAAGAGTTGGGTTGACATTAGGATTTGAGATTGAGTGATATGATTCTCCAGAGAGGATGGAAACAACTCAGAACTTATTTTATCAGTTTCAGCTAAAGATCTTAAAGAAATTATATAAACTAGTTTGTTTTATCCGTGCAGTGCACGCAAATTTTATTTATTTATTTAATATAGAATTTGTGAGTAAAAATTTGATTTTTTTTTTTAAATTAGGGAATTAATATCAACAATAGAAACTCCAATCAAGTGATATTTTTATTTCATTTACTCCAATATGATTGTTTTTATATTATATTAGTTTGATATATTTAATCATATACAAAGCAATGTAGTTGAAATCGACATTTTCTGCATAATGGAGTTGAAACCCAAAATTTTAATAACTTGTAATGATACTATGATATAGTTCCATGAACGTTAAAAGGAATCAAATGCTCGATTAAAGCCAATGTAAATTGGATTGAATTAATTAAGTAATGAATGTTGAAAGTATTAATCCCGAATTTGAATTCCTTAAAGAAAACAATGCCGCATGTACGTTAATTGAATATGCAAATGATGTTCTATTTACAAATGTTTTTAAGGTATGACTATGATAGTAACTTAGATGCAGAACTCATTAAGCCACAAATTTTGATAAGAATCTGTAAAAATTAACTTATATAAGTTCAGCATAGACAGATGTCATAAATAATTTAAGTTAAGGAGTGTAAATATTTATTGAAATAACATACTAATATAAACTAATAATTGAAATAGAATGTTTTCCTTGACCATCCTCATTGCTGATATCAATAGCTTGTAGCTTCATGACTTTGACAATGCAGTTGAGCTGTGCGAATTTTTGGTCCTATGTTCAATATAGCATGGGTGTTTGAGGTGACTAACTCCCAAATTAAGGTCCAAACTCATTCTAGTCATTATCTATTCAAATAGCTTCTCCAACAGCACAAAACAGCTGTGACATTCAAGTGTTTGTGACCCCATATAATAACCTTATATGTACTCTAAGCAAATAAGTAATTATTTCACCTCCACATGAATTGAAATAGGTCACCTCGCATTCAAGTATTTTTATAATGGAGTTGACATAGGTAAAACTTAAATAGTAATCATATCAATGCTTTTTACCTCTAAGTTGCATGTACTCTAAAGTAGTTTATTGTTCCTAGCCTATTTTTGAATCAAGAGCAACCTTATTAAGAAAAAAATCAAAAGTTATTTATTCATACAGAAAAAAGCCAAGAACAAAAATGTTCAGTCTTCTCAAACACATATCTAACAGAGTTACATAGGTAGCAATTCATATTGATAAATAGCCTTCTCAATCAAAATCAACAGATTTCTAACAGGATTATAGTATTTTAAATCTGTGCAATCTCTTAATTCATATAGACTACCTTACATGCTACATATCTAAAAAAGCCATGTAGCCAATTATTTACATATAATTGGTGGTAGTATTTCCACAAAAAAACACATATTGGTCATAGATCAGACAACTCAAAATATACAAAGTTCATCCATAAAAACTCAAATAATAAAAATAATTAGATAAATCATACTTTCAACATTTGCATTCCCATTATGTAAGAAAAAGTGTTTTTTGTGATGAAAATATTTGTCATTAAAAACTTAAAAATTTGTCACTAGATGTATTTAGTGACGATATTTTGATTTGTCACCGATCATCACTAATATGCGAGTCACTAATAAATTAGTGACAAATTTTTTATTGTCACAAAAAATAATATTTATTGTGATAAAATTATCGTCACTAATATTCATATGTAATAGTGACAAAATCAAGTTGCCACAAATATAATAAATAATAATGATGAATCAATCGTCACAATTATTAGTATAAAAAAATTCACAATTAATTATTATCATTTTATCATTAAATTCTTTAAATAATATTTTATATAATTATCACTAAATTATTTTTTAAATATTATTTTTTATTCATTACGATGGAGTATCTCTTATCAATCACGAGAATTAATATCTTATCTTTTTGAGAATTTGACGACCATCAATCACTTTTCAGCTTGAGTTTTTTTTTCTTTTCATACACAAGAATTAAAATATAAATATTATAATTTATTTCATACGATCAATTTTTTAAATATTAAATCGATATGAAATAAAATAAACATATATTTTGATAATTCAAATATAACATTATAATAAAACAAATTCATTGATCCATAATATTATACATTAATTTATTATAAAATCACAAATTTTATAATTTTTAAATTAAACAAACAGTTAAAATAGCAAAATAATCATCTTCATGAATTTCAAACCTGCAAAAAAAATACCCCAAAAGAATAGTAAGTACTAACAAAAATAAAGTAATTGGTATTTAAAAAAACATAATTACTTAAAAAGTTAACATACAAATATTAATATAAAAGACTTCAAATAAAAAAAAACTCATAATTTACCGAAGCATTTGAGGTGCTAGATAATTCAATAGATGATAAATTAATCATTTAAGGTGCTAGATAGGTCATCATGATTGAAAAAAAAATATCTGCAAATGACATAAACAACAATTTCACATTAATAAATAGTTTATTTTGTTTGGAAGTCAAACATATCTCGTTAGATCACTTTCCTTCAAAATGTGGGAACCTCGCATTTAAAATAAATATTTGGGAAGAGAAATATAATGTTAGATAAAGGATCACTTTTGAAACAAATGCCAATAAGATACATGATAAAAAAAATCTCTTTTTATATCTTTTAATCAAATTATACGCTTTTATGATAATCTTGTTCACATATCCATCGTTTGCTGGTTCAATCTTCTATCAAGAAAAACTTGGATACAATTTCGTAGTACTACAGGAAATTACAACTATAAAACCATAAGCAAAATATTAGATACTATTGACAAACAAAATAGTCTCTTTTTCATGAGAGTAAGTGTTCAATATAAAAGAAAAATAAATTTAATGTACAATTTAAACTCACGTTTTTATTTTGAAGTTTCCATTCTTGACGAGACAAAGAACTACAAGAGTTTTGTTGTTGAGGTGAACCAAAGTATTTGCGAAGTATCTGCAAAAACAAGACCATGACTTATTAAGATGACCATCAATTAGAAAACTCAAAATTATAGCATGGCAGTGGCACTATTCAAATTAGCATACAATAATGCAATGTTTTAGAGAAGAGAAGAAGAAAAGAAAAGAAAAAAAGATATTAGAAGAAGACGCACTACGCACAACAATTGCATAAACAATTTAACACAAATTGGAAATATAAACAATCATGAACGTGAAGGATGTAACACCCCAGCAACATATGGGTGTGGATACCTTCCTTGTGTGGACGCGTTTTGGGGTGGCATGCGTGCCATTGCCAGAAGCAAAACCGTGAGGGCTGCGGCCAAAGCGGACAATATCCACATGCGGGTTGCTGGGGTGTTACATTTGGTATCAGAGCCGGGACCCGGGCCGGTGTGCCAGCGAGGGCGCTGGACTCCCATGAGGGGGGTAGATTGTGAAGTCCCACATCGGTTAGGAAGGAGAACGAAGCATGCCATATATATGGGTGTGAATACCTTCCTTGTGTGGACGCGTTTTGGGGTGGCATGCGTGTCATTGCCAGAAGCAAAACCGTGAGGGCTGCGGCCAAAGCGGACAATATCCACATGCGGGTTGCTGGGGTGTCACAAAGGAAGTTATCATAAACGTGACCTTCTTTTTCTCTCTTTTTTTGTTTTTCTAACTTCTCTACCTTTTTAAAAATATATAAAAATATATTAAAAATTTTAATTTCTTTTCATCAACTTCGTAGTCTCTCAAGTTAACCGACCCTCTTAAGTTTATTAAATTAAATATATAACTACTATCATTTTTGTGAGACCCTTCCCCCTTTTCTCTTCCTTCCCGGATTTCCTTTTCACTCTCACCCATTTCTCCTTTACTCTTCTACTGTGGCTGATTTTGTTCTCTGGGTGGTGCTCTTTTGGATTGAAGGTGCTGAGTGAAGGTTAGATTTCGTGTTGAACTGTGCGGAGCTTCTTTCCTTCTTCTTCGTGGAGCTTTCTTTTTCTTCTTCTCCGTTTCTCTTCCCGGAAGCTCGGATCTTCGCACTGAGGTAAGGGAAGCTAGTTACTTTGCTGTTTTTGGTTGAGAATGTGTCTTAGAAACTCATCTGCTGTTCGTTGGTGGTTGATCTTTGGCTGAGATTTGAGAAAAACTAGTTTTCGGGGTTTTTCGGGGTTGGGTGAAATTTTGGGGTTTTCCCTTGATTTTGGATGCATGTTGCAAATGAGCTGTTTTTCTTGAGGTTTGATGGAAGTGTAAACTTTTGGATGGTTTGCATGTTGTTTTCCTAGTATTTTTCGCAGGTTTTGATGAAATTTTTGAAGCTGGTAAGGGTTCCGTTTGAATTTGCGCCGGGCTCAGTTCTTCGCGCTGGGCGCGACTTGAACTGGGTAATTTCTGGGTGAATCGCGCCGAGCGCGGGGAGAACCGCGCCGGGCGCAATAGACCTTTATATGTCTCTGGTTGAGAATTGAGCCGGGCGCGCTTTTAACTCGCCGGGCGCGCATTTGTTTTGTTTTCAGAATTTTACTTTATAGTCTTCATGAAAGTTGTAGCCTTGGATGTTAGCTTTCAAATGGCGCTGGAATCACTCAAAAAGGAGTTTTAGAACTCTAGATATGGCTGTTTTAGTGAAGAGGGGTCGAGCTGCTAGCTTTGTTTATAGCTGTTGCGGTTTTTATCATTTTTAGCATGGTAGACGAAGGAATTAAGACTTGGTGTCTTCATGAGAGTTGTAGGAAATTTGATTATCTTTCATATGAGATAAGGATGAGCATGATAGGAGTAGTATAACTCCTGATGCACTGTTTGCTGTGATGGTTGCCATTTCACATTTAGTGAATTTGGTTAACTTGAAAGTTGTTTTAGGTGCTTAGGTGTACTCTTGTTGTTTGGGTGAGTAATTTGACAAGATAGATGAGTTGTAAACAAGATGTTTGGGTCGTATTAGGTGTTGATCATGTTGTTTTAAGTTGTTAGTGATGAATGATTATTAAGCTGAATGATGATATTGATGTGCTGCGCTGAGTGCGACCCTTGTCGCGCTGGACGTGAGACTCCTTGGGAGTCTCTGCCTCGAGGGCGCTGGGTGCAATTTGGTTTGCGCTGGGCGCGAGACCAAGGGAGGTCTCTGCCTTACCTGCGCTGGGCGCGGGTTGGGGCGCGCCGGGCGTGTGAGAGTCCTTGGAGTCTCTGTCTGGCCTGCGCTGGGCGCAATTGGGTATTGCGCCAGGCGCAAGAGAGGGCTTTGGACTCTCTGGATAAGTCTCGTCGGGCGCAGATACGCTTGCACCGGGCGCGCTGGCCCTGGAGCCCTCTGGTTGTGCCACGCCGGGCGCGACCATGAGTGCGCCGGACGTGTATGAGGATGTGAAGTTATATGCCAAATTTGATGATAATATTATTTTATGCTGAACTAAGCCGAAATTGATGAATATGATGTGATGACTAGCTGAAATTGCTGTTTGATGATGTTGAACTGTGTTAGGTGTATATTGCTGTAAGATGCTTAGATGTGCTGTAAGTTGATAGGTTGTGTTATCAAGCTGAGCTGTGCTGAATGTTGTTTATGCTGATTAATGCTGCCAATGTCGTGTGATGAAAAGTTGTGTTGTGTTGTATGTTGTTAATGATGTAACGCTGAGTTGTGTTGTGTGATGCTAATGCTGAACTTTATTGTTTGAGTCGAGCTGAATTATATGCTGATAGTTGTTGAATTATGCTGAAATTGCTGAGCTGAGATGTAATTGATAAATATGTTGTGCTGACTAGATGTAAAAGCTGAAAAATGATGTTAAGCTGTAATAGATGTATATCTCTGTGCTGAACTGGGCTGTTATTGATGATTTTAAATGCTGATTTATAATATGATTGTGCTCTAGAATGATGAGCTGAGTTGTGAGTAGTAATCTGTTTTGAATACTACTTAGCTGTGTCGTATGCTATTTTTTTGTTGTGCTGCGTTGTGAGCTGTTTTGTTGTGCTGTCTATTGCTGAGCTATATGTTGTGTTTGGCCACTATTGTGGTGCTGTTATAGCCGCTACGTCGGTGCTGTTAGCCACTACTGTGGTGCTGTTATAGCCGCTATGTCGGTGCTGTTAGCCACTATTGTGGTGCTGTTATAGCCGCTACGTCGGTGCTGTTAGCCACTACTGTGGTGCTGTTATAGCCGCTATGTCGGTGCTGTTAGCCACTATTGTGGTGCTGTTATAGCCGCTAAGTCGGTGCTGTTAGCCACTATTGTGGTGCTGTTGTAGCCGCTGAGCGGTGCTGATATTGCTGAATTGTTGTGGTGTAATGTAAGCTGTGCGGACGTGCTGATAGCTGTAGATGTTTTTTTTTTATTATTTTATTTTATTCACATATTTATATATGTATGTTGATTTCTTCACACTAGCTTACCCTTTGTTGTTTCCATGATGTTTGGACTGCGATGATCATACTATGTATGGGAGCAGAGCAGGGATAGGTTGGTGGCTGGCGGTAGGTCTGTAGCTGGCAGACGGAGCTGATTGGTGTAGATGTTTTGTTGTTTTAGCTACTGGGTGTAATAGCTTTGTTGTATTTTGTGCACACTCTAACTCTAGTCGGATTGGAACTTTGTATATATTTATATTCTAGATCCTATATCTATATACTTGTTCTATCTGTCTGGTGTTTCCGGTGTGCTGTGCCGAGTGTAGTGACCAGCTGGGTCGTTACAATTTTAGTATGTTTGATATACAGATTTAATTTTTATTTTATAATTAAATTTAAATACATAAATTATATTATAATTTTTTAATTAAAATTTATAATAATTTTTTAAAACATGTAAATTGTACTAGTATTTGAATAGGCTAAATATTTATTATATTACTAAAATTTTAATATATAAATATTTTTAAACATATAAATGATATTTTAGATATATGATAAATAATTTATATTATAGTATAATTTTTTTCATTTATTGATAGTTTATTTTAAAATATTAAAATTTAGTTTATAAATAATTATAATAAATAAAAATCAAATTAGATACAAAGCTAAAAAAATTGAATTAGATAAAAAGTGAAAAAAAAATCAATGTAACTATTACCAATTATTACATCATCAATAATACAATGATACAAAGGTAATCAAATTATTCATATCTTAATATATTTTAAAAAATATATATTATGTCAATTTTGATATATATGAATGAGATATCAAATAATTTTAAATCTATATCAAATTTTTATATGTAATCTAGGTGAAAGAAACTTTCACTTTAGCTATAGGTTTTGATAAAACATTATTTAATTAAAAGTTATTGAACAATATAATAATTGATAAAAAAAAATTATTATTATGGTGTAAATTGACCTCTCCGAGAGGATTGTAATTTAAAAATGAATTTACAACATAGAAAAAATACATAAAAACGTTATCATCATAAAAATACAGTTAAAAATACTTTTTTTAGACACTAAAAAATCAATCGATCTAGATAGTCATTCTAATTTACTAGCATAAAAAAACATTTTATATCTCAGTATATTTCATTTTAAAATAAACAAATGATAAAAAATAATTGAAGGTAAATATGTGTGAATGATTAACAACTAGAGATAGAGTATGAGCAATTTTTAGTTGTTGCTTGAAAGTATAACAAAATTGAAAAATAAATTTATAGAGAAATAGAGAAAAAATTTATGAAAACTAAATAAATAAAAGTATGGGAGAAAATAAGTGTTTTAAAGTTAAAGAACAAAAACATTAACAGAATGTGTACACCAAAAAGATGATGGAATCATGACAAAAAAGATAAGAAGTGACACATTGAAGGATCGAAGAGGAATGGGTTAGTCATGAAGACTCTAGGAGGATTGAGTCCATTTTTAGGTTAGTGGGTCTTAGCTTGTCTTGTGTTATGGGTCACTAACTAAAAGTCCAATACCTCCCAAATACATGCTTGTATATAGTCTCTTATCATATATTACGTGTCATATTTTTGGCCTTGTAGTTTAGGCCTAGTAGAATAGGATTTTGGGACCATAGGTCTTTATTGGGCCTATTTTGGGCTTAGTGGGTCTTAGGTCTTTTGGTATCTAATATTGAGTTTGTTTTGCTTCTTTTATTATTTCTTGATGTTTAGGATATGTAGGTCATTGTATTTGGGCCATTAGATTAAATTTTGAGGAGAAAAGATTAAATAGGCAAGTTAGTTTAAATTAGGTTTCTTAGAGCTTAGAACTTTAGGAATTCCAAAAATTCCTACTCTAGGTTCATCCATCTTTGTGAACAATCACTTGAATCCTTAGCTTGAGTGCTTTCAACTCCAGAGGTTTAGCACCTTCTCAAGGTGTTCTTCAATCAATCTTGACAAAGGATGAACTTAAAGAAAGATCAAGAGACTTGGAGCAACTCTAGTTGGTGACCTAGATCAAAATATATAATTTTTATTAATAGTAGAGATATATAGAGAAATTATGTTGAATAAAAGACATTTTAGGAGTTATTCTTAGATAATAATATTTATTTTTAGAGATAAATACATATAAATTTAACCTCATTTCTTATACAACTAATTAAATTTGTATATATTTAACTTATTAAAAACTATTTAATAATAAAAGATATTATAATATTATTTTAAATATATCACACATAACTACACTATAGATATTTAGTATAATATGTTATCTTTTATAACTTATCTATTAAAATGAAAATTTAAAATTAAATATATTATTGTACTTCTAATTTTAATGTCCTAAATAATGAATAAAAATTTTCTTTTGACAATAATGGCTTAGTCTAATCTATATCTAATTAAGATCTGGTGAAACCTGTAAAAGTTGTTGATGGTATTAAAGAAGAAAGTAATTATTTTGAATTTAGTGGAATATTTAAAGATAATTGTTCAATAATATTTTATGTTCAAATTTTGTTGTTGTTATTATTATAATTTATATTAATAAAAAATATATTTTGATAAAAGATAACACAAAACTAATTTAATATGATATATTTAAAGAAAAATTAAATTCACATTTAAAATTGATGATAATGCTTTGGCAGTATTAATTTAAGGTGAGGATAATTAAATTTGATATTATCAAATCTAAGCCAATCATTGACTTGGTTATTATATTGGGTTTTACTAATTCAATTAATAAATTATTTAATATATTATTTAGTTCTAATTTTTTTTTATGATTTTTCAATTAGATTCCTAAAGTAATTTTTTTAAATTGCTGCTTCATTTATTTTTTATAATTTTGTCCCTAGTACTGCAACATTTTATGACATTTTACAAAATATTTTTGATATATATGAATGATGAAACTAAATAATAATTTAAAATTATTGTTTTGATAGACAAATAATAAAAATATTTTATGAAATTTTTATAACTAAAACTAAGTTACAAAATATAAGAAAGATAAAAAGGCATAATTAATTTTTTTGGCTTAGGTATCTAATTAAAAATTTTCAAAAAAAAAATTTAGGGAATAGATGTTGTATTAAACTTAAACCATCATTTATTGAACTGCATTAAATAATATATATTAAACATATTTTTTACTGTACCGAAAATGAAAACTATATAAAAAATTAACAAAATTATTATATATAGTTTTAAATTTTCACATAACATTAGATGATTAGTTTTGGTGTAGTGGTTATATTTATTTTAACCTTCTAATTAAGGACAAGGATCAAATTCCATTGATATCAAAATTTCACTTTAATTTTGAATATTTAATTGAATTTGTGTATAACTTTTATTAATAAAAAATAATATTATTTTAATTTTTCTTTTCAAATAAAATTTTAAATTTAATTGCTATTATTATTACTCAAGATTAGTTGTGCTAGTGCAACTTCGGTCCAAATTTAATTCTTTAATATTTATATTATAGGTTAATGAATAAAACAATATTAAAATTAACTTTGTATAAAATAATTCTAATTTTAATATTTAAATAAAATTATAAATTTATTCATTGTCATTCAACTAATATTTTTGTTCTTGTATTATATATAACTAAATCATTTATTTAAGTTCATGAATTTATATATCTATCATTCTTTTATGATAAAAAAAACTATTCATAATTTAAAACTTTCACATAGTGATAAATTATTAGTGCTTAAAAAGCTTTTAACTTTCTAAAGGGAGAAGGCTCAATACTCGTAAGACTCAAGTTTCACTCAAATTTAAATTTTCAACTGAATTTGTATATTTCTTTGATCAATAAAATATAATATTATTTTAATTTTTTTCTATTCGAATAAAATTTCAAATTTACTTACTATTTTTGCAACAAATTAATTGTGCTAGTTTGACTCCATTCCAAATTTATTTATTTAATATCTATATTTATAGGCTATAAATAACACAATAATAAAGTTAATGTCGAATAAAATAATTTTAATTTTAATATATAATTAAAACTGTAAATTTATTCATTGTTATTCATCTAATATTTTAGTTTGTATATTACAAAAATAAACATTAATGTATTACTAGATATAAACTTAAAATTATAATTAAAAATAATAAAAATAAAAATTTTAAATATAAAATTTATATTTAAGTTTATAAAATTTTAAAAAATAATTTAAATTTTGAGATAAGATTAATTTTAAATACAAATGAATATGTTTTAATAAAAATAAATGCATATAAATGAAAAATAACAGAGATCCATAATCAAGGAAAATATTTTTTTAGGTAGTTGCATAGACACTGAATAATAAGTAAAAGGAGATCGATTCAAATCAATTCTTAGACACCATTTTAACCTTCTAATTTTTATAAATTGGAAAATTTTAACTTATTTTCACGGTGTGTTTTTGAAAGTTAAAGAATTATCAAATCAGTCTCATATCAAACCAACAATTTTAATTTAATTCTAATAACTTGTTAATACACTAATAATAAGTATTTAAGATAAATTATAATAAGAATTTTTTTAAAATATAAATAATAAATAAATGATCACTTATAATTAAAAATAAATTATAACTACTATAATAGTCACACTTAAAATATAATATCTATGACAAAGTGAACTTTTTTCTTGCCACAAAAACAATTTTTTATGTTTAATAAAATTTGTATCCATAAAATTTTAAAATAAAAAAGTAACTTTTAAAATATTAGTGTCAAATTTTTTTTGTGACAAATATATTTTAGCCACTATTAATAAAAATATAGTGACAATTTATTTTTTGTCACTATTACAAATAATACCAGTGACAAAATAAATATAGCCACTAATAATATATTATTAGTGACAAGTTTCATTTTCGTCACAATTTTTTAGTCACTACAAATCATATTTCTTGTAGTGATGAATGTAGAATAGAGGGACAAAATTTGAAGTTCAGTCAATTGTCCACATAAATATAAATGTAGGCATTTCATAGTCCACTTGAGCAAGTACATTCAATTTAAGGCACAAATGTAATTTGCATATACAACTCAACATCATAGCATAGATAACTACTAAACAAAAATTGAACATAGGGATGTCACTCTTGTAGAGAAATAGCATTTCAACCTTGCAATCCTTCTAAGAGAAGATGGTTTAAGATACTTATTAATTAAAATCCTACATAAGTAATACCTTCAACCCAATGCAGATTAAACAATAGCAATCCTCAAACCTCATCTTATAATAGAAGAAATAAAAACATTAACCACCTTCACATTCAAAATTTTTCACTAGCATCCTAATTGACATTTTCACCCATTTCCTATAAAGTTAAAATGCAAAATTTCAAGCAATCTAACCTCTGTGTCCGTATTTTCATTTAAAACTTCACATTTTCACTCATTTTCAGTTTAGATTAGAATCTAAAATACCACACAAGCAACACCATTTGTGAATGTGTTTTAGTCACCTAACGACACATGGCCACTTGCTCATTCTAAATATATAATATTGACCCAGTATACAATATTGTCCCTTAACCTCAACCCCTAGTCCCCCACGAAATGCACAAAGTTTAAAATCCAACACGTATTAAAACAAAAATAAAAAAGAGCAACTCAACAATAAAGAGCATTTTTTCTAAGGTAAGCTTAGAGAGAAAGCGAAAAATACATTTATTGTCAAACTTGGGGTTTTGGGAAACTAGTAGGGTTTTGTCCAAGGAGAAGAGCCCGAGCCTCAATTAGGAACAAGTGAAGAGGTGAGTGTTGTTGGGAAGAGTGGCGAAGGTTGTGAGTGTAGGTTTCACGACTCACTCCATCTACCTTATGCCTACCTTATACCTTTTTGATCTATTTACTTTACTTTCCTACTTCTGGGAAGTGTAGAATTGACAGGTTAGGGTTCAATGGGAGTATAAGAAAAAGGGCTCCTTTACATGCAAATTCTACCAGCCATGTGATAAGCATGTTATGCATTTTGTGTGGTTGTATGATATGTTTGGATTCCATGTAGTCATGCATAGTTTGTTTGGAGGTGAGTTGTGAGTTTATATATAGAAGGGTCTCTATGATATTTTATCTCAACCCAATGGTATTATGGCGGGAAACCTCTTGTTTGAGTGGAGTGAGAGGCAATCATGTGCAATTGTGATACCCCAACTAATTAACTCTTGATAGATATCATTCTAGTGAGAGTGAATTATGTGTTGGTTACCCATAATATGAAAATCATTTTCTTGTCCATGTACTCCTCTAGATTACTTAATATGCATGCACCTTATGCAAAGTGTGATTGATGCCACATTCATATAGAGATTAAGAGCATGAAATTCAAATGTCTTGTGTCTTATGATGTATAAGCTTGAGTTATTGTTGTTTGTGTTTAGTTACTACCCATTATATTTATAATGCCTATTTCATATGTAATGTAATATCCCATATTTTAAAAATAAATAAAATAAAGTTGCTTAAATAATATTTATATTATGTGCTTAATTAATTTATTAATTGAGTTTATGATATAAGTAGTGGATATTTTATAGAAAAAATAAAATAAGTGTTAAGTTAAAAGATAATTTTGGATCCCTCTAGGTTTATAGTTTTAATAGTAACAAATAAAACATTTTTATAAGAGAAACTATCTTCAAAAATATATTTGAAAACGTTTATTGGACGAAGTGTAAAACGCCGATCATCTATAAGATGGTGTAAATTAGATGAAGCATACAATTTGTCTCATGTTCATTAAATGTTCATTATTTATTGAGACTAACAACAAAGTTCTTTTTAAAAACTTCATTCCTTAACAGATCGAAATTGAAAATCATCTTGGAACTCTCAAGTCTATTAGAGAGTACAAGATCATGCTTTCCATTAAAACTAAGGACAAAAATGCCTAAAATCACAAAGAAAAGTAGATAAAGTCACAACTGTTGTTGCATTGCTCTAACATTGCTTTTACAAGCTCTGTTTGGTATGGAAAGTTGATAAGTAGCTTCCTAGATCATATAAGAGGTACCATTTGGTAAAATGTATTTAACGTTTGCATTAAATAAGTCAATGATTACCTCTTATCTCAAGAAAAGACGTTGAAGATAAATGAAGCAAACTTGTGACACTACAAAAAATGTTCCATATAGTGACATATAAAAAGTGTCACTATAGGTATAATATATGTAGGTATATACCTATTTGACATATAGCTACATATAATTTCAGTGTTGATTTTGAATGAGATTTAACAACATATTTTGTGTGTCAATATAGTCTATACCTACACTTTTTAACAATATACCAACATATATTATATTTATTGTGTGGATAAAAATAGTTTTTAGTGACACGTATTGTGTCACTATATGATGTGTGTCACTATATGACAATTTTCTTGTAGTGTGAGTTGGAATCAAAGTGTTGCAATAGTTATCTTCTCCAAACTACTGCATAAGAATATTTGAAGCTCAAGAATACAACAAAAAAGAGAACAAAAACAAAAAGAGAAGACACACTTTTACAAAAACATATACTCTATAAAATATACTTACTCATTTTTTTTTTGTAAAAGCTTACTACACTATACTAGTTGTATAATGTCTAAGTGAGACAAACACAACATATCCATAACCTTTATAACCATTGTTATAAGGTTGAGTCTAGAGAGATTTGTTTATAAAACAATACTTGATTGAGCCTAAAGAGAATTTGAAAAACAATACTTTTTTGATCTTGAAGAAGCTTGGTTGAAAACAATACTTGATTGTTAAGCTTAGAGAGACTTGTTGTAAAAAGGATACTTGGATAATTACTTACTTTTCTTATCGGAGATCTGTCGTGGTGGACGATCTACTGGGTAAGGTCGGCGAGCCTCCTTCACTGGTACGCTTGAATGCTCCAAGATGGGGGTGGTATACCTGCAAAAGAGACTCCGATGCTAAAGTTAGGGTTTGCGTGTGTATAAGTCTCGTATAAGTAATGCACGTACCTTGGTGTGAATTAGGGTTACGTTGGGCCTTGGGCCTGAGATCAGTTATGATTTGATTAGATAGCGGATCTCATCTAGACCGAGATCTCCCAGCGCATGTCTGAGGTCATCCTGCACTGTGATATCGAGCTTGAGCTCGATAAGGCAGTACGGATAGTACACTAGCCCCCCGAGCTTCGAAGGCCGTAGGTCGAGGAGTTAAGACCGAGCTCGAGCTCGGTAAGGTGGTACGGATAGTACACTAGCCCCCGAGCTCCGAAGGCCATAGGTCGAGGAGTTAAGGCCGAGCTCGCCAAGTGGCCGTGACCCTTCGCGTATGCTTGCCTGTCGAGATGCCATGTGTCACAACTGTCATTTCCCATTTCGAAATGCGAGGTCGGCGCATTAATGGGCATGGCAGTTATGCAATGATGGCTTCATCCATCATAATGGGCCTCATTTAATGCGTGGTCAGGTGTGTCCCTTGGGTGACACGTGTTGTGACCGTTTTGAATTTTGGGGTGCCCTTTTCTCTCTCTCGCGCCTCTTCCCCTTTCCACTTTACTCTTTTCATTCTTGTGGCTTCTTGCGCACGCTGTTCTTGTTCATTTCTGTTCTTCCTCCGTCTCCATTTTCTCTGTTTCCGCCGCCGTTTCTGGCAACCCAGTCATTGTTAGGGTTGTTTTAGGAAGAGTACCAGGTACTTCCTTTCTACAGTTTTCTTTCTCCTTCTTCCCAAATCTTCTTCGAGTCTTTGTTTCTTGATGGCTGGAGAGGGTGGTGCCGGTTCTTCTGTGCCTGTCAAGGGTAAAGGAAAGGCGCGCGGCAAGGCAGTGGCTGCCGGGGCAGCCGCCGTTGAAAAGAAAAATCCGCCCAAAAACCTCGTTCCAGGCATTCCTGGCTACGACTGGGTCAGGCGCGATGTGGGGGAGGCCCAAAGTGTGTTTAGGTCCTTCCTTGAGGTCAATGCGGTTTGGAAATCGCATAGAATTTGTGACCCTTCCATCTCCCAGATGATCCGGCTTGAACCTTGTCAGGCCGGTGAGGGTGTGTACATGGGGAGTTCTACTGACCCTCCTTATTTCTATGTCTATCAGTGTTTTTTTAGGGATTTGGGCGTCTTCCTTCCTTTTACTCAATTTGAGTGCGATTTTTTGAACTTTATCAACTCGGCTCCTTGCCAGTTGCACCCAAATAGTTGGGGTTTTTTGCGGGCTTTTCAAGTCCTGTGTTCAGCTCTAGGGATAGAGGTGTCTCTTCCCGTTTTTCTCCACTTTTACCAATTAAAAATAGGCGTTCCGCCTTATGGCTTGTTGTCTCTGAGTGGGAGTAAGGATAGGGGTTTATTTACCCTTTACTCCCAATCTTATAAAAATTTCAAGTAAGAATTTTTTTGGGTGGCGCTTGTGGACGTCGACCCGTTGGAGGATGGGGCATTCTACTTCGGTGGGTTGCCGAAGTTCCCCTTCTATTGGTATCTCGTCTTCTTTAGATTGTGAGGGTTCTTTAAAATGTCTCTTGCTATTTTTCTTGCTGATGTGTTTGATTTGCTATGTTTGCAGGCATAATGGGCAGGAACAAGTGGCGCGAGCTGAAGCACCACTACAATGTTACTGAAATTGAGGTCCCCGAGCCTCGGGAGGAGGAGGTTGCCCCTCTAAAAACAAACAGAAAAAGAAAGAGGGCCGAGAAGGAGTTCGGGGGGACCTTTGCCCCTCCGGATGCCGAGAAGGTGACCTCCAAGGTTGCTGATGCTGACGCGGTGGACCTCTGCCCTTGGCGAAGCAAAAATGCAGGGGTCCGAGCTTCGAGCTGCGAGGGGAGACCTTGTGAGGGTTCAAAAGTCTCAGGAGATCGCCTTGCGTTCCAATGAGACTTACGCCTCCCAAGTGGGTGAACTGCAGGAGCTTGCCGCCGCTTCTCGAGGGCAGGTGCATTCTTTGGAGGATGAGGTGACGTCCTCTCGAGGTCGGGTGCGCTCCCTGGAAGATGACGTGACGTCTCTGAAGGCGGAACTGGTGGCGGCAGCTGAGAAGCATCTCTGTGACGAGGTCCTTCTCGGTGGAAAAGAGGAGGAGGTTGCCGCTTTGAGAGTGGACCTTGCAAGGTTGGAGGCGGAGAGGGCGGAGCTGGAGTGGAAACTCGAGGAGACCGAGCGGTCTATTATGGTCGAGCATAAGAGGGGTTTCCTCAAGGCAGCTCGCCAGGCGAGGCTACTTGCCCCAGGGTTCGACTTCTCCGCCATGCACGTGGAGAAAGTGGTTCGTTTTGGGAAGTTGGTGAAGGAGGATGACCTCGAGGATAGCTCCAGTGAAAACGCCTCCGCCTAGGCCGCTTTGTAATAGTTTAGTTTATTTGTCTTTGCTTTGTTTTTTTTTTCTTTGAACTCAAGTATTGAACTCTGCAATCATGGTTGTGTATATATTTTTTTGGTTGGTTGCCTTCGAGCTTTTGATGATTTTGGTTGGGCCTCCAATTTCGCGTTTGCGCTTTAGGCTTGATTTTTTCCTGTTTGCGCGATTTTTGTAAGACACGTTCAGCGTTTGCTGTGTGTTTTTGTGCTGTGTGGCACTTAGATTTGATTTAGAACAAAATGATTTGTTTTAAGGATTGAACCCGATCTTGGGCGACATTGAGATGTTTTGCCATGAGGTTCAGACTTGACCTCGAGTGGATTATACCGAGGTTCGAACTCGACCTTGAGTGGGTTTCACCAAGGTTCGAACTCGACCTTGAGCGGATTATGCCAAGGTTCGAACTCGACCGTAAATATGAGCGAAATACGTTGGACCGAGGTTCGAATTCGACCTCGCCGTAGTGTGAAATATGTTGTGTTAAGGTTCGAACTCGACCTAAACTAAGAGAAAGATAAGTCGGACCGAGGTTCGGATTCGACCTCGTCGTAAAATAAGATAAGTTGTGCCAAGGTTCGAGCTTGACCTTGGTCTAATCATAAAATTAAAGTTAGGAGAATATGGATGAAAAGAATGAGTTATTTTATTTAATTGTGTAAATGTGCCTCATTAAAAACCCTCTCAGCCAAAACCCATGTTTCTGTTTTTTGGGACAAAAGACTGAGGCGGGAAAAGAGTGCACAACTCATTCATACAAATTTAACTAAAGTAAAACTTGAGATGCGTGGCATTCCAAGTTCGTGGTATGGGCTTTCCGCTGAGTTCTTCTAGTCGGTACTCTCCGTTTTCCAAGTCTTCTGTCACTCGGAATGGGCCACCCCAGGTGGGTGCAAGCTTCCCATCTGATGTGTCTTTCCGAGCTTCGCCTAGTAAACGCCACACCAGGTCGCCAACTCGGAAAGAGCGAGGTCGTACTCGTGTATTGTACCTTTTGGAAGCTCGAAGCTTGTAGGCTTCTTCGTGGATTTGAGCTTCGTCTCTGAGCTCGTCAACTAGGTCGAGGTCGGCTGCTAACTCTCGAGCGTTTTGCTCGCTGTTGAAGACTTGGCGTCGGTGAGACGTCTCTCCGATTTCCACTGGAATCATTGCGTCAGCTTCATAAGTCAGCCTGTAAGGCGTTTCTTGTGTTGTTGACTGGGGGGTACAGTGGTATGCCTAGAGGATGCTAGAAAGTTCCTCAGCCCATTGTCCCTTAGCGTTCCCGAGGTGTTTTTTGAGTTCTCGGAGGATCACCTTGATAGCTGCTTCGGCCTGGCCATTAGTTTGCAGGTGTTCCACTGAGGTCGGAAGATGCTTGACTCCGAGTTCCCGAAGAAAGTCTTCAAAGTCCTGTGCGATGAACTATCGCCCGTTATCAGTAACAAAGGAATGGGGTATCCCGAACCTGCATACGATACTCTTCCAGGTGAATTTCCGTATGTTCTCAATGGTGATCTTGGCGAGTGGGCATGCCTCGATCCACTTGGTGAAGTAGTCGATTGCCACCAGGAGGAATTTGAGCTGACCCTTTGCGGGGGGGAATGGCCCGAGGATGTCCATTCTCCACTGGGAAAAAGGCCATGACGACATCATCTGGTGAAGAGCTTCGGGTGGTTGTCGATGTGTGTTGCCGAACTGCTGGCATTCTTTGCACCTTTGTACGTAGTCCTGGCAATCCGATTTCAACGTGGGCTAGTAGTATCCTGCTCGGAGTACTCTGGTCGCCATTGAGCGTGCCCCAGAATGCATGCCACATATGCCTCGGTGAATCTCCTCGATCACATAGGCTACTTGAGGTGCAGTTAAGCACTTGAGTAGTAGCGTGGAGATGCCACGCTTGAACAGTTCATCGTCGACGGTCACGAACTTGGCCAACCTCAACCTCATCTTCCAAGCTTCGTCCCTATCTTCGGGCAAAACTCCTTCTTTCAAGTAGCTCTAGATGCCTGTCATCCATCCCTGGTCTTCGCTGTTGTTGGTATTGACGACCTTGTCGTCGAGGCTGGGTAAGTGCAAGGTCTCCTGGATGATGGTACAATGTTGTCCAGGTCGTTTGGTGCTGGCGAGCTTTGATAGGAGGTCGGCGCAGGTATTTTGTTCTCGTGGCACATGTTGTATGGTGAACTCGCCGAAGGACGAGATCAGGCGGGATGCGATGTGGAAGTACCATTGTAGAAGGGTATCCTTAGCCTGGTACGTCCCACTGAGCTGTTCCACCATGAGTTTCGAGTCGCTATTGCAACTCACTCTTCGGGCCCCGAGGTCGCGAGCCAGCCTCAGTCCTGCGAGAAGTGCCTCATATTTCGCCTGGTTGTTGGTCACCTTAAAGCTAAACTTTAGGGATTGCTCCAAAGTGACTTGGTTTGGTCCTTCTAATATGATACCTGGACCACCACCCTTAGAGTTGGAGGACCCGTCAACGTGTAAAGTCCATACCTGTGGTTCCTCGGTAGAGGTGGGCGTGAGCTCGGCTACGAAGTCAACCAGGCATTGAGCTTTCAGGGCACCACGACTTTCGTAATGGATGTCAAACTCGGATAACTCGACCGACCATGCAATCATTCATCCGGCGAGCTCCAGCTTCCTCAAGATCTGCTTGATTGGGTAATCAGTCTTGACAACTACTTGGTGACTCTAGAAGTAGGGTCGGAGATGTTGAGCCGCGGTAACGAGTGCTAGTGCCAGCTTCTCGATCATTTGGTATCGTTTCTTTGTGTCTTGGAGGACTCGGCTGATGAAGTAGATTGGCGTTTGTACTTTCTGGTGTTCTTGTACTATGACTGCACTGATGGCGTTTTCTGCCACGGCCAAGTAGAGGAGGATGTCGGTTTTGTGATCCGGCCTCTGCAGGATTGGAGGGGTCGTGAGAAAAGCTTTGAAGCTCTTGAAAGCTTCTTCGCATTGGTCTGTCCACTCGAAGTCTTTTGGCTTGCGCAGCAGGGTGAAGATGGGCCCTGCCTTGTCTGCCAACCTGGGGATAAACCGGGGAAGGGAGACCAACCTGCCTACCAGACGCTGGACATCTTTAACGGTCTGGGGACTCTGCATATGAATGATGGCTTTACACTTTTCCGGGTTGGCCTCGATCCCCCTGCTAGTGATCATGAAGCCCGGGAACTTACCTCCTTGGACACCGAAGACGTATTTTTCTAGGTTGAGGCGCATGTTGTTGTTTCCTGATCTGGCTGAAGACCTCGGCGAGGTCGGCAGCATGTCCCTCGGCCAAGGTGGTTTTGACCACCATGTCGTCAACGTAGACTTCCATGTTCCTCCCGATCTACTGGTGGAAAACCTTGTCCATCAACCGCTGGTAAGTAGCCCCTGTGTTTTTGAGACCGAATGGCATCACTCAGTAGCAGTAATTAGCGTGATCAGTGATGAAGGATGTATGCACCTCGTCAGGTGGGTACATCATTATCTGGTTGTACCTGGAGTAGGCATCGAGGAAATTGAGGAGGGCGTGACCGGACGCTCCGTCGACCAGCCTGTCAATGCTCGGCAAGGGGTATGAGTCCGTGGGGCATGCTCGGTTCATGTCGGTATAATCGACGCACATCCGCCACTTCCTTAAGTTCTTTTTTACCAGCACCACGTTTGCCAGCTATGTGGTGTATCTGACCTCATGGATGAAGCCAGCGTTCAACAATTTTTGTGTTTCGGGGATGATGGCCTCCCGCCTCTCGTCACCGACTTTCCTCTTCCTCTAGGCCACTGGCTTCGCCTCCTTATGGATTGCTAACCTGTGACAGATGAAGTCGGCATTTATACCTAGCATGTCGGTGCTGGACCCCGCAAAGAGGTCAACGTTCTTGAGGATCTCGGCTTCGAGCTACTGTCACAACTCCAGATTCAGCTGCCTGCTGATCTTCGTGCACTGCCCCGGGAGTTTTTCGATTTGGAGGTCATCGAGCTCGTCAATGGGACTAGGCCGTTCATCATGGGAGTCGGACCTCGGGTCAAGGTCAGTGATATCTACGTGGGTAATGTGAGCTACCGTAGGGGGATCACTCTTGCATCGCTCGCCGTACGAGTAGATTTTTAGACTTTTGGTGTAACACTACCGAGCTATCTTCTGGTTTGCTTTGACAGAGATAATCTTCCCATCACTCCCGAGGAACTTCATGGTGAGGTGTGGGGTAGACACTACTGCTCCGAGTTGATTCAAGGTCGGCCTCCCAATGATGATGTTGTAGGAAGTGTTGGCTTCCACGAGGAGGTACTGGACCATGATCCGCCTTGTGTCGGTAGAGGTCCCGAAGGTTGTTAATAGGTCCACGTATCCTCGAGTATGTACTCGCTCTCCTGCAAAACTGACTAGGGGCTCTGTGTGAGGTTGGATGAGAGAGTGGGAGATGTCTAACCTGAGGAACGTCGGCCAATATAGGACGTCAGCCGAGCTCCCTTGGTCGATCAGTGTCTTGTGGACTTCCCAATTAGCTAGTTCCACGGCGATGACCATGGGGTCATCCTGGTTGGGGCTGACGCCAGCGTAGTCATCGTTGATGAAAGAGATCGGCGGTGAGCTTTGGTGCGAGGCCGAGGTGGTGGAATGGACGCTGTTGATATTGCGCAAGTGTCTCTTCTGGGCCGAGCTGCTGGCACCTCCCCCTGCGAAACCACCTGCAATTGTGTTGATTACTCCCCGTAGGGGAGCTGATCCTGTTTCCTGGCTTACCTCAGCTTGCACTGCTCCGCCGACATTTTGCTGAGAGCTAGAGGGTTGGTCCGTGCGAGCTCCTGAACCACGGCCTCTGCCTCGCCCTCGTCCTCCGTGGCCTCCTCGGTGACCCTGCTGTCATTGAACATATTGGCCGAGGTGGCCCACCTGTTCCTCAATGTGATCTCGAAGTGTGCGACATTCTCCGATGGTGTGTTCGTGGTTCTTGTGATACCGACAGTGCTTGGACTTGTCCGCACTGTTGGGAGTATGACCTAGTGGTGGAAGGGTGAGTAGGTTGCTGTTATTGGCCTCCTCCAGGATGTGAACTCTAGGCGTATTCAGGGGAGTGTAGAAGTCGTATCTCCCCCCCTTGTTTGTCCGAGCAATTTTCTTGAACTGGCTGTCTTTGGTGACCTTCATCTTGTCTTTGTGGCCACTATCAGGTTTTGCTTGTGATTTTCTACGAACCTGGTTACAGAAAGTAGAATGTTCCTCCATTTGGATGTACCCAGCAGCACGGGCACGGAGCTCGATCGTCCATGTCGCGAGGGGCCTCACGACATAGGCTGTCGATGAACGGTCCGGGCTAGAGTGCGATGAGCATGGCATGCAAGGCGACTTCAGGGTTTAGATTCTGGATTTTGACCGAGATGTTGGCGAAACGCTCCATGAATGCTCTCAACGACTCATCGCCACCCTGGCAGAGGCTAGCCAAGGCGGCCGATGTGACATGGTGGGGTCGACTGGTGGCGTACTGGGCCGTGAACTGCCTCACCAGAGTGTGGAAGTTGTCGATGGATTCAGCTGGTAATTAGGTGTACCAATTGAGTGCGGCCCCTTTGAGCGAGGTCGGAAAAACCCTACATAGAATAGCATCATTATTAGTGTAGAGGTTTACCTGTGTGGTATACAGGTCGATGTGCTCGTCCAGGTCTGTCGTGCCATCGTAACGGGCGAGGTGGAGAGGCTTCCATCCGTGAGGGAGTGACGTCTCCATGATACCATCCACAAAAGGATGACGACGAAAGGTTGCTTGACCCCCAGTGACATGAGTAGGGGCCTTGCTGACTTCATGGGCCGACTTGTTCGTCGGTGCATGAGAACGATGTGTGGCAGGTCGTGGAGTCGGTGCCCTAGTCGCAGTCCAAGGTTGAGAAACTGAATGCCCTTCTTCCTCGTGGAGGTTGCTCGCCTGAGGAGGATCGGAGGGGCGTCGAGGGAGCTGGGCGCGAATCTGCTCATTCTCAGGGCGCAGCGCCGCCAAGTCAGCGTCATTAGCGGTCCGCATTGCTACCAGGTCGGTTTCGTGCTTGGCACGCATGCTTTGCAGATCGACGGCGTGCTGCTACCGTATCTGCTCGACCTGTTCGATCAGTCTTCTCAATGATTCTTTTTTCTCCATGGTTGTCGTGTGATCAACGTCGTCTGTTACTCGTCTGCTATGGCTTCTGGTGAAAACCATACAGGTGGCCGATAAGAGCTGTCTTGATCGGCCCCACGGTGGGCGCCAAATGTTCTTACTGGAGATCTGTCGTGGTGGATGATCTGCTGGGTAAGTTCGGCGAGCCTCCTTCACTGGTACGCTTGAATGCTCCAAGATGGGGGTGGTACCTGCAAAAGAGACTCCGATGCTAAAGTTAGGGTTTGTGTGTGTATAAGTCTCGTATAAGTAATGCACGTACCTTGGTGTGAATTAGGGTTACGTTGGGCCTTGGGCCTGAGATCAGTTATGATCTGATTAGATAGCGGATCTCGTCTAGACCGAGATCTCCCAGCGCATGTCCGAGGTCATCCTGCGCTGTGATACCGAGCTTGAGCTTAGTAAGGCGGTACAGATAGTACACTAGCCCCCCGAGCTCCGAAGGCGGTAGGTCGAGGAGTTAAGACCGAGCTCGAGCTCGGTAAGGCGGTACGGATAGTACACTTACAGAGGCAAGTCAAATAATATTTAGGGTTGAACCAGAAGTGACTTGTTAAAAGAATGCTTGTATTTTTGTCAAAAGATAATAGAACTCAATATAGTTGAACTGAAAATTGAACATAATCTTAGTAGTTGAGATAAACTAGTATAAAAATATTCAATATTCCATCTGACTGAGTTTTGCACTCCATCTAACTAGCGTTACTACTTTACTGTGAAAAGTGTGCGAGTTTTTGATACACATTATTCAACCCTCCTTCTAGTGTTTATCTTTTCTCCACAATAAGACATATGTTGGGTTAATTAATGAGTTAGCTTTTGGATTTTGACTTTAGAAACCCAACTCAGAGTGTAACTTCTTAAAATAGGGAAGGGTTAGTCACGTAAGTCAATTTTGGAGTTATGGAGATTTTATGATTTGGAAACTCTAGAGGAGAATATTGAGGAATGACATTTGGAGGTGTGAAATAACATTGTGTGCATCAAATATCATTGTTCACTGTAAGAGGGGGAATGAGATTGTTTCTCCATATAGGTATGTATAAGGACACTTTGGGTAGTGAGGCGATTTTTAAGCCTATGCATTTGATGAATTTGTAGACATTATTGACTGATTGTTATGAATGTGATTGTTTATTGTTGTGAATTTATTAAAAATGTATTGGATTTTTCTTTGTCTTGTGTTAGTTATTTGAGTTTAGGGTTCATGAATGGTTTGGGGGTTTCGCTAAAATTTATTTATGTTGTTGAAATTGGAATGATTTGTTCGTGTAATGAGTCATGAAAGTGTTAGAATATTATTTAATTGTGAATTGGTACAAAATCAAAGAGAATGTCAAGCTGTTAAATTTAGGCTTAAACACTATGATTTTATAATTTTTAAATATAGTAGATGATAAAATCAACTTTTGAGGTCAATGTATAACTTGTAAATAATTGTCTTAACTTTATAACAAAATTAATTTGAATTTAATAACATATGTATAACTTCAGATATTGAGTAATACGTTAAGTCCAAAGGAAGAAGGTCCAGTTGAGGAGATCAATACAACTAGGCCCAAACTTGAAACTAAACAACCTAATTGGCTTAAAAACTATATATGAAAATAGATGTTTGGCGGTCCAATTGTTAGTTTGCTTGCTTATCTAGCCGTTAGAAACTTTTATTGTGCTGGTCCTTATGTTTATGTTTGTCTTGATTTAACTGTTAGAATAATTTAGTCTACTTTACCCTTTTGTTTTAACATCATATTTGTATTTAGGGGATCTTTGGTCTTTTATATGGAAAGGGGAAGAAATTATTTAGTAGTATATAGTTTTTCCTTAGTTATTTCATGTTGTGTTTCTATTAAATTGGAAAATCAAATAAGAGTAATCTTATCATCGTGTGTAGTCTATATGAGGTCATAGAAACTTAAAAAACATTTTTGAGTGGTAATGATAAGTTATTTTATCTGTTAAATGCTTAATAATGGAAATGATTTGAGATTAAGGTAGTGAAAATCATGTGTTGAGGCGTAGAATTTGGGTCTCATTTTCATTATGGGCTTGATAAAAATATAGCCATTCAAACTTAACCTATTCAGTATTTGAGCCATAGAGTAATGATATGTTTGGCCCCACTTATATTTTAGTTAAAAGTTATTTTTAAGTTTGAGTTAAAAATTAGTAAAAGAGTTGTTTGTTATTTTTCTTTTTTTAACATGAAAACATACTTTATAAAAAATAAAATCTCCTGAGATATAATGGTACATCTATAAAATTAAATTGTGGAAAATTAATTAATTATTAACAGTTTTTTAATGTAAAAATATTAGAATTAATTAATCATTTAAAATATTTAAAAGTTTAAAAATTACTTTATATTAATAAAAAAATTATTTCAATGATGATTTAGAGATATTATATATATATATATATATATATATATATATATATATATATATATTAAGAGCCTCATGGGAAAATAGGATAATATTTATTAATATTAAGTTAATATCTGTTACTATGAATCTGGTATTACTTTCATGTTTAGTTCGTCTTTATTTCATTTTGTATAGTTAAATTTTTCAGTATAATTTCGATCTATGTTTTCAGTTCTTAAGTAACTGTAGCAGTAAGACCCGTGAGTGGCAGTAAGGCTAATTTGTCGATGTTATCTTAAAATTGAATTTAGATCGTCTTTAAAAAAAATATATGCTCCCTTTCTCGTCGTCTATAAACCCAGATTCATTGGATAGAAATTAATTTAATATTAGTTTATGGTATCTTATGGAACCAAATGAGGGTAATGATACTAGATATTAATACACCATGATACTCACTGAGCAAAATCAAACCATGGAGGAAATTCCTCCTAAAAACAACATCTTCGAAGAAGAAGTCTGCTTTGAAGATATCAACCAAGCAATTGACAATTGGGAAATTCCCAAAATACCCCAGGATCAGTTATATATTCCTGATGAAAACAAACATGTTCGCAGTTCTGATTATATTATCAAGACTGCTGAAAACAACATACCATTGGACCCCCAAGCTGGTGAGGAGTTTCATCTTCTTACTAAACAATCTGTTACAGAACATTCTAGGAAGTACAAGTACCTCCATATAGGATGTGTCCAAGTTGCTGTTAAACCCCTAATCAGGAAAGGTCTTAATGCCTCAATCCTTATGTGTCTTAGAGATATTAGGCACAATGACTTCCATGACTCCCTTATAAGAACCGTAGAAACAAGTTTAGGACATGGTCCCGTTTACTTCAATTGTTTTCCAAATAAAACTATGAGTCTTTTAGATAGAAATGTCTTAGATTCATTGTTTTTAAACATTAGACTGCACGGGTTAAACATGAAAGAAGGTTCTATCCCTGCAGCTCTCCTTTATAGGATCCAATACAAAGTCTTGAACACTTGTAACTCAAGGGTTCTTCTTAAAACAAATGATAGGGAAACCACATTGTTCATCACAGACATGATAAAAGCCAATGTTGTTGCTCCCAAACTCATAAAATGGGATGAGGTAGAACTTCCTACAGCTTGGCAACTTGAAAGAGCAACACCAACCCTACCCAGAGAAGCCCCTGAATTCCAAGAAATTAGGCAGTCTGAGGCTGGTAAGGTAGAAATCATTTTCGATAGGAGAAATTCTTTTTCCTTAAGAACAGAAGCTACTAGATTTGAATACACCTCCGCTAGAAGATCTTTTTCAGTAGCCTCACAATTTAGTAAAAATTCGTTCCCTAGGATTATCGTTCCAGAAACCAACCTTAGGGGCATATAAATTAATTCAACCATTCCTAGACCAGTTTACCTAACCAATGAGAAGGATGACCAAAAGTCTATCCAATCTCCAACCTATTCTTCCCTTAATGATCATTATGATACAATTTGAGTTCCAAATTGATAAGGAGGCCCTCCGTAAAGATTTTTCCTCGGAGGAAAACCAACCTCAAAGATCTTGGTTTTTGAAAGATTATCAAGGTTCAAAAAGAATAGAGATTCATGAGATTTATTATAATTTCTTGAGCCATGTCAAACTCAATATACCTTTTCTTGATTGGTTTCATGCTTATACCATTAAGAAAAATATAGATTATCCTTTCAAAGATGACCTTATAGGACAACATTCCACAAATGTTGTTTGGCATCTCAAAGACGGAGAAAAGGTTCAACCTGAACTTCCTCCAAAACCCAATACCAACTCCCTTAGATTAGGGATGAAAAGAATAATCCTGTTTTAGCTGAACCTTTCAAAACTAAGGATGTAGAAGAAAGTCTGTCTTCTAAAGATATCAAAAGTTTGATGGAACAGGCTAATTATACCAATAAATATCTCCAGGTTCTAGGTGATAAATTAGCCGTCCAAAAACCTGAAGTTATCAAGCTTAGTAGTATATCCTATACTCAAGCCGCTAGCTCTAACCAATTAGAAAAACCCTTATTTCAACCATTTAAGCTTAGTCAGAAGGAAAAACAAAATTTCCAAAAGGCCAAAGCCAAAGCCAATTATGATAATAGTGAATTATTAAACAAGATTAATAATTTTCTCAAAGTAACCAAAATCCCAGATACTCCTTCAATCACTAAAGAAGCCTCTTCTAGACCCAAAACTAGATTGGCCACAAAAATCATAGGAGTCATCAATCAAGGATATGACCAGGATTCGAATTCTAGTAATTCTCAACCTCTTCAAATCAATCCAGTAATGACTACAT
The DNA here is from genome assembly GCF_000230855.2 of Cajanus cajan. Classification (NCBI taxonomy): domain Eukaryota; kingdom Viridiplantae; phylum Streptophyta; class Magnoliopsida; order Fabales; family Fabaceae; genus Cajanus; species Cajanus cajan. Next base: position 52,965,749 of record NC_138518.1, read on the forward strand.
CTATTAAGAAATGGAAAGGTCTTACAAAGCCTTATCCCTCTACAGCTTTAGATTTGGCTATAGAGGATAGAGATCTTAACTCTAGTAGTTTCAATGCCAACAATGTATATGAATGGAATATTGATGGCAAATCCGAATACAATATCCTACATATGTTACAACATATGACCATGGTTTGTACTGCTTACCAAACTGCCCATGAAACTTCTGAAGAAGCCATGACTAATGTTATAGTTTCAGGATTTACAAGGCAACTCAAAGGATGGTGGGATCATTATCTCACTGAAGAACAAAAACTAGGAATATTTTCAGCTATTAAGATAGATGATAATGGCGACCAGATATTCCATAATGGTGAAACTATTCCAGATGCTGTGAATACATTAGTTTTCAAGATTGCCCAACATTTCATAGGAGATCCATATTTACGGAAAGATAGATCTGCCGAATTGTTATCCAACCTCAAGTGTAAAACCCTAGGAGACTTTAAGTGGTATAAGGATACTTTCCTCACTAGAGTTTTTATAAGGGAAGATAGCCATCAACCTTTCTGGAAAGAAAAATTCTTAGCCGGCCTTCCTAGGTCATTAGGAGACAAGGTTAGGGATAAAATTAGGAGTTTAACACCTGATAACATTATCCCTTATGACCACATGAGTTATGGACAATTGGTTTCTTTTGTCCAGAAAACAACCTTAGAAATTTGTCAAAATGAAAAATTTCAAAGGCAATTGGCCAGGGAAAAGAACCAAAACAGAAAGGACTTAGGAACCTTTTGTGAACAATTTGGGTTACCTGGGTGTTCCAAGAAGAAAACTAAGAAAGTTTCTAAGTATGAACAACCTAGTAATAGTCAATACAAACCCCGTTACAAGCCATAGAGAAAGTTTAGAAAATCCAAAAAAGAGTCAAAAGAAGAAGCCAAACCTCCTTCGGGAAATAAAACTATAATTTGCTACAATTGTAGAAAACCTGGTCATATCAGCAAATATTGCAGACTTAGGAAAAGAATTAGTAACCTCAACCTTGAACGTGAATTAGAAGAACAAATCAACAATCTCCTAATTGCTACTTCTGAAGAGGATTCTACAAATGACTATTCTGATGAAGAAATTCAGAATATCCAACAAGATGATGAAGTTTCATCATCAAATAGTTCTGACACACCAACTATTAATGTCTTAACAAAAGAACAAGATCTTCTATTTGAAGCTATTAATGCCATTCCCGACCCAGAAGAAAAAAAGGTTTATTTGAATAAACTCAAACAAACTTTAGAAGAAAAACCCAAAAATCTAGTTATCACCAATAAGTTTGATCTTAACCCAATTCTCAAAAGACTAGAAAAAGCCTCAACCAAACCAATTACTATCCAAGATCTTCAAGCCGAGATTAACAATCTCAAAAGAGAAATTAGGAATATTAAGGAACAACAGATCCTCCACCAAAATATTCTTTCCCAATTACATAATGGTTCTGACCATGAAGAGCCATCCTCTGAAAATGATTTGGAGAATAATGAAGTTGATTGGACTGACTTCTTAGGTCTTATAAATCGTCTAACCATTCAAAAATTCTTCATCAATATCAGGATTGTTGTTGAAGATTTTGAAGGTATTAGAAGGTCTTATCCCAACCAAATATTTCGAAAAGACCCCCGAAAAACTTAGCATTGCTAACGGATCCAAACTCCAAATCAGATACAAACTATCCAAAGCCTCCATAGAAAATCAAGGACAACAAATTGAAACTTCGTTCTTATTAGTCAAAGATCTTAGGAATGAAGTTATCTTAGGAACTCCTTTCATCAGAGCCTTATTTCCTTTAGAAATTACTGATGAAGGAATTTCTACCAAAAAGGGAAATAAACCCATATCCATTAAGTTTATCAAAAAACCCATAAACAAAATTATCAATATGGTAGAAAAAAAATCAAACCAGATCAATTATTTAAAAGAAGAAATTTCTTTTAAGACTATCTAGCATCAGCTTAATCAATCCCATATCAAAAATAAAATCAATAATCTTTTGGTTTCTATTCAAGATTCTTTTTGTTCTGACCTTCCTCATGTTTTTTGGGATAGAAAACAACATGTTGTTAGTCTTCCCTACGAAAAATATTTCAAAGAAAGTCAGATCCCAACCAAAGCCAAACCCATCCAAATGAATGAGCAACTGCTCTAATATTGTCAAAAGGAGATCAAGGATCTTTTAAGCAAAAATCTCATCAGACCTAGTAAAAGCCCTTGGTCTTGTGCAGTTTTTTATGTCAATAAACAAGCTGAACTTGAACGAGGAACTCCTAGACTAGTCATAAACTACAAGCCTCTCAATCAGGCTATTCAATGGATTAGGTATCCTATTCCAAACAAAAAAGATCTTCTCAACCGTCTTTATTCTGCCAAAAATCTTTTCAAAATTTGACATGAAATCTGGATATTGGCAGATTCAGATACAAGAAAAAGAGAGGTATAAGACCGCCTTCACTATTCCCTTTGGGCAATATGAATGGAATTTTATTCCATTTGGATTAAAAAATGTTCCTTCAGAATTTCAAAAGATTATGAATGACATTTTTAATCCTTATACAAGTTTTTCCATTGTCTATATTGATGATGTCTTAATCTTTTCCCAATCTATTGATCAACATTTCAAACATGTTAACATCTTTGTCCAAACTATTATGCAAAATGGCTTAGCAGTTTCAAGCTCAAAAATTAATCTTTTCCAAACAAAGATCCAGGTTTTGGGTCATATTATCCATCAGGGAAAAATTACTCCTATCAGTAGATCCATAGAATTTGCCGATAAATTCCCTGACAAAATTATTGATAAAACTCAACTCCAAAGATTTTTAGAATGTTTGAATTATGTGGGGAATTTCATTCCCAATTTAAACAACATTATCAAACCTTTTCATGATTGATTAAAGAAAAATCCTCCCTCCTGGAAAGACCAACATACCGAGTCTGTCAAACAAGCCAAACTCTTGCTAAAAAAACCTTCCTTGTCTTTCTCTACCTATTCCTCAAGCCTTCAAGATTGTAGAAACAGATGCTTCTGATCTTGGTTATGGAGGAATTCTCAAACAAAAATTAGGAGAAATAGAGCATGTAGTTGCCTATACCTCCAAACGTTGGAACCCTGCACAGCAGAATTATTCAATTGTTAAAAAAGAGGTTTTAGCAATTGTTTTGTGTGTTTCAAAATTTCAATCTGATCTTTTGAACCATAATTAGGGTTAACTGCAAATCAGCCAAAGAAATTTTAAAAAAAGATGTAAAAAATCTTGCATCAAAACATATTTTTGCTAGATGGTAAGCAATTTTAAGTGTTTTTGATTTTGACATTGAATATCTCAAAGGCATTGTAACTCTCTCCCTGACTATTTAACTCGTGAATATTTACAGAATACGTCAGATGCCTAAAAAGGCAATTTTGGCCTCCACTAGAGGCCGAGGTAGAGGGAAACAGATGGCCTCTTCCAGAACGGAACAACCTTTGGAATCATCAACTAATCAAATGACTTTAACAAGGTCAACAAAATCAATGGAACCATCCACTCCAGTCCTCAAACTCTTAGAGTCATTGACTCAACCAAATCAAGTTGCGGAGTCATCTACTCAGCACACCAACCAACCTCAAAAACAAACCAAGCTAGATTATGCCATACCAATCTCAATCTCAAACCTCATGAATCTTAAAACCCAAAGTCTTACCTCAATTCCAAACAAGACTTGGGCTGACATTATGTCAGAAGAAGAAGATGAAGCAGAATCAAAAGCCTTGGATCTCCTTATTGCAAAAATACCAGAAAAACAGATCCAATCCACCTCTCAAAATCCAGTTTCGGCCCAATCCAAATCCCAAAAAACTCAATCACATTACATTCCAAAGAATAAATTTTGGGTAATTACTCAAATGGAATATGAATTTTGGGATAAAAACCCAAATAAAATTCCATAGAAAATTTTTCCTGAGGGCTTTCATTTCAAACCTCTAGCCCTCAACAAAACAAGAAAGTTTTATGAGTTTATTCTGGTTGATACAGATTCTGTAGCAATCAAGCATTATAAGGATCCTAAGGATCCTTCTAATATAACTCATACAACCTTCCAAATTTTAAAATTTTTAACTCCAAGCCAGTTTGGCCAAAACCCGAGTACCACTCAGAAATTTTCAATGCTTTTTGACCCCATTGGCTACAATTACTGGGATTATGTTGATGCCTGAAATAAAACATTCTGGTATCAAAATAAGACCAACCGTCATTCGTGGCTAATATATTTTAAAAGCAATGTCCAATATAAGTTCCCCAACTTGTTTCTCCAATGGTTGGACTTCTTTGGTCCAATAGAAGAAATCCTTCCCTCCCCAGCAGATGAAGGGTTCCAGGTCTTTAAATCTATGTATGATAGTCAGAGTACATGGATTCCAGCAGACCTCCAATTTTTCTCAAGTTTTCTTTATCATGGATATTTTCATGGAAATATAAAATTTGGGAAACCAGATCATCCTCTTAGACCACCATGTTTTCAAAGAAATTCTTTTGTCAAATGGTGGCCTCAGTTTGATGCAAGCAAAGCAAGTGTTCAAGAAGTCAGAAATTGGTTTACTTCAAATACAAAGTATTTAAAGGCGGCTAATCCAGAGACTTCTTTATTTCTTAATCAAAAGGCCAGGATTACAGCTTCTTTAGCAGCAACAAAAACTAAAGAGAGCTTTGCGAGGAATCTTGAAGATATTTTGGCCTTACTCAAAACAGAAGGAGAATCTTTTAAACACTCCTTACCAAGCTCCTCCCAGTCGACATCATCACTGGAAGACTTCAATCAAAATGAAGATGACTGCTTTGGTATAAACCTAGCAGAAATCTAACAATTATAAATTTATTTAAATATTAATCATGTTATTTTTATTTAATGGTGGGTATATTCACTTTACATATTGTGAATACCCTGCACCACATATCATTGTGGTTGTTTGCCAACACCATTTCAACCCAACAATTTATGTAGATATTTACCCGGTCTAAAGTGATACTTTTGGTAAAAACAATTCTAGTCATGATACCGGTTTTGTAGAAACAGTGTCATTTTCACAACAGTTCCAGTCATGATACCGGTTCTGTAGAAACAGTGTCATTTTCAATTCTTTAAAAGGAGTCCTCGACCATGATGTGAGGCACCCTTTCATTACACAACATCTTAGAGAGAGAGTTTAGATAGAGAAGCTCTGCTGAGATACTTCTTTGTAAGATTTTCTCATTAATAAAACTTTCTTTCTTTGATCATTTCTTGCATTTATTTCATAAAGTCTTTGTGAAAACCTAGGATTTGTAAGCCTGATTCGTCAGGTGTGCCCTTGATATACCCAGTATTGTGCGGACTACCGCCGTATAAATCTGGTTCTTTGTTGCATTTTTCCTTTTTCCCTTTTACCCTCCTAGATCCACTCCAGGACATCTGGTATATATATATATATATATAGTGATAGATCGATAAAATTTAAATAGTAGGGACAATACCTATTCATATATTTGTAGTATTAAAAATTTTATATATATAACTTTTAAAAGTATAAATATATTTATAATTACTTTTTACAAACTTTTATATATGTGATTATAATTAAAGATGAAAATAAATTATGTCAAACTAGATTATATTATAATTTAGTAGGTTTGAACCTAACTTTATTTAAAAATACATATTTTAAGTATGAATTACTTATCTGTCATAGACATTTTTTAAATGTCTGGTTAGAACTACAACCTTAAAGAACTGCTTTATAATAATTTATCACTAATAAAAATATAAAAACAAATACATTAAATTTTATAAAATTCAAATTCAATTTATTTATGATACAAACATGTTTATAATATCTAATATAAAGTTTTAGATAATAGTTTATTTTAAAATATATTGTATAATAAAAATTCTAAGTAGAATATAAATCTTTCCATATTTGCTATTTTGATTTTTTTAATAAAAAGTACAAAAGGTAAAACATGTATATTGCAAATTTTATTTTATCAAAAATTAATTTTTTTTAATATATTACATAATACAAGTGAGCATTAATATATATATATATATATTATAATTAAACTTTTTAAAAAAAACTGATTCGTTATTAAGGAGTATTCTTTATCACATATAAGAATTAATTTCTTTTGAAAGTTTGAAAGACATCAAATAAATGAATATGTCCTCCGAATTTATATTTTATACATATGATAATTTAAATAAATATTTATTTTATTAAAATATAAATATTTTTTAAATATATTATTATTTTTAGATAAAAAAATATGTATGTATCAAATGGTACAAGTGCATCCTTCCCTATATATATATATAATATGAATAGATAGTTTTTGTAAGAACCTTTATAAAAAAATGTTTGTCATACCTTTTACCTTTAAGCAAAAAAAAAAAAGTTAAAAAAAATTGTGTCAAACGCTACCTAAGTCTATTAGAGGTCTAAATAGGTGGTTTAAGTTGTTCAGTTACTACAGAGCATTATTTTAACCCCTTTTTAGTTGTGTTGATTATTTCAAATTTTTATGAAGTTTAGATATAAGATATTGCCTTTCTTATGCTGATGATACTTTTATTATAAATTTAAGCTTAAATAATTAAGTATTTTATGTGCTATGAACTTATGATGATTTTTCCTCTTATTATTTATACTATGTTAGATGCATATATAGTAATTTATATGCATACATTTGGATTTTATAATTTTAGTAGAATCTTACATTTCTTGTTATGAGTCCACGAGGTACCATTTTGTGACTCTATTTTGAGTGGAGCTAGAATCTCAATTTTGGTTATATCAACTTTTCTGTTCTAAAAAATGAGGGTGGAGGCCAGAGTCCAAAGAGAAAGGAGTATAGAGAAAAAGAAGAGGAACCTTGGAATCAGGATGTAGGCTCCAACAACATAGACTCCAAACTTAAGCTTGGTTGATTTGGAAACCTTGGATTTCCCTATATTTTAACAGAGGAACCTGTTCTAATACATCATCTAAGGCAAAAAACAATTGCTTTACCAACTTATATAATGCTCCTCCAACTCTCCAGGAATAACTAGGTTGATATCCAATTTAATGTTTCCTTTGGGAAAATTTATGCCATTTCGTACCTTAAACCAGAGGGATTTTCTAGCATAACTAAAGCATCTGAAAATTTTAAAGCTCAACCCTTCTATTTTTTTATATTTCTTTTTGGTTTTCTGCACTAATTATTCCAACATGGCCAATGCATCTTTTTCTCCTTTTCCCCATCAAGAATTCTTTGGTCATTCCCTCCAATTCACCACACAGACTCCAGGAGTTTGAAACAACTCATCACAAGGCTTAGGCCATTGCCTTGAGAAATGATAATACATTTTCCTTCCATCCTTTAACTTTCTTCTAGACCGAATCTTGGACATATGAGATTATGACTCATCTTTATGTTCTTAAGATAGCTACTTTTACATAAATTTAAAACCATACATCGATACTTGATAGTTCTAATACACAACAACTTAACTCCCAAAACTGAAGTTGCCCGAAGAAGACTTGGCAAGCACAACTTTCTAAATGCATACTCTTGTATCATTTCCTCTAATCATAAGCATCATTTGCAGATGGTAATTCTAGTATTTATGTCAAGAAACTCGAACATGTAAGATGTAAATACGGATATTTATATTATTACTTCTCAACACAAGAGGCCCTTGGTTTACAACAAATGGACCCAATAACTAAACACAATAGTTCATACATGATAAAACTTGTTTTTACCACAATTCAATGTTACATTATTCAAGTGGAAAAGATCCAAATCGAAAAACACACTACAGGTCCACATCTTGCAGATAGCCTCCATTTTATTCTCAAGCACTGAAGGCACTTCCCTCAAACTCAAACCAACTTGGAATGTTGGAGCAGAACCAATTAAGCCTCTAGACTGGGTACTTATATAACTGAAGAACCTTCTTCCAAGATGGTCTGTTACTAATGTCATCCCACCAAGCACTCACGTGCTTCCTCTCTCTTACCAAATTCCCTCTCCCAGTTTGGTTCACCAAATAATGACCAAATGCGAGGTGGCTAAGGTCAGCAAGGCTGAAGAAGTCACCGGCCAAGTACTTGGTCTTTGACAGCCTCTCCTCATACACATCCAGCACCTTCACAAGATTTTGATCACTCTCTTCTATCACTTTTTGATCTGAAGGAGCACCTGCTAATGGGGCAAACAGAAGATTAATAACTAACTTGTAGATTGGTGGGTGAAAGTTATGAGCTTCAACTTCAAGCCATTGTTCCACTAGACCCTTTTCTTCTATTGTCTTTCCCAAGAGGTCAGTCCCTTGGTCTTTATACTTCTCTGCTAAGTATCTGATTATTGCACGAGATTCTGCAAAATTGGTTTACAATCACCGCATTAGTATGAATATAGATTATCCTACATTTGCAAATAGCAAAGAAAATAAAGTTGGGGGAGTAGGCATTCAGCCTTTCAGAATGAATTTGTATTGGAAATTTCACACAACAAAAACCAAGTCTTACTGCCCCTTTTGTTAGATTTATGAGATTTTGCTTTATTTAAATTTTGAATTTTAAATAAAGTTTAGATAAGATATTTGTTATTGTTACAGTTTTATTTTTTATATTTTATTTTTAGTTATTCAATATAACCTCAATAAATAAAATTGTTAGTAGATGAATTTGTTAAAAAATTTAAATTAATTATAAATCTATATATAGATATCCTCTCTGATGAATTTTTAATGATAATTTTTCATCTTTAATTTTAATTTTAATTTGTCTGCAATATCCAATTTTTCTATATTTTTCACAAAATATTTCCAACAAGGTTTGTTACAGTAGTTACATGCAAGATGCATCAAACCACAAAAATACCAATTGCACAGAGTAACTGAATTATAACCCCCTTTTGCCTCCTTTTAAAGCAGAAGAATCATAATTAGGAAAGGCAATAATATTGCAGGGTAAGAATGAACAATCCTAACCTCACAACAACTAAAATAACATTATTGACTGAAAGTTTGAACTACCCGTATCAATAAGGTCTCTACAAGGTGAAAAACATCAAGGAGAAAGATCAAAAGTTCAAAACCACCAACCTTAACTGCATGCCACAGGAAACAAAAGGAAAATTGCAGAAAATAATAAAGGGCTAAGTGTCATACCATAGAGAGTATAATCACCATCTTGAATAACAGGAACCGATCCAAATGGCTGCAGTTATTAAACACAGGTATAATTAACCATAACCATGCAAAAAAAAAGTATTAAATGAACCCAGAAAAGCAGAAAATCAAGAATTAAATGGGGAAAAAAATTTGAACCTGCAGCTTAAGGAACTCGGGTTCCTTATTCTCTCCCTTGAAGAGATCAACATCCACTGTTTCAAACTCAATTTCCTTCTCAATCAAACACACCAGCACCCTTTTTGGGGATCCATATGTTGGACCATACACCTTCACCACCATTTTTCGTGTTTAACTTTTGTTTCTCTTTGTTTTGGTTTGGTTTTCTAAGTCTCTTAAGTTGTGCTTTTATGCTGTCCACTCAGAAGAAAAAGCCAACGTCATTGTCTAATAAGATTCAATTCAATTCTTTAGAAAATTATTGAGGATAAACAATTAGTATTTTATTATGTTTAGTACTTAGTGATAATTAGCTCTTTGTTTCCATTGTCTGTGCTTCATATATTTTATATTTTATGTTTAAATATATTTTTAGAGAATATGTCAAATATAATTGTGTAAAATTTATCTACTAATATTTTATTAATAAAAATATTTTATTAAATTTAACTAATAATACATAATTATTTTAATTTATCACTTTTAAATATATTATTAGTGATATGAGATATTAACATAAAATTTTTGAAAATAAAAGCACTAAAGAAAATAATTTTAAAATTTGAGAAAATAAAAATAAATTTATTCTAAATTTAACATATTCAAGTCTATATATATGTATATTTTTTATTAAAAAATGTATTTTTACATCAAAATGTAACAAATTTATTGTATTTATCTTTTCAAGTATTTTATCATCAAATAATTCCTCAAATATTTTAATGACATTATGCTTTAAGTGATTATATAAAATATTATTTTTTTCAAAAAATTATTTAGTAGTAAACTAAATGTTTGAGAAACTAATTTAACATTTGAAGAAAATAAAATCAGGATCAATTTTTTAAGAAAAAAATAAATCAGACATTTTCACGCATATAGATTTTTTTTTTTTGAAAATGAATATAGAATTAATTTCTTAAAATAAATATACGTGTAGAATAAAAACGTAAAACTGCATCTACTATCAACTTAAATCAAATCAATTTTTCCACAAAAAATAAATTTATTAAAAATCTTAGGAATTTAAATTAAGTATATTCTTATTTTTTTTTTTTACTTTAAGAAGAATAAATCATATTAATATAACTTTAAAGGGTATTCCTAAAAATCTTAAATTAAATTTTTGGTTTTCCATGTTTGGTAACTATTTTCAAAAAAATAAAAATTCTTAGTAATATAATTTTTTAGGAATCATTTTTATCTTACTTTCCTATAAAAGCATTTATATAGAGGGTGAAAATCTAACTTTTCGAAATTAGGAAGAAAGTTTCATACATATAATAAAAATATCATATTATCTTTTTTAAAAAAAATAGAAAATCTCTCTCTCACTCTCACACCCTCTCTTCCGCTCTCCCTTTCCCTATGTTCATGCTCTATTTGTTATATTTTATTATTTTTAGATCTTGTCAATTTTAATAATATTATAAAATATGTTTTGTTTCTATAATTTAATAATATTTATTAATACTTATTTATTTATTTGAATGAAATGAAATAATATATTTTCATCCTTCTTAATTATTATGTAGCATTTGTCTTTGTTTATTTTCTTTATTGAATCTTATATTTAAATAATTTAACTATATGTTTTTTAACTTTTTAAAATAGTTTAATGTCATATTTGTAATAAAATTTGAGTAAATAAATATATTTTATCAGTTTATTTTAATAAAGGATATTTTTGTAAAAGGTATTTATATATCCAAGAATATATTATTGTAATCAAACATGAAAGTTTTTAATTATTAGAAATCACATTCCTAGGAACCTTAATGAGTAACTAAACAAATTTTAGTTATTCCCAAAATTTGTATTTCCTGTGAATCATGATTTTTGAGTATGAAAAAAGTTATTTCCTACATACCAAATGCCCCCTAAAAGTGTGGTGAGAAAGATTTTTACAAAAAGACCAGATATACATATAATAATATTATTTGTATTTATTTGTATATCGTATTTCTTGTAGTGTGAGTAATCTTTGTAGATTTTGTATGATAAACCATGTAGTCTTGAAAATGATAGTTGGACCTCTATAAAATCTGTGCAAACAATTATTTTTTTATTTGACATCCTCTATCTTGCATGCCATAACATATAATATATTGAATAATTGAATAACCTTAAATATAATAGATAAACTCAAAATCATACCGATAGAAAGAATCACATTTTAACATCAGGTGAACTCAGCAAAAATATTAAATTACAAAGGAATTAAAATTAAACTACTCAAATTAAATAACATAAATCAAATCCTATCTAATTTCTTAGTGTCACGTGTCTTATCAGAGCATATAACCTTTCTATAAGGACTAAGTCTCACCACTAACATCCTCAACATCATGTTGAAGATCACTTGCAACAACATATAAGAAGAGCAATACAAAATAAGGGGAGTGAGAAACGTCTCACTCTGGTTCACGGCGTAAGATGTTGCTAGACAAACAAACACAAACAAGACATACATCAACATAACATAATCATATTATTTGTATAACATACTCCATTCATTCACAATATAACAACTAAATACCACATAACACTAAGATGCATTATGCAATGGACATGGACTACATGTTATCATACATGTGATATCAGTAAAAACATCACATATCACACTTGTGCATTGTTGCTAGTAATACACATAAAATAGTCTAGGAGTACATGTCGGGTCACACTCTCTACGCATTCTCACTAGAACGACATACTACTAGGGTCTGGTCGGGATAGCTAAGTTGTGCAAGACACATTCCATGCTCATGAGGGTAGGATTGAGACTTTCAAACCAAGTTATCCCCAAGGTTGGTTCCTAAGTTTTTGCACAAGGGACCTTCCTTGCGGTGTATTCCATATCGTACCCTTTAAAAACATTTTATGCATATGATGCATGTCAAATAAACTTTATGCATTACATTCACATGGTCTTATACCATAACACATCACACATCTTATCATATAATATCATGATTAATCCTCACTCAAACATATCATCATATGACCCTCACAGGATCCATACACATCAAATGCATTAATGTCAAAGCACATCAATAAATTCATACATAGCTTACAATATGTCACATCAATTGCATACTCACATGCTACAACCAGTTATTAAGTAATACAATGATTATACAACATCATCCAATACACCTCAAGTAAGAATCATTATGAGATTTTTTAATCATATGTTAGCACCTCAACCACAGTCATTGAGATTGATGTCATTAAGAATTTAAATCAATTGCTTAACTAGTTTGACAACTTTATCACTATCAAACAAGAAGTCCTTAGACATCATTATCATTAAAACACCCCAAGTCATTAACAATCAACTTACATTGATCATAACCTATTAACAATTGTTTTCTACCATAATTCATCCTTCCTAAGCATTAATATAATAAGTACCTCAAACCATTCATATGATCAAACACTTAAAGGGTAAATGATGGTGGAGCTAGGAGAAATGGATGATATACTCCTCCTTGACTTCACCTTGCGTAGGATCTCTTCTTTGAAGAATAATGACCGAATGAAGAAGGCTTGAATGATGGTAGATTTCGGAACAAAGGAGCCTAGACTATCCTAGCTTAAGGCTCAAGAGATTGCTCACTTCAATGGTAGGAAACTACACTACAAGAAAAATGTAAATTTCCGACGGAAAATTTTCGACGGATATAGATCCGTCGAAAATTTTCGACGGGTATTTCCGTCAGAAATTTCCGACGGACATTTCCGTCAAAAATTTCCGACGGATTTATATTTCTGACAGAAATTTCTGACGAAATTTTCCGTCAAAAATTTTTCGTCGGAAATTTCCGACGGAAATATAAATCCGTCCAAAATTTTCGACATAAAATTCCGTCAGAAATTTCTGACGGAAAAATAAATCCGTCAGAAATTTTTGACAGATTTATATTTCTGTCGAAAATTTCTTATTTTTAAATCTTATTTTTAATTTTTAATTTTAATTTTTTAATTTTAATTTTTTATTTTTAATTTATTATTTTTAATTTATTATTTTTAATTTCTTATATATATTTGTAGTATTAAAAATTTTATATATCTTTTAAAGGTATAAATATATATTATAATTATTTATTACAAGTTTTTTATATCTACGATTAGTATTAAAGATGAAAATAAATTAGGCCACACTATATTTTATTATAATTTAGTTGGTTTGAACATAACATTTTTTTAAAATATATATTTTACGTATGACTTATTTATCTATTATAATTAAACGTTATTAAATTTTACTAATAATTAATATAAAAAAACTAATTAGTTTTGGAATAAATTATTTACTAATTAACAATATAATTGAAACATTAATTATTTTAAATTATTTAACTAAAATCTTATTGACAATTTACTATATGATCTTAATATTTTTGTATAACTAATATCTGATTTTAAATTTGATATGAGAATATTATATATAATTAGATAAGATTTTAAGTTAGTATTTTATTAATAGTTGATAATTAGAAAAGAAAGGCTAAATACATTTTTTGAATTTTATATGTTTGATTTAAGGTAAATAAATATATTAAATTAATTAATAATTTATTTAAAATATTAAAATTTAATTTATAAGTATGTAATAAATAAATATTTATAATTTTATAAATTATATTATCATTATAAATTATAAAATTAAATAATTTAAACTATAATTTAAATAGAAATAAGTAGATGTTAATTATAAAAGTAAATACATATAAATAAAGAATAAATAAATTTATTATTATTATTATTATTATTATTATTTGTAATATAAAATTATTATATATTATTATTATAGTACAAATATGAAATTGTATATTTGAGGATGACTTAAATGAATTAATTTGTACAAGTTATACTGACAACATACATATACATTTCGGTAGCTTACTCATCAAAACTTCAGAGATAAGCGTGCTTGACCTGGAGTAGTACTGGGATGGGTGACCTCCTGGGAAGTTTCCCAGAAATTGCACAAGTAAGGATAAAACACACTAAATAGTGAAATATTGTGAAATAGAACCCTTAAGAGACCAAATATGAGGGTTGTTACATTAATAAATTTATTAAAATTAAAAAAAATTATAATTTCAGGAATTTCTGACGGGTTTTTCGTCAGAATTTTTTGACGGATATTTCCATCGAAAATTTCTGACAGAATTTTCTGACGAAAAAATCCGTCGAAAAAAATTATTTCGACAAATTTTTTTTTTCCGACGGATTGAAATCCGTCGAAAATCTGTTGAAAAAAGAAAAATCCGTCAGAAATTTAGCTGTTTCCGTCGGAAATCAACATTTTTCTTGTAGTGCTAGACAAGGTTCCTAGGGTTTGAAGGCACTCTCTCTCTCTCGGCGACTCTTTGAAGAATTTGGCTGAAGATTTCAGAAATTCTATTGCATATAAAAAGTGATTACAAGAAGCTAGGAAGAATGCTTTTAAAAGGCCGGATTTAGGAAGCACTTGGTGCCAATGTGGAGGCTTCACATGTGGCGCCAAGATTTGAATTCAAATTTGAAATTTGAATTCAAATCTTAATCCACATGTGCATCACCGGATTCCAAGGAGCCAAATGCATCTAAATTTGATTTAATTTGCATTTAGGGTTGAATTTGAGTCACACATGTTCAGCCATAGGTGGCGCCATCCATGTGACTCAAAATGCAAACTAAATTAAACCTAGTTTTGCCTAATCCTCTTAAACAAGTATTCCTCCATAATTCCTATACTAATGACCTAAATACAATGGTCAATGAAATACAATGAATAGGAAAAATTACAAGAATGAAAATGAGCCCAATATTGGGTGTCAAAAGCACAAAGGCCCATGAAGCCCAATTCTAGGCCCTATAAGCCCAAAGCTCAAAATTCCTAATCTATGGTCCAAAATACAAGACCAAAACAAAGTAAATTCCTATCCTATTAATATGCAATAAAAAGTGGTGTCAAACAAGTAAAGCCCAAGTGAGGAGCACCCTAGACCCACCAAGCCCATTAGGCCCACTAAGCTCTGAAGCAGTCAAGTCTTCAAATAATCTTTTGGCCATTGCTCTAGTGGTTGGACCCTTGGTCCATGCTCTTCCATCATTCCCTCCCTCTTGAAAAGGATTCGTCCTCGAATCTAAAGACTCCTCCTCATCATCACTAGCACCTACAAAAGGTTTTAAATCACTAACATTAAAAGTAGGGCTAACTCCATAATCAGAGGGTAAATCAAGCCTATAAGCGTTATCATTGATACACTGTAAGACTTGAAAGGGTCCATCTCCTCTAGGACTACGTTTGGACTTCCTTTGTGTGGGAAAACATTTTTTTCTAAGATGAAGCCAAACCCAATCACCTTCCTCGAAGATCATAGCTCTTTTGCCTTTGTTATTTTGTTTAGCATATTTCTCATTTTGGAGTTGTATATGAGTTTTAATCCTTTCATGTATTTTTTTAACAAACTCAGCTCTTGTAGTACCTTCCTTATGAATGAAATGTTCAACATTAGGAAGGGGTATCAAGTCTAAAGGTGTTAAAGGATTAAACCCATATACAGCCTCAAAAGGAGAAATATTGGTAGTTTTGTGGACTACCCTATTGTAGGAAAATTCTATATGTGGCAAATACTCATCCCAAGATTTGTGATTGCCCTTTAGAACTGCCCTAAGCATAGTAGACAAAGATCTATTAACTACCTCAGTTTGTCCATCTGTTTGGGGATGGCAAGTAGCTGAAAAGAGGAGTTTAGTTCCTAGTCTTGACCACAAGACACGCCAAAAATGGGTTAGGAACTTGGTATCTCTATCAGATACTATAGACTTAGGAATTCCATGGAGTTTAACCACATCTCTAAAGAAGAGCTTTGCAATGTTGCTTGCATCATCTACTTTGTGGCATGGAATGAAATGGGCCATTTTGCTAAAGGGGTCCACTACCACAAAGATAGAATCCATTCCCCTTTGCGTTCTAGGTAAACCTAGCACAAAGTCCATGCTAATATCTACCTAAGGGGCTGAAGCAACAAGTAAAAGTGTGTATGTACCATGAGGCATCACTTTAGACTTGGCTTGTAAACAAGCCAAACATCTAAAGCAATGCTTTTGGACATCCTTTCGCATATGGGGCCAATAAAATCTTTCTTTAAGCAAACTAAGGGTTTTATCAACATCAAAGTGCCCCATAGGCCTACCTTCATGGCTCTCTTTTATCAATAGTTTCCTAATGGAACCTTGGGGTATACACAATTTTCCTTCTTTGTATAAATACCCCTCAGCCATATAGAAACCATTGAAAGCTTTTTGTTGGCATTTTTGATAAATATCACCAAAGTCAAGATCTTTCTCATACAATTCCCTAATATTATCAAACCCAAGAATTTGAGTACCTAGAGACATAAGCAATTTATGCCTTCTAGATAAAGCATCAGCTACAATGTTAGCTTTCCCTTTCTTGAATTTAATAATATATGGAAATTGTTCAAGGAATTCTAGCCATTTGGCATGCCTTTTATTTAACTTACCTTGACCTCTTAAATATTTGAGTGACTCATGGTCACTATGGATGACAAACTCTTTGGACACTAGATAGTGTTCCCAAGTTTGCAAAGCCCTAACCAATGCATACAACTCCTTATCATAGGTGGGGTAATTGAGGGAGGCACCTTTTAGTTTTTCACTAAAATATGCAATGGGGTGTCCTCCTTGCAATAACACAACTCCTATGCCAATTCCAGATGCATCACATTCTAGCTCAAAAGTCTTTTCAAAATTAGGTAAAGCTAGTATAGGTGCATTTGTAAGTTGGTTTTTTAAAAGTTGAAATGCATGATCATGCTTTGAGGTCCATTCAAATGGTACATCTTTTTTTACAAGTTCATTCAAGGGTGACGCAATGCTAGAGAAGTTAGGAACAAATCTTCTATAAAAACTTGCAAGTACATGAAAGCTCCTAACTTCACTAACATTCTTTGGTTTGGGCCATTCTTGAATAGCCTTGATTTTCTTGGGATCCACACGAACCCCTTCTTTACTCACAATGAACCCTAGGAAAACCACATAGTCCACACAAAAAGTACATTTCTCAACATTAGCAAACAAGTGGTTTTGCCTAAGGATCACCAAAACTTCTCTAAGATGTCCTAGGTGATTTATCTTGAGATCTACTATAGATTAAAATGTCATCAAAATAAACAACAACAAACTTCCCTATACACTCTCTCAAGACATGATTCATAAGCCTCATGAATGTACTTGGTGCATTGGTTAAACCAAAAGGCATAACAAGCCACTCATACAATCCAAATTTGGTCTTAAAATCAGTTTTCCACTCATCACCCTCCTTGATTCTTATTTGGTGATAACCACTTTTAAGATCAATTTTAGAGAAAAATAGTAGCACCATGTAATTCATCAAGCATATCATCAAGTCTAGGGATTAAGTGCCTGTACTTGATTGTGATATTGTTAATAGCCCTACAATCACTACACATTCTCCATTTTCCATCTTTCTTGGGTACTAACAATACAGGCACAGCACAGGGACTCAAACTCTTTTGCACCCACCCCTTGTCCAATAATTCTTGAACTTGGTTCTCTATCTCTTTGGTTTCTTGTGGATTTGTCCTATAGGCAGGTCTATTGGGTAGACTTGCCCCAGGCACAAAATCAATTTGATGTTCTATACCCCTAAAAGGTGGAAGGCCCTTTGGACCCTCACTAGGGAATACATCATCAAATTTCCTTTAATAATTGTGAAATACCAAGTGGTAAAGAACTAGGTTCAAGATTTAAATTATGACAACTAAGCATACCTCTACAAAGAAGAATGTAAGAAGGCTTTTCAAAAAGTAAAGTTTGTTTTAAAGTTTCTTCTTGTTGAATTCCTTCTATTGGAAGAGGTTTCTCTTCCTTCTTCTTCTTTGAAGATTTATGCTTCTTCTTTTTTTTTTTTTAACAACTTTTTTTTTCTTCTTCTCTTTTTAATTTCATTTGTACTTTATCCTCTATCACTTAGGAAGGAGACAAAGGATGAAGTACAAACTTCTTTTCTTTATGAGTGAAAGTGATTTCATTGGTAAGGCCATTATGCATGGTTTTCTTGTCAAATTGCCATGGCCTTCCCAACAAAATATGGCAAGCTTCCTTGGGAACTATGTCACATACCACGTGATCTTCAGAGTTGCCAATGGAAAACTTGACTTTCACTTGTTTATCTACAATGATATCCCCATCTTCATTTAGCCAATGAAGTTGATATGGTTTTGGATGGGGAATTGGGGTAAGATCTAGTTTCTCCACCAACCTTGTGCTACAACAGTTGCAACACGATCCACTATCCACAATGAGAGAACAAGCTTTATCAAAAATTTTGCACCTTGTGTGAAAAATGTTCTCTCATTGTGAAATGTGAGATTCATTAGGTTGACTTCCTAGAAGCCTTCTTATCATTAACAGTTGACCATCATAAGGATAAGCCCTTTCAATTTGATGGTTTTCCTCACTAGTCTCACTATCACTTGAAGTGGTGGAACTAGATTCATCATGACTACTATAAATGTATTGTCCTCTTAAAATCATGACTTTCTTATTTGGACATTGAGAAGCTATGTGGCCTCTCCCAAGACATTTAAAGCATTTGATGTCACTAGTTTTACTACTAGAAGTGATAATATTTATATTTTTTTCTTTTTCTTTTTCTTGACCTTTGCTAAAATTTTTAGAAGAGTCATATTTGGAAACTTGACTCTCCTTCTTGTAGTCCTTCTTGATATAAGAGCTAGATTGAGTTTTACCTTTAAAAGAATTTTTTCTCAAATGTTGTTGTTCCACCCTTATACAAAGTTGGACCAAAACATCAAGCTCCCTATAAGGGAGTAACTCAACCCTATATCTTATATCAAAATTAAGACCACTTAGAAACCTAGCAGTGGTCAATCTTTCTTCTTCCCTTATTCCAGCCCTCATTAAATACAACTCCATCTTTTGCCTATACTCCTCCACACTCATGTTCTTTTGTTGGAGTCTTTGGAGCTTATCCATAAGCTCCCTACTATAATAAGAAGGTATGTGTCTTCTTCTCATAGCACTCCTCAAATCATTCCAATAGGTTATGGGAGGATCATTATGATGTCGCCTTTCTCTTACCAAGGCTGTCCACCAATACATAGCTTGTCCTTGGAAAGCTAAGGTGGCTAAGGGAACTTTTCTTTCCTCACCTACTTGATGACAAGTGAAGATTTGCTCCACTTTCATTTCCTAGTCCAAGTAGGCATCAACATCTTCTTTTCCATGAAAGGAAGGGAGATCAACTCTTGATTCCCTAACCTTTGGTTCCTTAATGACTCTTCTAGGTATGGGTTGGTAATATTCATCTACATTTAAACTATCCACATCCTCTTGGCTTGTGGAGCCATTGTAACTTTTAGTGGAAATTTTTTGACTCTTTTTCTTTTTAATTTTTTCCAAAAGTCTTGCTTCTTGTTGCTTAATTTTTTTTATCTCTTCCTCAAGGGCAACAAGTTGTACTTCTCTTTCAATATTTTCCTTTTTTTTTGAAGTACCTCTTGTTGTCTCCATAGTTTTAGTGCCTCAACCTCCTTAACAATTTTAGAAAAACTTTTAGGAGATTCAAGATCACTATCACTTTGAGAAATATGACTCATGATTAAGCAATAAGAAGTTTATATGCTATGCAAAAGAAACAAAATATTTTGGGTCTTTTCTAGGAATAAAAATAACACTTGGAAGTCTAAGTGTACAAATTGCACTATCAAGGGAGGTGAGCTACTAAGAGCCACTTAATAACCAAGCCTTTTCAAGTGGAAATCACTAAACTCCTTTGTGGTATTTTCAATTCCCCAAAACTTTTCACAAAGGTTTTTATGTTGAATGCTTTTCACAATTGTTTTTGAATGATAACTAAACGTGAACAATTAATCTCTACACAATGCTAGTCGAAATAAGGCAGCAAAGTAAACAAATTAAAGAACCAACAACTCAAAGGAAGCAAGATTAAGCAACTAGTCATTTTGCCCTAAGTGGAAGCTTGAAACATATGAAATTTCCAAGCCACTTCCACTAGTACTACACGTGAGTGAGCTACCAAGGGTTAGATATACCTGACCAGGTTCTTAATACTCCCTCCAAGCTTTACAAATTGATTGAAATTACAAGAGAAATTGCAAAAATTTAAACTACACTTAAAAACAAATTTTGTGGCGGCTTTAGTGACCAATTAGTAACGGATTTGTTGTCCAAGTTTTTCAACACTTGTTTAAGTGTTCCAATCTGCCACTAATCCTTGTTTATTGTTGCTCCTGGACCCTGCACAAATAACACAAACAAAAGATGAATGTAGGCTGCTCACAAGGTAGATGGAAAGATCACTCTTGTGAAAGTAGGTTTAGGAATTTTCAGTCACTAAATTAGGTCAAGATTTCAAGTCTTTTATGTCCAATTCCTTTCCTACTATTGTTGAGTCAATGTTTGGTCCTTAAGAAAGGATTTGAGGCCACTTCCAGCACAGAATTTTTAGTCAAAGAAAACTAGACAAGCAACAAATGCACAATTTAGAAAGCTTATACCAAAAATTGAAGAATAAGGTGTTTAAAACAAGACTCAAAGATAGCCAAAAATGAAAGCTGAAAATTAAGACTCCAAAGAAAGCTAGCACACAATTAGGAATTTTCCTAGATAGGCACTAGAGTAGATTAAAAAAACTAAAAAGATTTGGAAGAAATTGAACAAGTAGAAGCAAACTAGTAGTCCAATTACTTTGTAGAATTAAGTGTATTTTCTTTTAATTGTTCTTCTCAGCTTTTCCTTGCTATATAATTTTTTTAATTCTTTTCTTTTTCTAAATTCAATTATATTTTCCAGAGAAGATACTTGCCTTTTGATTTCAAATTTTTCACAATTCCAAAGTATAGAAACCGGATCTACTAGAATGAAGAATTTCAAGTGAAATTTTGAAAAACTAGTGCACTAGATTTTGAACTTTTGTTGGATTCTTTTGTTTTTTTTTTAAACTATTTTGAATTGTTATGCTCTGTATTTTCTCTGTTTTCCAGCAAACAAACTTTTAGAAATCGAATCCAAAACAATTAGTGCACTAGAAGTAAGATTATCCACTTAAAATTTCAAGATAC
This sequence comes from Cajanus cajan, assembly GCF_000230855.2. Taxonomy (NCBI): domain Eukaryota; kingdom Viridiplantae; phylum Streptophyta; class Magnoliopsida; order Fabales; family Fabaceae; genus Cajanus; species Cajanus cajan. The sequence goes on from NC_138518.1 coordinate 52,987,284, forward strand.
AAGAAAAAAATTGATTCAAGAGTAATATGGAAAGTAAATTTGAAAACTCAAGTACACAATGGAAACCTTGTAACAACCCAAAATTGCTGGGCCAGAGGCCCAATTGATTGCCCGGAACGGGCCGTTTCAAAAGTGAAACGGGTCATTCCAGAATAAGAAAAATGCCCAAAATTGGAGAAGTAGAACGGGTCGTTCTGGTAGGAGAACGGGCCGTTCTGCTGGGATTGAGAACGAACCGTTCTGGTTTTGGAACGGGCCGTTCCACTTTTGGAACGGGCCATTCCGGTAGGTGAGCCTGAAATCCTATAAATAGCGCCCCTCACCTCTCATTTTCACACATCTCTCATTCTTTCTTCTTATTCTCTGCTATTCTCTCTTCTTTTCCTCTTCTTCTCTCTGAAGACCAAGGGGCATTTAGAGGAGGAGACCAAGAGATTCTAGTTTTAGTTCAATTGTTGTTTATTCAGGTACAGGGGAAAAGAGAATTATTTATATGTAGAGTTACATGAGGGAATTGGGTAGAGGAAGAGCCCTTAAGATTATGATTAATTTTATAATTATTTCTGTTTGAAGAATTATTAGTCTTATTTGATTCTGTATGTATTTAGGAATATGGATATATGATTAATTGGTAAAAATGATGCTCTGGGAGAGAGAGCGAAATTATAGAAAAGTGCCTGTAAGTTAGGTTGTGAAAAATTGGATGATTTCTGTTTGAGGAATTGATGATCCCATTAGATTCTGTATATGATGAGGATTATAAATATGCCAATAATTTGTAAGAATGATGATCTGGGAGAGAGAACGAAATTGTAGAAAAGAGCTTGTGAGCTAGGTTTTGGAACAATTGGGGGTTTTACTATTTATGTTAAGATTGTATTAAATTGATAATTCCATTGATTATAATATTAACTTATGATTGTTATTGCTATATTACTTGATGAAATTGATGACTTAGATGTGAATTGCTTGAGATGTATAAAACTCATTATGTTGGACTTATCTGATGCGTGTATGGAATTGAACTATGAGATGTTGTGTGGAATGTGAATGAGATGTGATTGTGGTTCTTCACACCTATGACCAGGGGTGAGCACGGCCCGGGATTGTTACATGGGTATCGTGACCTTGGTTAACATGTCAAGGGTGAGCACGGCCCTGGGTTAGGGGTAACGTGACCTTGGCATAGTGTGAAGTGCAAGATTTGTGATGAATGGTGTGATTGAGAATTATGACGTGATGACGAGCATGATTGATTGAAATATGACATGTTGAAATATTTATGAATATTAAGCTATAATGAGATAATATGTTGTGTTTTCTTATGTGCTATATATATAGATGTTTTCTTTTCTCACCGTATAATTTGTGGATGTTTTAGGTGAGGAAGATTCGGGCTATGAGTGGCATCTAGAATGTCAACAGTTGATTTATGGGTATGCTCTGATATTGTGACATCGGGGCAGAGGATTTCTAGGACATGAATTGTATTTGTATATGGAGTTGAACCTATTAATTTGGAAACATTTTGTAACCTCTTATGTTTTATTTTCCAACTTTCATTTTCAGACTATTTTAGATATTGAAGAATGTTTCTAAAGGTTTTTATGTGAACCCTTTTACCTATGTGGAAAATTTTATTTCCTTAGTTTATTTATATTATTACAATATATGTGTTGGGGTAGTAAGGGTGTCACAAACCTAACACTAAGAGTTCACCAATGAACTAGTGATGAACATGAACTCAAATATGTAAATGGAAAAGCAAACAAGCAAGGCACAATTTAAACAAACAAGTCTTGGCCAAAAACTATAAAGAACTCAAAAGTGTTTAGCATATGAATACAAGCATATCTTGAATATTTTTGACATTTTAAAGGACTAACATGACATGACAAACTAAGATTCAAAAATTAAAATCAACACATGCATACACAAAGAGATAGCCGAATCAAAAATAAGGAGAATAAGAAGTGACTCAAACAAAATAAAATCAAGCACAAGTTGAATCCTATTTGTGTTGATTGTGGATTGAAACTCAAGATACAATCAAAAATTGGATCTATGGATAAAATGATTTCAAAAATTTATAGATCTGAATAGAAACTCAAAGTGTGACAAACAAGAACACAAAACCAAGAACAATCGGTCAAATTGAAAGATACTTATCTCCAAAGAAGAACCATGCTCTAGATACCAAAATTGATGGTGGAGCTAGGAGAAATGGATGATGTACTCCTCCTTGACTTCACCTTGCGTAGGATCTTTTCTTTGAAGAATAATGACCGAATGAAGAAGGCTTGAATGATGGTAGATTTCGGAACAAAGGAGCCTAGACTAAGGATGGAAGTATCCTAGCTTAAGGCTCAAGAGATTGCTCACTTCAATGGTAGGAAACTAGACAAGGTTCCTAGGGTTTGAAGGCACTCTCTCTCTCTCTCTCGGTGACTCTTTGAAGAATTTGGCTGAAGATTGATCAGAAATTCTATTGCATTCAAAAAGTGATTACAAGAAGCTAGGAAGAATGCTTTTATAAGGCCGGATTTAGGAAGCACTTGGCACCAATGGGAGGCTTCACAAGTGACGCCCAGATTTGAATTCAAATTTGAAATTTGAATTCAAATCTTAATCCACATGTGTATCATCGGATTCCAAGGAGCCAAAAGCATCTAAATTTGATTTAATTTTCATTTAGGGTTGAATTTGAGTCACACATGTTCAGCCATAGGTGGCACCATCCATGTGACTCAAAATGCAACTTAAATGCAAACTAAATTAAACCTAGTTTTGCCTAATCCTCTTAAACAAGTATTCCTCCATAATTCCTATACTAATGACCTAAATATAATGGTCAATGAAATACAATGAATAGGAAAAATTACAAGAATGAAAATGAGCCCAATATTGGGTGTCAAAAGCCCAAAGGCTCATGAAGCCCAATTCTAGGCCCTATAAGCCCAAAGCTCAAAATTCCTAATCTATGGTCCAAAATACAAGACCAAAACAAAGTAAATTTCTATCCTATTAATATGCAATAAAAAGTGGTGTCAAACAAGTAAAGCCCAAGTGAGGAGCACCCTAGGCCCACCAAGCCCATTGGGCCCACTAAGCTCTGAAGCAGTCAAGTCTTCAAGTAATCTTCTGGCCATTGCTCTAGTGGTTGGACCCTTGGTCCATGCTCTTCCATCAGTAAAGTTATTCATCATCTTTATTCACAAACTACGTTTCCACAACTTAACCTTCTAAGACATCGTGCGATCCAAACATCCTATCGAGAGCTATATATGATATCAAGTTGATCTTAATTTTATTAGAAATATAAGACAATTATCTTCAATTTCTATGTTGATCCCAAGAGCTAATTATTACACCTACTATTTTAAAAAAAATACAAAATTGCAATGTTTCAGCCTAAACCTGATAGCTTGAGCTCCACTCACTAATTTGATCATAAATTGATTTTTAGTCCTCCTTTTTAAGTGATTCTAATGAAATTTCAAAGCTAACATCTAGGTCTACAACTTTTATAAAGATTACAAAACCTAATTCTATCATTTAAGTATATTTGAAAGGCTTACAATGTATGTATATTATATTTCTCGCATAGAATATGAAGTTCATTTTTTAAGTCACATAACTCGGTCATTCCTTAATACTTTTATGTGATTATCGAGTCTAAACTGTAGCCCCAGATGTGTACTTTCTAACCCAACAATCGGAACTCGATTTAATCAATCACACATAGAGAAATCACATAAATACCAAGATATGTTCTTACCAGAATTTTTAAAACTTGGCACAACTCATATCCAAACTTTCTTCTCCCAATCCAATCGGTAAAAACATAGATTAAAGTATGATATTACTCTATTATTTCATACATTACTCAAATTCAATCCCAATTTCATATAATTTCATACTCATAACATCTCCCCGTACAGTTTCCCAAATGCATTCTTTTAGGGTTTTCACTGTGACACTCATTTTACCCCAACACATATAATATAAAAATATAAAGAAATAGTTCCCCAACTCAGATAAAATGGTTCACAATTAAAATACTTCCAATATTCAAATAATTTAAAACAAATATTTATAAATTATAAGTTCATAAATTTAACTACTAAAGAAATATAAAATCCAATTACAATAAAATGAATAATCTAAAATCTTTTGCCTCGATGTCACACTATCAGAGCAATCTCATGACTTAACTATTGGCACCTTAAATGCCACTCATGTCCGAATCTTCCTCACCTAAAAACAATCACAAAACATATAGTGAGAAAAGAAGACATTTATATGAAAAGCACAGTAGGAAATCCCCATGAAACAATCTCAATTTGATATAATATGCAAACATAATATCCATCATTCAAACATGGTCAACATCATCAACTCTAAATGAATCCATTCCACTATCTCATCACAAATCATATATACACTGTGTCACGCATCCAACACCATATCACGCACATGCACAAGCTGATGCATCACACGTCTAGCATATATATGTGTGTGTGTGTGTGTGTACATCAACTCATAAAACAATTAACAAACACTTTATAAATCCATAATATCAATTCAGACTCGACGAAATTACTATTTTGCCCAACGCGGCCCAACTTGAGAGCTCTTACTCTCGTCTGCGGTCGGCACCAAGATATCACGCTCGGCGCTAAGGCCTGGTTGAGACCACCTTAAAGCACTACGCCTGGTGAAATTATATTTTTGCCTGATGTAAATATCTTGAATTCACATTCATCCTATGAATGTGGGTCCGACACGAGGAACTAAGCTTGACACCAACACATTTTTTAGAATTACGAGACAACTATAAATACCCAAATTAATCCAAACCAAACACATAATACATCACTTTAGAAATACAATCAGTCAAAACACTTATTTTCACATGAAAACTCAACACACATCATCAATTTTAGCAGAGAATGCGTTAAAATTCCAAATCCCCAATCCCTCTAGAACCCTAACACATGCACATTTCAATAATTCAATCTCTCTCCCAGAACCTCAATTCTACAATTTTTTTTTACCAAAACTACAATCATCATTTCATCTAGAAAATATTAAAACCATTAAAAGTCCAAACAGATACAATATATAATTACTAAAAAAAATACTAGGGAACTCTCCCTTTATCCATTCCCTCATGTGACTCTGCATATAAAGATCCATTTTTTCTCATACCTGGTCGCGTTAATCAAAATACTCTTGGTGTAGTGAAAGTCGTTCCTGATTACTTCCTAGGCACTCCTTCTTAGAGTTCTAGTTTTTCCTTTCTCTTTCTCTTACTCCTTCAAAAATGCCAAAATGAGACTAATGAGGGTTAACCTGCTAACCCCTTCCTTTACATTCCCTCAGGTTGGGTCAACCCAACTTATTACCTTTCCAACCCTCTTCTCCTTTATCTCAAAATAATTTTATAAAATACATATAAATGATAATACAAAAATATTTTTCCTTTAATAATAATAATAAAATCAAATATTTCTCACCCCAAAATATAAATAAAAATATAATATTAATAATATTATTATTTTTTGAAAAACAGGGTGCTACACCCACATGAACCCATGGGAAAGTTAAATTATATCAAGAGGGCTCATCACACCAAATTAACTATCAAAAATTAAAATTAATATTAATAGGGCAGTTGAAGAGTCATGGAACAGACAACAAACCACCAACAAAAAACAATAGGATTTCCCTCTTCATACAACGTATACAACATATAGAGGTTGAGGGTCAACCTCGGTACCCAACAATTATCCCACACCTTAGAGCAAAATTACTCACTCTTCCTCTACCTTGATGAAAACTTGATAAAGGATGTAGATCTCCGGGAAGCTCTGATTCTCCTTCCCATTCTCCAAAGTGATGGAAAATGAGAAACGTAAAAATAAAAGAATTGTTATAACTCCTTTTTAAAATCTTAACCCACACTTATACCTTTAGTAAAAATACTTTAACCATTGTTATCTTTTTCTTTCTCCCAAATACTAAAAATTATAAATAAATAATATATCAAATAAACATATTTCTTTCAGCCCTAATAATTATAACAAGATACAATAATTAATAATTAATAAATATATAATATATAACATAAATCTATTTCTTCCAACATAATTATAATTAAAATAAAATATATAAACAATTAAAATAAAAACACATATTTTTCTCCAAATACTTATTATAACAAAATACCATAAAAATACATATTTTTCTAATAAATATTATACAAAATAATTTTCATAAATATTCATTATTTAATTAAAATACTCATAATTATTAAAAACCCCTAAAATATTTCATAAAATCCTTTTAATTAATTAAAATAATTATAAGAAAATAACCCCATTAAATATAAAAATAAATAATATTTAAACAATTATATCAATAAAAAATTCAAAATTTTACACTTCGTTGATCCATCTCAAGGATAGAAGACAGTCATGCTAGTCATACATTATCCCTTTCTTATAATCTTGACGTTCCTTTTAATTGAATTTCATACATTATGAGTCTAATTTGAAAAAAAATATTTTTATTCTAATTTATTTTATGTGTGTAGCCTAATAAGTTTTTACTACATTTACAATAATTTAAATCTTATGTAATATTATAAACAATGACACTTGTGCATAAATTGCATTTAATGATAGCTTTTCATGGTAAGTGTTATTCACCTAACATAAAAAGTCATGAAGGTGACATGATCGTAAATATAAAGAAACATGATATATCAGTTAAGTTAACACCCAACATAGAACACACTTTTTATATCGGTGTTGATTTAACTAATATAAACAGTACATTCTATGGTGGTTAAATTAACACCCAACATAGAATGTCATTTAAAAAGGTCCCTATCACATGAAAATCAGTTTGTGCTTTTGTCAACTTTATCTTTCCTCTTTCACAAAAACTCCACCTATTTACCATCGGCCTCATAAATGTAACAACTTGGCAAGTATCTTAATATTCATGCAACATACATATGTACAAGGTGAAAAAGTATAAAACAGTTCCTATTAATATCAATTGAAAACTTAAATACTTTTATGGGATTACAATAATCCATGTACATATATACAAATATCAATACTAAAAACGTAAATCCTAAGCATTAGTCAAGCATCTATATGCATAGTTGTACCAAAACAACTCCACAAAATGCCATTTCTTGCATGGTCAGCCTACATGTTTGCTCTCCAGCCTAATCTTGACCTACTTCCATTCCAAATATGATCATAGTAGTCCAACACATGGAAAAGTAAAGGTAAGCTTGTATAAAAATGATTCAACATAATATAGAAAGCAATAAGCTCACTATATCATCAACATCAACGTTCAAACATGAATAATCAACTTAGCAACTTTACAAACAACTTATCATCCCAAGATGCAACTTTACAACATAGAATACAACTCTACATCTGAAAAATCAACTTAACAACACAACATACAACTTAACTTTGTGTCATTACGCATTTCAACTAGTGAATCTCTTACAACACAGATGATTAGTTTAAATGGCTTAACCTCACTACACCAACAACTCACATGACCTTTCTTCTCTAGGTCAAAACTACTCAAGTTTTGCTTGATAGTTGATAACAACACATAAAAGGTTTCTCGAATGTCATCACTTAAATTATGAAGGTCTAGTACAACCGTCAAGTATAGTATAACTTGGCATAGGTCCACCATAACATTTGTAGTTGCTTTTAGAACTCTGAAGGTCATGGGATCCTTATGAGTTAAAATATTTAGAGTTTTTTAAGTCGAGGTCAAAGTTGACCAAGTTTGGAGTAAGGTATATAAGGTTTTTGGAGAACTTGAACTTCATAAGTTCATTTCTCTAAACTTTAGAGAGAAATTTTGAGAGATAAGCTTTGAAACCAAGAAAGACTTTTCCTTCTTCTAACTTCACCAGGAGTACGTTTAGATCCTTCATGGGGTAGAGGTCGTGTAACTGAGTTAGAGATTCAAGCTTAGGAGTTATGAATCTCATAAAAAAGTTATTGTACTTGAGGTTCAGGATTTCTCCATCTTCTTTTCGTCTCTTTCTTGCTTTGTGAAGAAATTGAGGTAAGAAAAGTTTGTTATTTGAATGTTTATGATGTCTTAAAGTTGTAATTGAAGTTTTTAGCCTATTGGTGGCTTAGTTGTTAAAAATAGTTGTTGTTTTAAGTTGTGGAGTTCAGGTTCTTCAAGTGTAAGGAAACTTATTACCCAAAATTTTATATTAATCCAATATGATTTGGTATCTCATTTATATAGATCAATATTGATGTAATATATATCTTTCAAAATATACAAAAATATTATGAACAACCTGATTACTTTCAAATTTTTATTCAATTTTAACAAAATTTTACATAAATATACAAAGTAATTGTAACACCCCATTTTTCAAAAATACTATTATTATTATATAGTATTTTATCATAATTATTTTATTATTATAAGGGAATATTATTTTGTATATTTTAAATAATTATTTTGTATGTATTAAATAAGTATTTTTATTAACATTTTAAATAATTATTTATATATTTTAAGGGATAATTTAGGAGTCGGCTAATTATATATTTTTATTATAAAATCTAAAAGGTTGATTTTATAGGATATTTTGATATTGAAATTATATATTTTGGGTCAAAAATATATTATTATTATAGAGAAAAAATATTTTATATTATATATGTATTTATTTTAGTAATTATTTTTGGAGAAAAAGGAGAAATAAGTAGGAATTGAGTTGGGTTGGGTTGACCCGACCCAAGTGATGAAAATGAAGGGATTGACAGACTAACCCTCATTAGTTTCTCATTTGGCATTTTTGAAGAAGTAAGAGAAGAAGAGAGGAGGAATAGAGAACTCTGAGGAGGAATACTCAGAAACGTCTCAGATCACGACAAGACTAATCAGATTTGCATAATCAGGTGCAAGGAAAAGGGAAGATCTATATGTAGAGACACATGAAGGAATGAGTAGAGGAAGAATCCCCTAGGGTTTTTATTAATTTCATAATTTTTTTTATTGGAAAATTAATTATTTTAATGAATTCTACATATGCTGAGGGTTATAGATTTGTAATGAATTGTTAAAAATGAAGATCTGAGAAAGAGAACGAAATTGTTTTAAAAGTGTCTGTAGGTTAGGTTTTTGGAAAATTGGGGGTTTTACTAATTAAGGTATGATCTTGTAGAATTAGTAATATAGGTTGTCTTTATGTAATAATAAGCAATTTCATCGATTATATTGATGAAATAATGTATTATATGAGGTGGTTGGGATTTAAATGTGTATTCATGACTGTTCGCAATTCTGGAAAATTGCATGGGCGCAGGTGGAGTTCTCCGTGTTGGGCGCATATTCATAAATTGTGAACATCGTTCCTAGGGACTCCCGCACCAGGCGCGCGAGACCCCATTGGGCGCGAGATAGGGTGTGTCGGGCGCGTCCTTAAATTGCATATTCTATGTTTTATTTATTATGTTTTGCGAGTTTTACATAGTGTATTTATGGGTATGGAATTGTTTGGATTTCATGTGATTGTGGATGACATGATGAAACTTAATTGGTGAATTGTATGAGATGTGGGAATGACTATTTATTTTGAGGTGATGCATCAACTGTCTATGTGATGTGGAATTGAGATGTGGATTATATGGTGTGATGTCCTGACACATATGTTGGCATGGCATGATGTTGGGCATGTGATGTTATAGCGATGGTGTGAATTTGGAATAATGTGGGATATGTATGGCAATTAGTATATATGTTGGCATGACACGACTTTGGATGTGTGATGCGACAGCGGTGGCGTGAGCATGACATAGTGCTGGTTGTGTGATATGGTGGATGTGGATGAATTGTGTATATGTGAGTTTTAGAATGTGATGATGGAATATATATATTGACTTGATATTGATGTAATTGAACACGTATGGATGTTGGAATAATGTATTTGCATATTGAGTTGTATTGAAACTATATTGTAGTATTTCCTTGTGTGCTTTGCATATAAGTGTTTTCTTTTCTCACCATACATCTTGTGGTTATTTTTAAGTGAAGAAAATCTGGATATGAGTGGCATCTAGGATGCTAATAGTTGAGTCGTGGGTGTGCTCTGATAGTGTGACATCGGGAACAGGGTTTCCTCTAGAAATGAAGTTTATTTGTATTTGGAGTTATATTGATTTCTTTTGGAACAATTTATGAATTTTTTTTTAAATTCAGTTTTAAATTATTTGGACATTAAAGTATATTTTGGAACTATGACATTATATGAACCATTTTACCTTTACTGCCAATTTATTTCTTTATATTATTATAAATCTGTGTGTTGGGGTAGAATGAGTGTCACAATAATAAAATATTATAATTCAAATATTGAATTAACAAAATTCACATATAATATATATAAAGTTATTGAGTGATATAATAGTTGATGAAAATTATATTGATGTCATTTGATCTTTTTCATACATATACATACATACATACATACATACATACATATATATACACACACACATATATATATATATATATATATATATATATATATATATATATAATAAGATAGATGGATAGATAGATAGATAGGTTAATAATAATAAAATTCTAATTAATATATCTTTAATATGTACGGATGCATAAGAAAAGTCTTATTTTTAATAAGCATATGTTATATAGGAAGATCAAATTACATAAGTGTAACTTTTATCAACTATTATACCATTAACAACTTTATATTAAAGGTAAATTTTATTGATACAATTGTTGAATTATAACTTTCTACTACCTTGAACACGTATATCATATTTTGATAAAATTTAACAATGATAAAAAAGTAATCAAATCATTCATATTTTAATATATTTACAAAAGTAAAAATGACATCAATTTTGATCTATATGAGTGGGGTATCTAATAATTTTGAATTAATATAAAATTTTCTATATATGATTTAAGTAAAAGAAACTTTCATTCTAATAGTGGATTTTGATAAATTACCCAATTGAAAATTATTGAATAATGTAATAGTTGGTAAAAGATACATCCATGTAATTTGGTTCCTCTCCTAATGTGCATATATTAAGGGTTAAGATCCATTGACATCGTATAAATTTAAAATCTTACACCTAGTCTTATACTTTCAATAACTTTTTGTATAATACAAATATAACTGATCTAATCGTCAATATATAGATATTTAAACATAATTTAAATATCATATTATACATCAAAATAAAATAATGTGATAAACTACTAAATAATTTTATAATCATGTGAAATTCAATATATATGATATTGGGTATAATATCACATAATTCAATAATTAAATTTGTATTTTACAAAAAATTATTGAAGATATAAACTTGTTGTAAGTTTTTATACTTACATCTTGTGTCTACCAATATGTTTTATTCCATATTTATAATATTTTATAATATTAAAGAATTAATTATATTATTTGCAATAAATACTGCAAATAATGATATTCAATTTTATATAAATATTAATAAGTATCATTAAATGCATGCATTATTACAAAATATTGTATTCACAAATTTTATAATTAATAATATTACTAAAATTAATAATACACATTTGTTTCTATTATAAGATTCAATTTTTTTTTAGATATAGAATGGGATCTGCAACATATCATTATAAAATCAAGACATCTCAATAATGTTGACACTCCAAGACCTATATACACTATAAGAAATTTTGAAATTATAGAGGACCAAAATCCGTAGGTAACACTTTATTTTCGACGGATTACAGACGGACAATAATCTCTCGATAAATTGCTTGTTTAAAACATTTACCGACGGATTATAATTCGCGGGTAACTTTTCGAAAAAATTACCCACGGATAAAATCTGTGGGTATTATTGATAATATTTTTAAAAAATTATTTTGAAATTATATTAAATAACACTCTTATTTAGTGCAACATCCCTCATATATGACCTTTCAATAGCTCCACTCCACGACACTTCACGCAACTCTTCGTTGGTCAGAACCCTTCACCGATCAGAACCCTTCATGGGTAACCATTTTTTATATATTCATTCGCTTTTAGGATCAAAGATTGACCCCAAAAATCCTACAAATAAACACAAGACTTTTCAACGTACCTTATCATCACTCACACATTTTTCTGGAAAACTTTCCAGAAAGTCACCCATCCCTAATTAATTACCCACGGATAAAATCCATGAGTATTGTTGATAATATTTTTAAAAAATCATTTAGAAATTATATTAAACACCCTTATTTAGTGCAACATTCCTCATATATATGACCTTCCAGTAGCTCTATTCAAGGATACTTCACGCAACTCCTCGTTGGTCAGAACCCTTCACTGATCAGAATCCTCCATGGGTAACCCTTTTTGAAATATTCTTCTACTTTTAGGATCAAAGATTGACCATAAACCCCACAAATCAACACAAAACTTTTCAATGTAGGTCACTCATCCCTAAATTACTCCATGTCAAGCACGTTTAACTATGAAATTCTTAAGGAATAAGCTACGAAAGAGTAGATGCATCTCATTAGTATATATAGTACAAATTAATTCCTTTAAGTCATCATCAACTATATAATCTCATACTTATAGAATCTTTCGATCCCTCTCATTCTAGTATACTTAACAAATTACAATATAATATAATACTATAATTTTTTATGTAAATTAAAAAATACTAATATTTTAGTCTGTGTATTTCACAAGTTACATTTTTATTACATAATTAAAATTTAGAACAAATTATATATAAAAATAAATATTATAGTTAAATCAATAAATCATATTTAAAATTTGTATAAACATATATTAAATTAAAATTAGTAACTAATCAAAGAATAATTAACTTCTATATATAAAGCACAAATGTTTTTCTAGTGCCATATCATTTTTAGAGACTTTTCTTTAACTAGAAGAATTTTATATATTTTTAAATTTATTTTTATCTAATTTAGTTTTTATTTATTATTATTACTTATAAATTAATTTTATTATTTTTAACATAAATTATTAATAAAAAAAATAAATACCCACGGATTTGCTATATTTATAATATTAAATACATTCACTATTTAATTGGGTAAGTAAACTATTCATATAAGAACACACACATGAGAGATATATAATTAATTTATGAATTATACAAATTAATTTAATAATTAATAAATTAATATAATTATAGTTTCCTAATAAAGATAGGCATTGTAAAGTGTTTATAATTATAATATTTATGAATACAATTACTAATTATATATATATATATATATATATATATGTAAATATTTCACTAATGCTTGTAGACAATTATATTTTTAATTTTTAATTAGATTTCTTTAAAATACGTTTAATGAAAACTAAAAATAAAAAAAAATACAATTTTTTTATCTAATTATATTTTTAATAGCCCAAAAACTTTGAGTATTTGACACAATTATACTCTCAATCGTTAATATATAATAAGATATGTAAAATAAATTATATGAATAGTTTATAAAAGGAAAGATCTATTTATTTTAAGAGTACGTTTATTTATACTTACTCTAGTTCACACTTTACATTAAATTTTAATGACTCAACTGTTGATTAAAAGTTCTTAATACATAGATCAAATTTGCAAAGTTTTGAAAATTTTGAAAACTATTTGATGTTCCCTTTCATAAATTCAAATTAATGTATAAAATATTTTTATCATAATCCATTAATTTGAATTAAGAAATGAAGTATTAAATAGTTTTTAAAATTTTTAAAACTTTGCATACTTGATTTATATATTACGAATTTTTAATTCAACAGTTTGATTGTCAAATTTTGATGTAAAACTTGAGTGTTGAGTAAAGTAAGTTTAGATAAATTTATTCTTGGAGTAAGTGAATCCCTTTTCTCTCTCTCTCTATATATATATATATATGTATATATATATATATATATATATATATATATATATATATATATGTGTGTGTGTGTGTGTGTTCACTTGTTGCAAGAGTAAGTTTATTTATAGTTACTTTGTCGAATAACTCATGTAACACATCAAATTTTAATGATTTTTAACCATTGAATTAAAAGTTTTAATTTACTGCATATAACTATTCAAATTTTTTTAAAAATTGAAAAGAATTTGATACTTTATTTCATTTATTCAAATTAATAGATAATTATAAAAATATTTTATACGTTGATTTGAATTTGTATAACAAAGTAACATACGATTATCATTTTTTTTTTAAATTTGCACACACACACACATGTATGTATATGAGGAGTAATTCGCTTATTCCAAAAGTAAGTTTATCTAGACTTGCTTCACTCAATAACTTATGTTCTACATCATATTTTTATGATTCAACCATTAAATTAATTAAAAGTTCTTAATATATAGATCAATTTTGTAAATTTTTAAAAATTTAAAAGGTATTTGATATTTTATTTTATTAATTCAAATCAATATATAAGATATTTTTATGATTATCCATCAATTTGAATTAATGAAATGGAGTATTAAAAAATTTTCAAATGTTTTAAAACTTTGTAAAATTGATCTATGGATTAAGAATTTTTAATTTAATAATTGGATCATTAAAATTTGGTGTAAAACATGAGTTATTGAGTGAAATAAATCTAAGTAAATTTTTTAAAGTAGATGGATCCATCCTTTATATATATATATATATATATATATATATATATATATAATACTTTATTTAAAACTTCTTTTTGACTTTTAATATATTAATTAATGTTTTTTATTAGTCTATTGAATTGTCATTAATTGAGTTGATTTTGATTCATTGAACCTGGTTGAAACTTGATTGCTTTTTGATCAGTCTGGCTCTATAAGATGATACAAGCTGGTTAACCGTCACTCCTAAACCAAATCGCCCTAATCTTGCTTTTTAAATATTACAATGGTTGTTAAAGTCTATGGCCCAGACTATGCTAACCCAAAGCGGGTGATAGTGTGCCTCATAGAGAAGGAAATCGAGTTTGAAACGGTGTTTGTTGATGGCTTCAAGGGGGAGCATAAGAAGCCTGAGTACCTAAAGTTGCAGGTTTAATTACATTTTTCTTGATGCATTTTTGCCCCTTAGTATTATAAGTTTTTCATTTCATCCTGTAACCATAACATATCCGACATCTTACTTGGACATTGTGGTAATTGAGCACTATGATTACAAAAGATGTTATGTAAGAGAGTTTTGATTCTCTTATTGTTGAGAGTTGAGTAACAGGATCTGATGGTGTTAGACAAAGAAAGATTTAATTTCTATATTTGATAAAAAAAAAAATCATCATATGACCATGTTTTTCTAATTTGCAGCCTTTTGGATTGCTTCCTGTTGTTCAAGATGATGATTATACTCTTTATGGTTAGCCCTTTTACTGTCTTTTGGATTGTAGTATAACTTTGATCTAGTGATTTTTTGGTCTTTAAGTATTTTTCATTAATCTCCTCAATTGTGTAGAATCAAGGGCAATACTTCGGTACTATGCTGAAAAGTACAAAAACCAAGGGACTGATTTGTTAGGGAAGACAATAGAAGAAAGGGGTCTTGTGGAGCAATGGCTTGAAGTTGAAGCCCATAACTATTACCCACCAATCTATAACCTGGTCATGAATATTTTGGTTTCTCCATTATTGGGTCTTCCATCAGACCCAAAAGTTATTGAAGAGAGTGAAGAAAAACTAGGGAAGGTGCTTGACGTTTATGAGGAAAGGCTATCCAAGACAAAGTATTTGGCAGGGGATTTCTTCAGCCTTGCTGACCTTAGCCATCTCCCATTTACTCATTATTTAATGAATCAAATGAAAAAGGAGCATATGGTTAGAGAAAGAAGGCATGTGAGTGCTTGGTGGGATGATATTAGCAACAGGCCATCTTGGAAGAAGGTTCTTCAACTATACAAATACCCTATCTAGTTGCTCATTAGCTAGAAGAAATAACTAGTGTTTCTATGACCTTCGGAATAAAATGTAGCCTTGGCTTCATGGTAGTAGTAGCCATGGAGTTTGATATAAAGTTATGTATGAAAGTTACCTACGAAGCTTTCATGGTAAAAATAAAATAGTATTTTAATATTTTGTGTTTGCATCTTTTATCCACTTTTAAATGATAGTAACAAATACCGTAAATGATCCATTGGTGGAATAAAGTATTAGTATAGCAATACTTTGTGTTTTAGTATTTATATATACGGAGAGAGAGTGAGTTTTTTTCACACAAGGCATAAAAGTATTAAATACTTTAGCAACAAATGCATATATGAGACAAATATATGGAAATACAAATACCATACAATCGGTAAATAACTCAAGATTTTCTAGGTGCACATGATTATTACTTTATTAACATGTAAACAAGAAGCTCTCTACTACAAAGACTTCCAAGGTTAAGATTGAAGATCATAGGGATCATCCTTACTTGATTTTTAGACAAATGCCTCTAAGCCGAGAGATGCCTGATATGCATGGATTCTTTCAAACAACACAATACATAACTCACAAATGGCATATGGCTAAGCCCAAGGCTTAGACCTAACAAATGACTAAACAATGGATAAATTTAACAAATGGCTAAGTAGAGCTTAAACTCAACACATATAAGACAAGATTGATTGTAATAGTCCGGATACATTAGAATGAGAGAGAGATCGATCTAGAAATCTATACACATGTGAGATTTTACAGTTGAGGATGTTTTAGAAGAACTAATTTATACTACTTATATTAATAAGATGCATCTACTTTTTGGCAGCTCATTACAAAAGAACTTCATAATTAAGCGTGTTTAACTTGGAGCAATTTAGGAATGTGTGACTTTTTGAGAAGTTTCCCAAAAATCAAGTGAGTGATGACAAAATACACTGAATAGTCTGTGTTGGTTTCTGGGATCAGTCATTGATCATAAAAGCGGACAAACATCTCAAAAAGGACTACCCATGAAGGATTCTGATTGGTAAAAGATTCTGATAAACGAGAAGTTGTATGAAGTGTCATTATGTGAAGTGTCCTAAAGTAAAGTCATTGAGAGGTCAAATTTGAGGTGTATTACACTAATCTTCAAGCTTAAACTTCTCACATGACACAAAGATTCATACAAAAGCTTTTGACTTTATGAAATTGAATTATTTTATTTTATTAACTTTTATTTAAATTTATGAGATTGAAGTATTTTAGCATTTAAATTTAATTTCTAAATTGAAGAATCTTGATTAATAAATTGTATATAATATTTGAATAAATATAAATTTTAACTTTAAAATAATTATTTTAAAGGATTTGTTACAATAAATAAAAATTATCATTAAAATATTTCTAAGTTATTACAAAAAATTTGTAGATATTTACTTAATGAGTACATGTGCATGTGTGAGATAAGTACATGATAGATATTAATAAGACGAGGTGGGGGCTTATTATTAGGTTGACCCATTGGTTATACACCATGTTAACTCTAATTTATATACTTAGTAGAGTTATTCTAGTCTATAACACATGATTAATATTGAATTTAACAACTTAATTGTTAAATTAAAAGTTGCGTGAAACGCTACTCATCCTTGAAAATGCATATAGTTGGCACACTTTAGTCCTTGAAAGTAAGTAATTTTTTTTTTTTTAAGTTCTAATTGTTTTATTTAAGTTCCTAAAAATAATCATTTATTGTCATTTTAATCCATAAATATACTTTAATACTATTATTTAAGTAATATGTGTTTTCTAAATTTTGGACTAAAGTGAATAATGATTTGCAGTTTATGGGATTTTTTTTAATTTTTATACTTTTTGGGATCAAAGTACCAATGACATACACTTTGAAGGACCCGAATGATATTTTACTCTTAAAATTTTTTAATAAATAAATAAAGTTTACAAATTTTTATAAAGTCTAAATAATATATCATATTTCATTATAAAGATTCAACTAGATGTATAATATACTTTAATAAATATACATCAAATTATAAAGTTTACATTTGACTTTTTATATTTAAAACAATTTTTATCATTATTTTTAAAATTGAATTGGTCATTGAATAGATCAAGATGTATAACACTATATGCTTTAATCAAATATTTTATGATATGTGTTGTTTAATTGTATATATGTTGGATTTTTAATTGTTTTAGAACTTTAAGGGTTAAGGGATCCCTCAGAGTTAAGTTGTTTTTAAAATTATATTAGTCAGGGTCAACTTAACCAAGTTTAGGGAAGTGTATTTAAGATCTTTCTTAAGACATGAACTTTGTAAGTTCATATCTTAAGGAAAGTTAGAGAGAAGCTAGAGGGATAGGCTTTGGAGTTAGAGAGATCCTTTGCCTCTTCTGATTTTGCAAGAACCCTCTATATCCTTCCTTTAGCTAAGTAGTAGTAGTAGATTGGAGGATTCTCAACTTAGGAGTTGAGAAATTTGAGGTTCAATTTTCGTATGACGACCACGAGAATCTCTATTCTTCCTTCATTTTTCCTGCTTTTAGAGTGATGTGAGATAAGGGAAGTTTGTTGATTGATGATGTTGAATTATAATTGTTGATTCTTGCATGATTTGAGCCATTTAGTGCTTGTTTTGGTTGGAATAAGAGTGAGAAACATTTTGCTTAATTTTTTGTTCTTTAAAGGTAACTTGGCCAAGTATTGATGATCTTTGAATTGTTGGTGATTGCAGATTTTATTTTGTGTTGGAAATGAGTTGTATAAGTTGTATATATGCTGAAATTGGGATTGCATGTTGGTTTAGGGTTTAGTCAAAATTCACGATTCTACCAAGTACATGAATCGCCATCGCCTTGGAAGCAACTTCATGATGTTAGGTGTGATACAAGTCAGGGGCACTTTGTTTCACTGATGCCATGTATTGGATTGGTAGCACCGACAATGAGTTAGTTAGGAGCTTTCTGACTTGGTCACCTCAGACACTAATGAATGGTGTTGGACATGATCAAGTTAGTGTCTCTACTTGAACTACGTCGTACATGGGTTTTTGTGGTGCCAAACATGGGTCAAGTAGAGGCTCTCTGCTTGAATAACACCAAGTGTGAATTTATAATGTTGAGTGTGATGTACACATAGACTCTTTGTCTCATTTGTGTCAAATGCAAGTAGAATGATATTGGACATGAGCAAGCCAAATACTCTTTGCCTCACTAGTGTTAGACACAAGTTGAATGGTAATGGACGTGGTTGTGCTAGATGAAATGAATAATTTAGTTGATTAAATGTTGAGGTATGTTGAAGGTTTATCTTGTAAGTTAAGTTGAATGATGATAAGTTGTATAAACCTATGATACATATTTAAGTTGAGATATATAAAAATTAGAGGAAAAGAAAATTGTTTTAAAAAATTAAAATATCTTTTGTGGATATAATTTGTGGTGCTCCGAGAACCCAAAGTCAAAAAACCTTCAGTGAATAAGTTACCTCATGAATGAGAAGTTATTTTTAAGTTGTCTCTCTAGGTTTTTATGTAGAAAAATATGGGGGGGAGGGGGCAAGTTGAGTCATACTGATTAATAAGTGACTAATCGAGTAAGGTACAAAGTTGAGAATGAAAATCCCTAACTAAGTACTAGAAAGGTGCTCAATCTTTGGAGAGTAGTCAGTGGATTAATTGCGTATAGGTTTAGTTATGTATGCTAAGGTCGTGGTAAGTTCACACCCAAACTGTTCTAGCCCTAACAGTAATATTAGACTTTTCTTATTTAAGTAGTGAAACCTGATAAATCATAATAAGTTGTTAAATAGGTGCTTGAGTGGCGTGAAGTTGTCTATACTTGACATAGAGAAGACATCTTGGATGTCGTGGTTCGATTAGGTCAAGTCACTTTGATTGCCTACCTTAGTTCTAGGAAATCTCCATAAGTTGATACGCGTAATGACGCATTAATTGTTTAAAATTGTTAAGTTGTGTATGAAATTGCTTGTGTTGTGAAAGTTGTATGTTCTGAATAATGATGGAAAATAATTTTATGCTTTGAGCTAACTTATTATGTTGTTTATTTCACAAGTTTACCCCTTCTTTTTCTTATTATTGGATTGCAATGATCATCCTTAGTATGAGAGTAAAGCGAGATTAGGTTGGATGACTTGCTTGGTGGAGGGTCATGCTAGAGATGACCTGATTTTAAGTTGTACTATTTTGATACAACATATTGGTATAAAGACGTTTCATTGACAACAAGTTTTTATGCTTACAAGATTTTGCACTTTACGTATATTATATATGTACAAGGTATATATGTAACACATAAGAGATTTTATGTTTCTTAGTCATATAAGCAATAATTGTTTATATTTTTTATACACTATACACCATACATATATTTGTAGCATAAATGTGCATATATTGTTGCATGTGAATTCGAAAGTAGTTGAATACTTTATACTTTTTTCTGTGTAGTAACTATATTTTACTAAGTTTAGCGATTTGTCAAGGTGTTACACAAAACACTGATTGAAGACTTAATGATTCAATTGTACTTGAACCATTGTCAAACTGGTATTAATATAATAATAATAATTATTATTATTAAATAATACATAAAATAAAATTAAAACATGTAATATCATAATTTTATAATAACAAAAATTGAAAACAGAACATAAATTTTATGCATTCTTAACGTTTAAAGTATATATTAAGTGTTCAAACCAAATATATTGTAATAGTTTAATCTAAATTTTAAACATATACATCAAAATTTATTAATAATAACATGCTTATATTTAGAATAGTAAAAAATGACAAATACTTAAATTGATTTCATGTTACTTTAATAATTTGAAACAATGTATTCTTTTCAATAAGCCAACTTTTCAATTGAACCAACCAAGTGACTGATTCACTAGTTTTCCTATCGATGGGATCTGCCATTCAGCCTGATTTTCAACACGCAGCTTTTTATAGAGTAGTTTTTTAAATAAAAAATAATCAATAAATTTTTAACGTATATTTGGTGTTATAAGGATTGTTTCGATAAATTTTTCATAACTATCTATAGTAGAAAAAAAATAGAATAAAAAATAAAAATAAATTTTTATCAGTTAAAACTTGCTTAAGCCATGTGTTAAAAATAAGATTTTTAAAAAATAAGTAAGAGAAAATTTCTATAAAATAATTTATGTTTAAATTTATTTTAATTTATGGAAAAACTTATTTCATTTTTTTCATATATATTTTGTCTCCAAAAAATGATTTTGGAAAGTTTTATTCAAAGATATCCCTATTTATGTCTTTATTTTAGTAACCATTATATAGAATCGGATTTTTAAAAAAAAATTAATTTTTCATTTATTACCTGAGTATTTTTCATTTATATGTAAATAATTCCAATTATTTTTTTCTCCACAAATTTATATGTTTATACTTTATTTGTTAGTGAATTGTTTTATACCTTAACTGTCTTTTACTTTTTAGTATATTATTTAATAATTAATGTTTTTATAACTATTGAATTATTAATTGAGATGATTTTGATTCATTGAACCTCTTTAAAGCCTTTTTTTTTCTTTACAGGTTGGCACTATAGAAAGCAACAAATTTAATCTTGACTCCTTAACTAATCTACCTATCGTATTTGATGTTATTACTAAGGATACAAAATTCATATATTTTCACAATTATTTGATTGTTCATCAAATTGTTTTATTTGAAATCATTTATTGTTATTTTAATTTATAAATATACTTTAAGATCATTTAAGTAACATGTATTTTTTAAATTTTGGACTAAAGTGAGTAATGATTTGCACTTTTAGAATTTTTATATCTTTGGAAGCAAAGTACCAACAACATACATTTTCAAGGACACAAATGGTGTTTTACTTTTAAAATTTCTTAATAAATAGATCAAATTTTTTAATTATTTTTAAAAATTTAAAAATTATATAACTTTATTATAAAAATTCAAATAGATGTAAATATATTCTTATGAATATACATCAAATTATATACTTTACACTTGAATTTCTATATTTTAAAAAACTATTGTTTTAAAAAATTGAATTAGTCATTAAATCGATTTAGACACTAATTTAAGATTTAATGATTAAATAACAATTAGTTTATGATCAAATCCTATAACTTTTATAAAATAACTTACACATAAATTTATTTTAACTTACGAAAAAACTTATTTTTGAAGAAATTTATCCCAATAAATTCATATTTATATATTAATTTTAGTAATCATTATATAGAATCCAATTTTTAAAAGCAATTTTTTTTTTCATTTATTGCCTCTGATTATTTTTCATTTATATGTGAATAAATCCGCTTATTTTTTTCCATAAATTTATATGTTTATACTTTGTTTGTTAGTGAATTGGTTTGTACCATAATTTTCTTTTACTCCATTTGTTTCTTTTTATTGGTCAGATTTTTAGTAAATTTTTATTTTTACTTGTCATTTTCAAATCTTAAGACAACATTAATTACTGTTATCAATTATAATCTTACATGTGACATCCGTCCTACCCCCAACACATATAATATAATAAAATAAAGAATAAATCCTCCAAACTCAGGTAAAATGGTTCACATGTTAAAATACTTCCAAATATCCAAATAATTTAAAATCAAAATTCATAAAGTAAGAGTTCACAAATGTAATTAACAAAAAGACATAAAATCCAATTACAATAAAATTAATATTCTAAATTCATCGTCCCAATGTCACACTATCAGAGTAATCCCTCAACTCAATTGTCGACACTTTGAGTGCCACTCACATCCAAAATCTTCTTCACCTAAAAATAACTACAAAACGTATAGTGAGAAAAGAGGACATGCATATGAAAATCACAATAGAAAATTTTCACCAAAACAATCTCCATTTAAAAATAATATATAAATACAATAACCATCATCCAACACATACTTAATATTATCAACTCTAAAGTTATTCAGTTCAACTACCACATCACAATTTAAGTATGCCTCATGTCACACATCCAGCACTATGTCACGCACACATCCATGCCGATACATCACACATCCAACACCGTGTCACGCACACTACTACAAGATATATATTCTACATCGGTTCTCTAAAGTCATCTACATCGGTTCTAAAACCGATGTAGAATAGAGCGACGTAGAAAATGTATGCATTTTTACATCGGTTCTGAAAAACCGATGTAGATTTAAGCTTAAATCTACATCGGTTCTCCTGAGAACCGATGTAGATTTAAGCATAAATCTACATCGGTTCTCTTGAGAACCGATGTAGATTGCATTTTTTTATAAAAAAAAATATGTTTGTTTTTGGATTCTTTTTTTTGTCTATATATAATGGACAAATATTGTCAATCAAGATTAATTTGGCCACCAAATTACAATAACAAAAATCACACAAACAAATTATCAATTTTAATTTATCACATTAAAGATTTCAATCATTTAAAAGAAACTATAAAATCAAGAGCAAAAGAAACTTAATGAAAAGGACATAATGGTGAAGCTTCCTTCCAAAAGATAGGGAACATATAAACTGCTAATTATTTCTACGAAGTAAACAAAATTCAAAACTAAAATGTGTTCTCTTATGAGTCAAACATAACCTGCTCACACTTATAATGATTCATATATAGAATCCAGTGTAAAAGGTTCAAATATATAACCTTCTGACACTAATAAAGTGAATAGTTTGTTACAAAAAATTAAAGACTAAATTAGGATTATGCATAGTTAATAAATGAAAATTGATGGAAGCAAGAGGCAGCAATCCCCACAAGGTGGAAATCCTTGGATAGGATATGATAGTTGCTTTAAGACACCAATTAAGACTTTCAGACTTTGAGATTGGAGAGCACATAGTGTGGACTATGCTTTAGGTACCTTTATTTACGCTTGCTTGTCGCGGCTGATATTCCATATTCCCACTTTTGTTTTGCCTTTTTATTCTTTTGGGACCTTGTGCGAGGGACACAAGGGCACACAGTTTACTTCATGTAAGATATGATGCAACATGCTACCAAGAAAAAAAATCCAGTTTCACTTAGAAATATTTGAATAAAGACTTTCAATTTTCATTCTTTTGTATTCACAAATAAGTAAAAAAAAATGCTTTCACTTTGTTTCCTACTTACAAATATTTGAACAGGATAAATCTTCAAAAACAGCGACAAAGTGGAAACAAAAGAGAATTTTGTAGTTACATTTAAAAACAGAATTAAACAACAAACATTTTTGCAAACTAACATGTAACTTCCTCTGCCATCCTGTTAATTCTTCTTTTTAATTAGAATTACTAGATTATTTTAAGGATAACTACTAACAAACAAAGTGCAACACCACCGCCATCCCCACACAATACACCCCTATCAACTCTTTCTTCCAAAGGATAGTTTGTAAGAATCAAACTACATGTGAGAGTATTGGGAATTTCAGTTAAAAAATGTTGGGCCCATGCACATTCCTCAATCCAAGCTTGTATCCAAAAACATGTAAAAAAATAATATTCAACAAACGAATCACGGTAAAATCAAAATCCCATCATCATACCTTCCCTTCAATATGCATTCTCGTAATGTGAAGTTTTGTCCACATTCCAAAGCCCAGTCTTTTTCTTAGTTTCACAGCAAGTATTGCACTCATATCAGACGTGAGAAAATTCATTCCTAACTCCAGAACCTGCATAGATTACACCATAATATCTAAATTAGACCGAACAAAATGTCATTCACAGATGCAGAATGAGACATTCTCTTGATATGCTGCTTTAAATATCACATACCAAGTGATCATCATCACTCTAGCGAAGAACCCTCATTTCAGTAAACAAAGGTGGATTTCTTCCCAAGTATAGATTCTGAACAGCAGCTTCTTTCTGCAAAATATAGTACAAAGATATCAAACTGATACATCAAAAGTCAAGATATCAATTTTATATTCACAAAAAATGCATCTTTCTTGATAAAAGTTGAATAGAGAATATGAAATTCATATGACATAATTTTCAAGAAAATGGTCAAAATTCATATTATGATCAACCACAATCAAAGACAAATAACCGAACAGTACGAGTCATTCAGCAGTCCAAGGTTTGTATTTCTCTAAGAACCACAGAATGATAGGGAGTAAAATATTCTGAGTGGCAATCTTTTCCATACATATGGGCCATATGTTTTCAACTGCATGGTTCAACCACCGGACTGTTTCAGAATCCGAAAGCACCTAGTACAAAAGAAAAAAGGACACTGCCAGTTATATCAGAAAATCATCATAGAACAATCCTTTGCAATTAGAATATGAGTATGTTTAGATACAAGTCTAGATGAGCTTTTAAGAGCTTCTATACTAAAAAATACTCTTTATTGAGCTCTCAAAAATTTGTTTAAATTGTATCCAAACAGAGCCTATGACATCTCAAATTTAAACTTTCAATGATAAATAAAATATACCTAAATGAACTGATATTAATTTACAAATATATATATATATATATATATATATATATATTAACTACTGGGGAATATTTTTTTTCTTATTACTACAGTTTTAAT
Organism: Cajanus cajan; assembly: GCF_000230855.2. Taxonomy (NCBI): domain Eukaryota; kingdom Viridiplantae; phylum Streptophyta; class Magnoliopsida; order Fabales; family Fabaceae; genus Cajanus; species Cajanus cajan. The sequence continues at coordinate 53,012,864 of NC_138518.1, forward strand.
CATTTCTTTATTTAATTAAGTCATATAATTTTATTTTCATCATCAAAATGAAAGCATTTTTTTTCAAAGGCATCAAAAAGAAAACTAATTAGCTTATCACTCAATATAATCTTATTGATAAGTAATATTGTAATAATCCATTCATGAATGTGGATTCTAACTTCCTTTCTAAGGATCACTTTCAGTTTCAAGTTAAGGGAACAACTAAACTTCAAAGAAGAATTTATTCAGACATTAGTTTGTTTTCTTCATTCACCACTGCTTAGTGTTTATATACTTAAAAAACTCATTAAGCTACTATTTTCCCCTAAAACTTCATGATTCACAAAATCAAATAACCACACTAAAACCAGCAGAATTACCCTTCTTTGGTTGGCTTGCTTCCTCTCCTCAAACTGCAACTTCTTCCGCAGCCTCGTAACATAACGCTCATGAACCTTACCCAAAAAAAAATAGATCAAAGTCAGAAACATAATAATATTCCCCATCCTTTTCTCTTGCCTTTAAACAAACACTACAAAGCAGAAAAAATCCAAAACACGATTCCAGTACCAAGCCCCTTATTGTTTATTTTCTTTCCACATCATCAAGAATGCAAAAAAAAATATAAAAGGCAAAGAAAGCAAATAATGAATATCCAAAGAAAAGTTGCCAAAATCGCCGACCATGATCCTCACCAGGTAAAGATATATCAAAGCTACAAAATAAACAATCGGGTGGCACCAATTGAATGCAGAGAGGAGCCATAAATAAAGGGTTTTCGTGCGAACTCTTCAACTTTCACTAATACCGGAAGCTCTCGTAGAATCAAAAGTTTGAAAGCGGAAAAGAATAACATACCCGCAGGAGTTAGGGTTTTCGATGATGATGTTTTTCATGGTCTGAGAAGAGTCTGGGTGCTTACTATTAAGGAGTTAGGGCTTTCTTTGGAGAACGACGGGAATCAACCTACAGCTCGGCCTTCTTTTTTGAGACTTCCTCTACCCACATCTCTATGTGCCCGCAGCACTTCCATACGGAGAAAGATAGGCTTACCATGTTCCATCAATCGCACCTAACCTATGCCGATTTTGGCGGACTGTGCTCCACCCCGGTGAACTCATGCGGTTTCGACGTGCCAGAGGCTAGAGGCGAATCCATTGGACTTTCTTCGGAGAGGAAGGAGGGAGGCTTTCTTTGGAGATGGCATGGCGGCTTTGTTTGGAGATGGCGCACGCGGGTAGGGAAAGTTATCCAATTCTACATCGGTCATAAAGTGAACCGATTTAGATATCTTTATGTTTTTCCTCTTATTTACGGAATTGCCACCGCACTTTTACTACTACATCGGTCTTTCATTAAACCGATGTAGATTTGCTTTACATTCTTCAAATAATTACAAAAATGCCACCGCATTTTGTTTCTACATCAGTTTTATTAAAACCGATGTAGAATTAGCGACGTAGATAAGTCATTTTCTAGTAGTGGCATATGCTCGTGCCAATGCATCACACAACCAACATCGTGTGTGTGTGTGTGTGCGTGTGCGTGTGCGTGTGCGTGTGCGTGTGTCATCATTACTCGAAATCACATTAACATACATCAATTACTTTAAAACATGTCGAAATCCCATTAACATACATCAATTACTTTAAAACATGCATCAATTGACCAGATCCCAATTCTTTCAATCCTCACCTACAAGCACATTTTAAAACAATTCAATCTCGCATCCTAGACATCCATTTTCAACAATCAATACTAGAAATACAATCACAAGTCTACATAGAAATTATCAGAATCATCAAACATCCAACTAGAAATGGATATAAAATTTCTATAAAAGCCTAGGGAACTTTCTCTCAACCCATCCCCTCATATGACATAAAAATCCCCTTTTTCCATACTTGGTTATGTTAATTCGAAATAATCTTGATGTCAATTGAGATTGTTCCTCCTGAACACTCTTTTTCAGAGTTCTCTATTTTGCCTCTCTTTCTCTTCTAACCTTTCAGAACGTAAAATGAGGCAGATATGGTAATTATGCCTGACCCCTTTCTTAAAAATAATCCACTAGGCTGGATCAACCCAACCCATTTTCCTTCTCTTCCTGACTCGCTTCTCTTTTCCAAAAAATAATTAAATAAATATAATAAATGAATATATAATATAAAATATTTTTTTCTATAATAATAAAATAATATTGACCAAATATTATATAATAATAATAATAGTATTTTGAAAAATGGAGTGTTACATTACATCTCATCTAATTTTTAATTAATTTACAACTAATATACATTTATTATAAAGTAAAAAATAAAGAGAGTATAATAGAAAACATTAAAATTGTTATATGAAAAATAGAAAATTTTATTACATTTCTTAATTTATGTAAAAGAACCTTAAACAACTATTATAAAGGAACTCGAAGGTAGTATTTTTTTTAATACACTATATATTAATTAATATTTTTTTATAACTTTATTGAATTATATTGAGATGATTTTGATTCATTGAATCTCTTTAAGACTTTATAATTTGTCATACAGGAAGCATTAGAGTTATCCTTGACTCCTTAACTATTCCGACAATTGCATTTGATGTTCTTACTAATTACATTTTGTATACAAAATTCATATAGTTTCACAATTATCTGTTTTGTTCATTAAATTAATTTATTTTAATATATAATATGGAATATAAAATATATAATATTTATTGTTAGAAAATATATTTTGAAAAGTCTAAATTATATGTCAAATTTGATATACATGATGATCATGTGTATCATATAACATAATTCAATGGTTGCATTTGTGAAATTTATACTCCAAAAATTATTGAAAGAGTAATTTAATTAATTTTCACACCAAAATATTTAATATATTAATTAATATTTGTATCACTCTAACGAATTGTCACCAATTGAGTTGATTTTGATTCATTGAACCTCTTTCAAACTTTATTGCTTTTTGTTCAGGTTGGCACTATAAGAATAAACAAGGTTACTTGACTCCTCAGCCAAATCTCCCTAATCTTGCTTTCTAAACATCACAATGGTTGTGAAAGTCTATGGTTCAGACTATGCTAACCCAAAGCGGGTGATAATGTGCCTCATTGAGAAGGAAATCGAGTTTGAGACAGTGTTTGTTGATGGCTTCAAGGGAGAGAATAAAAAGCCTGAGTACCTCAAGTTGCAGGTTGAATTACATTTTTCTAGATGCATTTTTTGTCCATTATATTTTAGGTTTTTCATTTCGTCCTACAACAATAACGTATCCGACATCTTACAAGATGTTTTTAGGTTCTCTTTGACTCTACTATTGAGTAACCGGATATGATGATGTTATAAAGAGAATGATACAATTATTATATTTGATAAAATTAATGTCTTCTTTTCCCACCACATGACCAAGTTTTACTAATTTGCAGCCTTTTGGATTGCTTCCTGCTATTCAAGATGGTGATTACACCCTTTATGGTTAGCCCCTTTACTTTTTCTACGTTATGTTTATATGCCTAGTAGTTTGATGTAAATAACTTTGATCTTGTGTTTTTTTGGTCGTTATAAGTAATTTTGATTTATCTCCTTAATTGTGTAGAATCAAGAGCAATATGCAGGTACTATGCTGAAAAGTACAAAAACCAAGGGACTGATTTATTAGGGAAGACAATAGAAGAAAGGGGTCTTGTGGAGCAATGGCTTGAAGTTGAAGCACATAACTATCACCCACCACTCTACAATTTGGTAATGAATATTGTGATTTCCCCAATATTGGGTCTTCCATCAGACCCAAAAGTTATCGAAGAGAGTGAAGAGAAGCTTGGGAAGGTACTTGACATTTATGAGGAGAGGCTATCCAAGACAAAGTATTTGGCAGGTGACTTCTTCAGCCTTGCTGATCTTAGCCATCTCCCATTTACTCATTATTTGAGTCAAATGAAAAAGGAGTATTTGATTAGAGAAAGGGTGCATGTGAGTGCTTGGTGGGATGATATTAGCAACAGGCCATCTTGGAAGAAGGTTGTCGAACTATCCAAAAGCCCTTTCTAGTTACTTGGCTATTGTGTTTACTATGACCTTGAGAATAAAGTGTAGCCTTGGCTTCAACCTAGTAGTAGTCATGGGGTTTGATGCAAAGCTATGTACGAAAGTTACCTAAGAGGCTTTCATGGTCAAAATAAAACATTAGTATTTTAATATTTTGAGTTTGAATCTCAAAAATAAGTTATTTGCTTTAGGTAGAAGTATTGGTGGTATGATTTGGTTCCTTCTTTGATTTCAAAGGCATCCTAATCAAATAAGAAAATTAAGTGTAGTTTGATTAGTTTAATTTGAATGTGTTGTGTTTACAATTGAGTCTAGTTGAATGGGTTTGAGCTATTCCAACTCCAACGTAGTTCCAAAGTTCGAATTGTGAAATCAGGTGATTTTAATGTTGAAAGGCAAAATGTCTCTCAATCGAACGTAAGTCCTCAAGTTACTTACTAGAAGCACTTGATTGGTAGGTGAAATAGCTGAAATTGCAAATAAATAACTTGAAATTTTGTAATGCTAACGAAATTTAGCTATAAATTCAGAAAAAACTTTGAGAAAATCTGGAAAGAAAACTGATGGAAAAAGATGATATGTGTTTGATTGATCTTATGTCTATTCCATGTAGTATGGTACACATATTTATATTACAAAATTCAAACCGGCAATGTAAGTTGTGTATCCACAATATATCCACGACCTCTAACTAGTATGATCACTAGTGGAAATTTTTTTATTAAATCGGTAGTTTTGAATCTATAAAATCGATTATACAACTAGATTTCTTCCTGCCAATATTGTGTACAGACACTTTTAAAATTGGATGTTGACTGATTTTGAAAGCAACATACAAAATTAGTTGTACATAATCGATTTTTTATGTCAAGCTCCCCCTAATCGATAGTGTTAAAATTTTGTTGCCCCGAAAATCAGTTAATTTGCTTATCACTCTATCCCATAATCGATTTTGCTCATGTCCAATCCTTTTCACAAAAATCAGTTTGTTCAACTCCAAGCTTAAAAACTTCAACTTGAATGTCCTATAATTTCACATGTGTCTCAGCATCAACATTTTTTTCGTTGGTCCTTTTTTCTTGTATTCCCTGGTATGGGTGTCCTTTTTGCTCTTCTCCACTTTATCATAATGAAAACTGAACCTATGGAAAAGCCTGTGACTATGTGAGTGTTTGGTGGGATGATGTTAGCAACAGACCATCTTGGAAGAATGTTATCTAGATATACAAAAACTATTTATAATTGCTTAGCTATTGTGTTTTCTATGGCTTAGAGAATAAAATGTAGCCTTGGCTTCATGCTAGTATATCAACAAGATTACATATATAGAATATCTAATCTATTGCTTCCTTGTAATTTGTTTGCAATATTTTCTGATTTATTTCATTAATTTACAAATGCGAATAGCTATAAATTAGCCATGTATTTGGAAACATTTCCTGTTATAGCTATAAGCAAAATTTTCTTATATAACTACAAAGATTAATTAGGCAACATTTCCTGCTATAGTGTATGTCTCTCGGTGTGTTCAAGGAGCCTTTGTATCTTTTTGTGCTTTCTAGGCCAATTTTTTTGGTTTCTTATTACGTGTCTAGATTCTTGAACTTTTGTTTTGTCCGAATTCGTTACTCTTCGAAATCATGTTTGGAGAAAACTCCATTGTTTGATATAATGGGAAGAATTATTTTAGTTGGGAGTTTCAGTTCAAAATATATGTGAAAGGGAAGGAGTTTTGAGGGCATCTTGATAGGCCCAATCTAACTCATGAAACCAACCCAGCACTTTAAACATGGGAGGTTGATGATGCCATATCATATCTTGGATATTAGGTTCGATCGAACAACGTATGATGAGCAATCTGAGAACATTCTGTACGACAAAAGAAATATGGAAATATTTGAAACTGATTTATAATCAAGAAAAAGTGCACGTCACTTCCGATTAGAATTGGAGATAGGAAATTTCAGTCAATGAAATTATTCAATTGAGAATATATACTATTCAAGTTGCTTAAATTTGTGGAATGACACGTATTTGAAAAATATACTAATTGTGTAGATGGTAAAGAGAATAGAAGTTCAAATATTAAATCCATAAAAACTTGCATAATAATTAGTTAATCAAATTTTACACTAAGGAAAAGAAAATAAGATTTATTTAAAAAACAGAATAAAGATAAAGAACATATTTTTAGATATTTAGAATAATAAAAAGATAATTAAAAATTTATAATAAAAAATGTAGAAATTGATTTTCATTAATCTTCCTCACACTATCACACATATTCTTTCCAATTATTGTTTAATTTCAGTAATAATTAAGTTAATTCAATAACCAATAAAAATATTTTAATTCTAATTTTTTTGGTGAGAAATTCTAGGTTGCTTAAGGAAAATCTCATTTCCTTGATGAAGTTTGTTAAGCATCCTACATTAAGATTAGAGATTTAAAAGTTAATTGATAAGGTTTATTCTAATTGCTTGGTAATAAATATTATCAACGTTGTAATTTTAAAAAATTTCTTAACTGCAATTAAAAATTATTAAATCATGAAAAATTTAATCGGGCTACAACAAGCATTAAGCACGAGATTAAAACAATTAATTGAATAAATACTTTATTAAATAAGAATATGAAGAATTTCATGGAGTAGAATCAACTATGTCAATCTCCAACAATGACTCCCTTTATCCCTTCAAATAATCACTCTAAAATACACCATATGTGGAGTTTTTTTTCTTCTTCTATTTTCTCTAAATCCTATTTATATAAAATTTCAATGCTTTTTTTCATTCGAAACAAAAAAAAACAAAAAAAATCTTAATTATTTAATGAGACAAAATTAAAATACTAAGTTTTAAAAATAATAAGACTATAAATTAAGCATAAAATATGCTCAAATAATTGTCTGGATAAAAATATTGACATATTTGATAATTATCTTGAAATTAATATTCTAATAAGGAGGCTCCGACTGCAATTCAAGCCGTTCAAAAGGAGAGCAAGCGTTATCAATTCCTCATGAAGTTAAGAGTAGAATTAGAGACGTCAAGGGTCAGACTTCTAAACTAAAATCCAATTCTTCTCTGGGCACTTGTATTGGCGTGTTGCTATGGGAATACCAGTGATTAGCTACTCAATTCGGAATGTGTCCAAAACAAGTGAATTCATAAGCCATAAATGTTACTTTTCAAACACAAGGAAGAGGAAGATAAAAAAAAGATCCATACAATGTTATAGTTGTAAGGGGTTTTATCACATAACCAATGTTCCAAAAAGTTTGTATTGAAATTACTATAAGAAATGATGACACATAATTAAAGAGTGCTCATTTCATACTGCTTGAAATTGAAAAGCACAATCTCTTCAAGTTGTTGTCCAAGTTGCACTTATGTCAGATGTTGTGCAAGTTACACCCATGCAACCAATTAGTTTTAGTCAGTTTCTTTCACCCCCGAGATGATCTAGCTAGCAGATGATCATTACAACACTTTTTGCTTTTGGTATTCCAGGAAATGATAAAAGGTTTGTTCTTTTTGGATTCTTGATTCAAGAGCTTCTAATCATGACTAGTAAATTTGCATTCTTACAAATTTGAAGTTATAATGATCCCCAATATATTCAAATTGCCAATTGCTAATGGAGTAATGGGAGTCATCTACCTATTAATGCTATTGGAGATATTGGTTATTCTTTTCGGAATGTATATGTGTCCCGGATATTTTCCACTAACTTGATTTCAGTTGGAAAGCTAATGGATAATAATTGTACTACCTTTTCTCTCGTGATGGTTTTTTTGTACATCAAGTGTCGAGAAAGATGATTGTGAAGAGACATAAAGTGGGAAGATTGTTTCCATTCAAATTTTTTATTTCTAGAATCTTATCTTTGTCTTGTAATAATGTTAATAATCATATTGAGTTGTGGTATAAGATATTAGATAGATGAATCTTTTATATTGAATTGAATTCAATCTCACATGATATACATGTATTAAGATACATGAATGTTTTGAATTGAATTGAATCTCACATGCTAAGTTTATATCCATAAACTCTACAATCAAAATTCATCTCTCTAAACCATCAAAGCTAATATGCACCAAGACTTCTTACTCAAGGTATCAATCACTACATTGACGATAGCTTAATTATCAAAATCATAATTTATAAGAAATTCTAACCACATTTTCTACCTCGTGTTCAACTCTTTATGATCAAACAAATATTTAAGATTTTTATAATCACTAAAAAAACTGAAATATAGAATCATAAAAGTAATGTTTCCAAAATTTTAGGATGAAAACTATAATTGCTAAGGACAAGGTCTTGAGAAAGGTAGTTTCTCTCATGGGTTTTCAACTGCCTCTAGAATCATAAGATACTACCCTCCTATCTTGCATCAATACTCCTCCTAAGCCCATCTTATATGCATCACAATACACTACAAAGGGTCTACTAGGATTAAGCCATACTAAGATTGGTGCACTAGTTAGCTTGTCCTTAAGGCTTTCGAAACTACTTTCACACTTTCTATCCCAAACAAAGACATGTCCTTTCCTAGTTAACTTGGTTAAAGGTAAGGCCAACTTAGAGAAACCCTATATGAACTCAAATAATATCTAGCTAAACCTAGAAAATTCCTAATCTTGCTTAGAGAGATTGGGCTTCCAATTAAGAACAACCTTTATCATAGAAAGATCTACAACTATACCTCCTATGGAGATCACATGATTTAAGAAGCTAATTTCCCCAAGCTAAAAATCACATTTAAACAACTAACCATAAAGTTATATGTCTCTAAGGATCTATAACACTATCCTTAAACATCATGCAGTTCTAGTGGTAACCTAACCTAAAGTCTATCTTATTATAAAGACACACACTCCCACAAACTAGTCAATAAGGTCATCTACCATAGATAAATGGTACATATTCTTAATCATTGTTACACATTTGACAAGTATACCAAATTTTGTAGGCATTAAATTGGACAGAAGTTCAAGTTATCAAATCCACAAGGACTTGAGTTATAATTGTTTAATGTAATTTGGTACCAAAAGATGATTAAAGAAATTTAAAATTGTTTAACATTAAGTATAAAAATTTATAGAATGATAAACATAAAAAACATGTAACAAAAGTTATGAAAATTTTAAATTTAGATAACAATAAGAACAGTCAGATATTAATTTCACTAACTTTCTCCATGTAAATCCCCCTAATTTTCATTCAATATTATAAATTATATAGTTAATTAAATAGTCGTCAAATATATTTAAATCATAATTCCTTAGTTGAGAAACTCTAGGTTGCTCAATGAAAATCCCAATTCCTTGATAATTTTTGTTAAGCAATTTGCGTTAAGGTCGAGACCTAAAAATTGAGTGATAACACCTATTCATAGTAAATAAGTGTTATTAGCATTTTACCTATATTGTAATCCTAAAAGGGTTTTAAAACCTCAATTAAAATTATAATCATACATTGGCTAAAGCAAACATTAAGTACAAAGTAAAAGCAATTAGCTCAATAAAAACAATATATTTAATGAGAACAGAGAAGCTTACATGAGTACAATATCTACATCAATCTTCAACAATAGAGAACTTAATCACTCATTACTAAGGATTACACAAGAAAAAAGGGTTCTTTCATCGACTTGTGATTAATTACAAGAATTTTCTCACAAGAACTCTCTATAATCTCTCTAAAATTATGCTTGAAAAAGCATTAATTTATTCATAGACCTTTTAGAGACCCTATTTTTATAATATTTTCTAATGGGCTTTTAGGCCTGACCTGCCTACTTAGAGCGCCAATGTGGCTCACTCTAAGCGAGCTTGCATCTTAGAGCTAGCTTAATGGTAGCTCGAACCTAGCTTAATGGTAGCTCAAAGCTAGCTTAACGGTAGCTCCGAGTGAGGTGCTAGCTTAGATCGAGCATAGTGGTAGCTCTGAGTGAATTTTGCTCACTTAAAATGTCTAAGTAGCTCACTTTGAGTGAGTTGGCATCATCTTCTAGGGTTACTCCCTAAGTTGGCTCACTCAAAATGAGTTATTGGTCGCATTGTGGGAATTTCACTAGTTTATAACAAGTCTTCTAGGTAGCTTGGAGTGATGTATCCCTTTTGAGACTTGTAGATTCCACTACAAGTTTGAACTTTAAGGCAAACACAGATAACTTTAACTTAGACATATAAGCATGAAATATAAATGAATGAGTCATACCAGAATCAAGTAAGACAACCAAATGGACTCCATCAATGAGACACATACCTTAGATCAAGTCATCCAAATGTAAGGCTTTAGTGCCACTCATCATAAAGACTGTCCATGAAACCTTATATTTGTGGGCTTGGAAGCCACTCCCTTTAGCACTTATCACCTCCTTCCTAAGGTTGGGACAACCCTTCCTGAAATGCCCCTTCCCTTGGAAGTTATAGCAAATCAACCCCCACTTTGAATAATCAAACTTGTGGCCCAAACGACCACACTTGAAGCACTTTAATTGACCTTTAGGAGTAGACCCCATGCTACCCCTACATATAAAGTGAATTGTGGTTGACTGTTGACTTCTTGATTGTGACTATTGGGTCCCTTGACAGACATCAAATTGGCTTGCAAGTGTTGAGTATGGCTTGCTCCTGTTGGAGGAACCATACCTCTCTACTTTTCACTAGTCCCACACTCTTGTAGTGTGTTGCAATATGCCAAACCATTCTCATTATATATATGACACCTATTTACCAATATAAGGAATTGGTAAATCTCCTATTATTTCACAACTTGCTTGATTTGTGGATGCAAGTTGTGACAAACTTTGTGCATTTGGATTGCTTGTTGTCCTCACCGTTGTAGTAGGCACAAAAAAACCCTAACTGCTCAAACTTGGCAATGTAATCTACCATTGTTTTATTGCCCTACTTCATCTCCAATAACTCTACCTCTTTCATGTTGTTCACATCTTGGGGGAACTACATCTCTAGGAAGATCTTTTTGAAGTTATCCTAGTTGACTAGAGTTGTTTCTACCATCATACTTTATTCTACCACTATAACTCAACATCTCTAGACAACTTGAACGTAATAAACGATACCTTTTGGGCATTAGCGCACTCCATTGCCTAAACCATCTTTTCTACCTTGAAAATCCATTTTAAGGCTTTATCCAAATCATATCCACTTTTGAATCTTACTGAAACCTAGACAATTAGTTGGTCTTAGCAACATTTGCATTCCCTATTGCCTAAGCTATTTGCCTACAAGGCACTAGCTAACACATTATTGTTTCTTCCCACCATAACCTTTTTGCTCTACTGAAAAGTGCATAAGGTTAAAAAAAATAACTCAAAGTGTTTAGATAACAACTCAACATACACAAAGAAACATAACAAACACATAACACACTAGTTGGATAAACCAACTTGCTAAGATACCATTAAATGTGATACCTTTCTACCCCAAAGCATAATAATTAAAGATATTTTAAAAATAAAAACATTAGGAAATAGTTAAACTTAACTCTTTTGGTTAAAAGGTTCAAAATAATTTTAAATAAAAACTCTTTGATGCAAAGATAAACAAATGGAAAAATAAGTTCAAAATAAGGTACAAACCATCTTTTACACAACTTCCAACATAAAACATAAAATTTCATAAAATAAAATCAAATATAACCACAACTATAAAATCATAAACTTTTTGCCGTGAGGTCACACTATCAAAGCAAAGACATAGAGCAACTAAAGAAACATTAGGCTTCACCTCCATCAAGCTCATCCTCCAATACCCGGCTTATTCTTCAATTGGTGATCAACCTAAACAAGCACACCAATAAACATAGTGAAAATATATGTCATTCATGTACAACACATATAAGGCACATGATAGCACTAATAAGACATATAATGCAATTAAACATCACACATGCATTTACATTTTATGTCCAACATTCAAGGACATTTATCTCAATAATATCAATCATTTGTTCATCATCAACAACAACCATTCATTTGACTCAATAAATCTCAATATTAATTAAAGACTTGTGTAATGAACGCTTTTAACTCTATATGCATGTGGTACTAATCTTAACATCACTAACTGCAAGGCAACCTAGGAGCCATGGACTGAATCACCATACTCTAGGTGACCTTTTCAATCCACTATCAACTAGGGGATTTCAACTAGCATCTAGTCAAAGCATTATGGCCAATCATGGTTACCTCACAACCATGTTACATGTTCCCTGTCATAACACCCAAGGTTTAGGTAGATGACCATAGACTATTGTTGCATATATTCACGTCACCTCACCAAATAAAGTATGAATACATGGACTCTACAAATAGCAATACCAAACTTCAACAAACGAAATGAACCACTTGGTGATTTTGATAGACCATAGAGTCTAGATTTTTCACAACCTACCAAGCCTTGCTTGGATTTCATCATTACTAACCACAACCTGAACTTATATATCTCATTCACATCACCACATCCCATCATTGTGCACCATCATAATATCATCACCATGCATTAACATCATTTATTCATCCCATATTACAACATTCATTAGTACCACATCATTATCATAACATCTTTATTATTTACTCACGTTACATCATGACATATACTTAGGAAGCTTGGAGAGGAAGCTAGACATCTAGGAGACAAGGAAACACTTAGATCTAGTTTCACAAATCACAAACAAGCTTTAGGAGACATGTTTGAGACATTTAGGCGACAACTAGATCTAGAAGAGCCAATGAGAAAGTGCTAAATGTCCTTTTGTCTCTAGGTGGTTGGAGAAATAGTTCCAAGGGTAAAAACTAACCAAGGTAGGCAGTCAAGGTGACCTTGGCTAGTCTTGGTCGAACAAAACACAAAGGAATTGGTTTGCTTTGGTTAACCAAATGAAGGTTAAACCAAGACAAATCAATTCCTTGAACTAAGAGAAGAAAAACAATCCCAATATCACTTTTGGCTATTTCCACACCTTTACTACTTTCACACCATCTAGAATGACTATTTCCACTCTAACTACTAAACTTGACAAAAAACTAAAAATGGTGACCATAAATACATGGTCAAAAGGATTACATTTCAATAAGGAACATGTCTATAAATCCTACAAGCATGACCTACAAACAAAGAAACATACACCCCTAAATACAAGGATAAAAATAACCTATACATTTATCTACTACATGCAAAGGAATGGAAAACAAACTATACAAAATATATACAATAGAAGACTAAGCAAATAGGAAGAAAACACATACTCAATGCTCATTATAAGCACATGTCTAAGAAACACATCCTTTCTAGTAGCTTTTTCTAGTTTCCTAACCATAGATCTTGTCAAAGGTCTTATGATCTTCAAGGATGGTCTTCCATTAAGATCGTCCACTTTTGTTGACATTGTTGCTTAGTATTTGATATCCAAAAGTCATATGAATCACAAGCCCCAAATCGTTGTTTTATGGTGCTGACTTATTTTAATTTATTTATTTTTAATTCAATTTGATCAAAAGCTTAAGTTTGAAAATATATAGCATGCCTTTTGTAAAAAACAGAAAATCCTAATAATAATATTTAAAGAAATAATCAATTTGTTGTGGTTAAGTATCCTTTTCACATCAATTACTATTTTCCTTTTTTTATCATTTCCTAGCCTGTTATTTTTTAACTTTCTCATAAAATTTTGCTTTTAAAACATCCATATCTCCATGCTAATAGTAGTATATAGAAGTATATTTGAAAACAAATATATGTAGATTTCAGAGTGAGTTGGGAAAAAGATAAATATTAGCAAAGGACCATATATATGTATGTGTGTGTGTGTGTGGTCCTTACTTTGTGGCTTGTACATATTCCTCACTCCAAGGGACCTCCTTCTCTACTTACTTCCTTCTTTCTCTTCTTACACCATAATGAGATGGGTTGTTTTGGAGGAGAGAGAGACACATTTGAGTTCAGTTGTGGTCATCTCCTTTTAAAAGTGTATCTTCACTACTACAAGATGCATTATCTATATTGGTTCTACAAGTCATCTACATCGGTTCTAAAACCGATGTAGAATAGAGCGATTTATAAAATATATACACTTTTACATCAATTTTAAAATCGATGTAGATTATGCATATTATACATCGGTTATTTAGAAAATTGATGTAGATTGCATTTTTTAAAAAAAATTCATGTTTGTTTTTAGATTTTTTCTGATTACTTGTAATGAACACACACACACACACACACACATATATATATATATATCACATATTTTTCATCTATATATAATGGACAAATATTGTGCATCAAGATTAACTTGGCCACCAAAATACAAAAATCACAAAAACAAATTATTGTTGAGTCAGACGAAGCAATTCCCAGCAAGGTTTTGAATGAAACAAATATAATACATGTTGTTATTTCTAACAAGTGTGTTAGTTTTTCAGACAAGCATAAGTACAGGCAAGTTGAAGATCAGACGATGTGCCACGTCGTATACTATAGCCAAGGAAAAGAAGGTAAAAGCCTCGAGCATTAGACTGAAAGATCAAATGAAGCCAAGCCTCACACAAAGAAAGGAAAATGATCAAGCTTCAGACGACGCAAACCACAGACGAAAGCTTTGAATAAGATAGATGAAGATGAGTCAACACAAAGCATAGCATGAGGATCAGACAAAGCAATGCCAAATGATAGATGAAACACGACATGTGCGCCAGACGATGTTGAACCAAATATCAGACGAAGGTATGTCAAGCACAACCTAGAGTGCAACATGAGTACTCAGACGGAGGCTGGTCTAAAATCAAACAAAAGTCAACCACAATTTAGACGAAGGATAGCACAGACTGAAAGACATTCCAGACGAAAACAAAGTTTGTCCATCTACAATATTGACTAGACCAAAGAAGGTCAAAGCATTAATGACTAATGCTCAGACGAAGATCTAGACTTGAGATGCACATGGACTAACAAACGCAAATGAAGACTGTCATGCAAACACTTGAAGAATCAAGTCTCAAGGGACAACTCAAGCATCACCTACGATCATACAAAAGCACTCGATATGATCACGTGCTGAAAGGAAGAGAAGAAAGAAGAAAGAAAAACAAGCGTGTGTTAGGAAAGTACATTGCCTTTTCAAATAAAGATAACGCTTTTGCAGCTACATGACCGGAAAAGGACAAAAAGTTCCTAGGTCTCAGATTAAAGTCAGACACTATAGAAAAACAAACGTAGAAGACTTCACACAATGTCTATAAACAGGAAGCAACATTTAATGAAAGTTCTAATGCATTAAATGTTAAGATCGAACTAGTCATGAACGACTACATCTGCTTCAACAAACACTCGCAACGAGCAAAATTTACAAGACTATATATATGTCATGACTTCAAACCTGGAAAGGTTGGCAAAGAGAGACATCAAGCCCACATGCAATGAAACCAGAGATAAAGCGTTCACAGTCAAATGTACAATAATGTATTATATTTATCTCTATAGACTAAGGAGTTCTAAGTGCAACTTAGGAACGCAAGCCTTAGTGAGTGTAGCAAACCTTCGTATCCTCTCTATGAGAGTAATCCAAACACTCAAACACATATCATTGTAAAACTAAGGTTGCATACCTTAGCGAGTGTAGAAACCATCCTATCCTCTCTGCGATAGTTAATATACACACTCAAAAACAAACAATCTATCATTTGTAAAGCCTGAAGAGGCTTGGGAAAGAATACTTGTAAAATCCTAGAGAGGCTTGTCAAAGAATCCTCAGTGCGAGCCTGAAGAGGCTGAATAACGAATACTAGCACTAATGAGTGAAGTTAGTGGGTCAGGAGTTATTGATAATCCTCATTGAGAACCTGAAGAGGTTGAACAAAGAATACTAGAACTAATTAATGAGTGAAGTTAGCCAACTAGGAGTGGTTGATAATACTTGGGACCAGGAGTAGTCGAGAATACTCATTAAGAGCCTGAAGAGACTGAACAAAAAATACTAGCTAATGAGTGAAGTTAGCCAACCAGGAGTGGTTGAGAATACTTGGGTCCAGGAGTGGTTGAGAATACTTGGGTCCAGGAGTAGATGAGAATACTCACTACGAGCTTGAAGAGACTGAATAAAGATTACTAGCGTCAATGAGTAAAGTTGACAAACCAGAAGTGGTTGATAATACTCGGGTCCAAGAGTGAACGAGAATACTCACTGCTAGCTTGAAAAGGCTAAATAAAGAATACTAGCGCTGATGAGTGAAGTCAATGTGCCAGAAGTGGTCGATAATACTTGGCAAACTAGAAGTGGTGATAATACTTGTACTTCATTTAATATCTAGTGGAACCCTTTAATTGAAGGAGACTGGACGTACGTAGCTCAGTTTGAGTGAACCAGTATAAAAATCCTTGCACTGTTTATTTATTTTTCATACTCAATTTTGGTTAGCTAATGTTTTAAATTTAAAATTTCGTCTACGGCTTACATTTATACAACTATCGTCAGAATGAAAATACTATCCTTAGACAGAAAATGCAACTGCTTAACTTATCATTTTAAGAAACATTTTCCTTGAACATATGATAAACTTTCAGATGAAAAATCTTTTGTTAAAAGCCAACCTTGCGCAGTTTTAAGCATTCAAAATAATATTTTACTTGGACGAAAAAGGGTCCTTATGCGAAAACGTTTTTAAAAGTTTCCTCCACACACACACATATTCAACCCCTCCCTTCTATGTGTTTTTCTTCTAACTTCAATTATAATATACATGTTTATGTATAAATTTTAATGAAGTGAATAAATATTGATGACACCTTGTAGCAACATAACCATAAAAGTGAAATGGAAATCCAAATGTGATAGGGAAATTAGTGCCAGATCTGATAAAAAACAAACAAATCCAAATGTGTAATCCAATTTACAAGTGGGAACAATATTGATACCACATTGCCAATCAAAATCATATGTTTATGCTACAAAGCTCCCTAAATAAAAATCAAAATCAAAATCAAAGCACCAGACACATTAGTCAAATAATCCAACACATTATTTGTTCCTGCCACACTCTCTTTTGTACTCCAAAGTCATGGTACACAACTCATGACTCTCTAATAGTGGTTGTGGTGCACTCTACAATAATAAAAGCATAATACATTGGTTAAGTGGCCTATTCAAAAAAGAAGAAAGGGTTATACTATTTTCATTTCGTATCAATTTTGGTAAAGCTATTCTTTTTTATCTACTTTTAAACTAATAAATATTCACATGCAATAAATATTTCAAACCAATAAATAAAAATATTTCTTTCATCCTTATACCAAAAAAAGAATCTAATGCAACCATTTCAATATTTTGACTCTCACTTCTAGACAACGTCATTCTATGTTATTCCTCTGCTATGTCATGGTCTCTCCTAGCCAATTTAGTTATTAAGTATGATGATGTAGCACTAGTTGAGCACTATAAATGTTTTCTTAAGAGACTTGAGATGTGAAAGGATAATAGATAAGAAGTTATTTTGACTTGCAATTATCCCCAAAATGGTTTTCTTTTGTTGTTCTAGTCATGCAAATTGCAGAGATTTTTGAATTTGAATGGGTTTATGATAAATATTTGCACATATTTGCAGAAATCAGAATTAAGTCAATTATAAAATAAAATATTAATACCATACAATATATTAATATAGTATAGAATTATGTAAATTAAAATTATATAACTTTTGTTAAATATGAGAGAAAACCCGCGTCATTATGTCATATTTAATTTTTAATATTAGTTAATTTTATTAAAAATAATGCCATCAAGATGTTATAATAACTCTTATTTGTTTGTTTATGGTTATCCCTTTTCCGTTTGCCAACAAGTTTGATCAAGCAAACCATTGATTCAATAATTTAATGCAAAATTAGACTTGCATCCTTGTACCTTTTTTCACAAAACTGCCAAGCAAGTTCACATTACCACATCTAAAGCATTCTTTAGCAGCTCTAAATAGTCCCTGAAAATTCAAAAACCCATCACATCAAAATCCAAATCCAAATCCAATTTCACACCTCGCTCATATGTAATAATAGAAGTCCTTAAACAGTAATCCTTCATCACCTAATCAAAACTTAACATTAATCAGATTTAAATTATTACATTGAGTTAAGCCACTTAAATTCATTGGATACCAATGTTTCAGGTCCACAATGTTGATGCAAATCGAAGAAAGTATGCAGAAGAGCACGAGAACATTGTTCTCATGTGGTTCTTCAATTTCTTTTTATAATGTATGAAAATTGTATTCCAAATAAAAAACAATAGTTTTTTCATTCCCAAGAAATTCTTCTTTCCCTAACCCGCATAAGCATTTTAAGACAATATTAATTAATTTGAATTAAATTAAACCAAGACAACAACCCTAACACTTGATGATAGAGTACCTTAAAGATAAAGTACAAAATTGTGCAGAGTAATATTGTGAATAATCTCATAATAAAGAAAAATAAAAGTGAAAAAGGAAAGTGAAGTGAAACAAGGTATCATAGAATAAAGCAAAAGGGGATCATAATAGCATTAGTGAATCTAAACAAAACCCATAAAGATACTCCCAATTTACATGTGGTCTCAGCGAAAGACTCATGTATGTAACTCCTCACAGAGCTCTCGCATGCCTACAACAAGAAGATCAAGCATCTTCTCAAACTCAATTTTCCTTCCTCCGCCTCATTTAAATATGATTCCCGTAATTATTACGCCAATTTAACATTCATTTTTTTATTATTATTTAGTTTATCATCTCACTATGCTAGATTACAATACGCTGTAATTTTTGTAGAGAGAAAATAATCATTTTTTTTGTAGTTACCTCTAAATATATTTGTTCTATTCCATTCCAAATAACAATAACATCATGCATCCTAACTCAGAAACTATTGGATTCCAAAGCAAACATATCCAGATTCCATTACACTCACGTCATAAGAGAATTAGAAGTTTAAATATAACAATTCAACTTAATGACATTGTGCCATTCAACAAACAATGACTACTTATTTGTTGCTTCCTATAATAGCCTTAAGAGTATATACATAACCCACACAATTACAAGATATTAAAATTATGTATTTTAATAAGCACCCATTCCACTCAAAGTCACATACAAAGAGACACGACATAAGTATGACTAAGGTAGGGAAAATGCAAGAACAATCATTCGCAGTGGTGCTCAGAAAAATTATTCACTATTGATAAACTCCCTACAGACATAAAGAAGCCTTTTGATGATTTGAGCAAGCATCAAAATCCACAAGGACATTCAAAATTGTAAACAACAGTAGTAGCCAAAGTAAGTCAAAATAACTTATAACCAATCTAACTATTTTTATGATGATAATGGCTTGAAATTAAACAGTCACAGCCACAAACCATGCTAGTGATGACACAAAAGTATTCCCTCGCACTGCATCTCAAGGGGATAAGCTCATAGTTTTTGTTTACCAATAGGAATACAATATATCGGTTATAAGCTTAAAAAGAAAGCACAAAATTTGATGAAGGTTTGGCATTAGTAGTAGATAACATTTGCCTAAAATTCCTTGTGGTTAAGTTTATTTTCATCCTTTATGAAGGTTCTGGGTCATGGCAATAGAAGTTTTTTTTATTATTATTATTATTTTAGTTTCCTATTGCTAAGAATGAAATTAGTTTAGATACAACTAAGTCATGTGAGTTTAAACTTACCTAGAATCCAGATACAACACAAATGTCAGCAATTTCATGAAACATCAAGCAATATCAATGTAATTTACTCATAATCATATGTTTATAACCAACAACAGAAAAAGAAGTAGAATTGTCTTCTAACTTTGAGTGTTGAAGTTTAGAGTATTGTCGCCACCGGCCCGAAACGGGCTTTCGGCATTCGCGAAGGATGGTTGGACTCGTTTATTTGTTTAAAAATAGTGGATTGCTAGAATGACTTATTCTCAAACTGAGACCTCGTCAAACGAGCAATTTTATTAAAAGGCTCACTAATCCATATTAATCCCAAGCGGGACCCTCCATGGATTAGTGGTTTTCGTAAAAGGAGGGTTCGTGGAGTCGCCACCAATGTTTTACTCAAAACATTGGAAAAAGGGATAAGGCAATTGATTTAAAAATCAACTTTGGCCATTACAACCAGAGTTGGGTAAGGGAGTCGGTTACGCGTGGGGAAGGTGTTAGCACCCCACGGCGCCCCTTTCGGGTTCCCTATGACAGATTATTTTTAAAAGAACAGTATAAAATTACTAAATTACCCCTATTTATTCTAAACAATTATGAATTGACTATCTACATGATGACAGTTTAAATATGCACACAGAAAGCAGTAAAAGGAAGGATTGAAGGGAAACCTCTTGAAGCGTGCTTTTTATAAAAAATGAACTGGGAAGCGTTTTGGCGTTCCCACGCTCTACAAGCCTGCTCCTCGCTCTCCTAGAACAAAATTTTAACTAAGGGAATCAAAAAGATTTCCCCTCGACTAGGTTCGATCCTCAAGCAAAATGGCTCGGGGCTCAAGAACTTCGTCGGATCAACTCTCCGAGTGATTTCTAGGGCAGAACACTGCTCAAAAACCCCAGAATACTCAAGGAGAGGGTTCAAACTATGTTGAAAAGTCTGGAATGACGTCCAATTGACGTCATATTTATAGGGAATAGGCGCAGTACGGCCTACAGGGCCAATACGGCCGTATTGAAATTTTTGAACTTCAATACGGTCGTATTGGAGTTCAATACGGTCGTATTGAAAGTCAGAAATTTCAATACGCCCGTATTGAGTTCGCGGCGGTCGTATTGAAGTGTCAATACGGTCGTACTGACTTCAGTACGGCCGTATTGAAGCTTCAATACGGCCGTATTAAGTTCAGTACGGCCGTATTGGGCTTTTTCCCTCCACTTCCTTATTTTTTAGCTATTCTAAGACCTCTAGACCTACAGAGAACCCTCCTAGGGCTTTCCAGGAGTCCTTCTGGCTGATTATCCTTCAGTCTTCGAGAATCTTCAAGCTTTTATTTCCGACCCGGACAATTTTAGGGGTCTACAGCTGCCCCCCCTTTACTTAGTCGGACGGCCTTTTGGTGTATCGGCTGACAAGTAAAGGAGTTGACCCAATTGTCCGGGTATTGTGCCGACCTTCTGACTTGTAGCGTCTTCCGGTGGAAAAATGTTGAGTAGCCTCTCCAGGTGGGTGCATACCTCGGCGCTTTTGACATCCTCGGTAGCTGAGTTTACCTTCTCCAAGGTCAACTTCACTCGACGCTCGAGCCGGAAGTTGGACATCAACGCACCTCTGATGACGCTGATGGTTGAGTACCGCCTCTCCAGGTGGGTGCATACCTCGGCGCTTTTGACATCCTCGGTAGCTGAGTTTACCTTCTCCAAGGTCAACTTCACTCGACGCTCGAGCCGGAAGTTGGACATCAACGCACCTCTGATGACGCTGATGGTTGAGTACCGCCTCTCCAGGCTTAGCTTCACTCTTTGTTTGAGCCGGAAACCAAGCACCTTTGCGACGACGGTGAGCAGTGTGAGTTTTGCCTCTCCAGGCCTTGCTTTGCTTGTTGCCCAAGCTGGAAGCTGTGAGTACCGTCTCTCCAGGCTTAACTTCACTCTTTGTTCGAGCCGGAAGCTAAACACCTTTGTGACGACGGTGAGCAGTATGAGTTTTGCCTCTCCAGGCCTAGTCTCGCTCTTTGTTCGAGCCGGAAACCAAGCACCTTTGGGACGACGGTGAGCAGTGTGAGTTTTGCCTCTCCAGGCCTTGCTTTGCTTGTTGCCCAAGCTGGAAGCTGTAAGTACCGTCTCTCCAGGCTTAGCTTCACTCTTTGTTCGAGCCGGAAGCTAAGTACCTTTATGACAACGGTAGGCGGTGAGTACCCTTTTTCCAGAGATAGCTTCGCTCATTGTCCGAGCCGGAAGCTGCATACCTCCGTGTTTGTGACGACGGGGTAGCGTGAATATCTCCTTTCCAGGGATTCGTGATGATTTTGTCTCCACAGTCCACGATGCTGCTTCGACGGTTGTTTTTTGATTTTGTGCCACTAAGGGCTGGATAACGCAGGGATCCGTCTAGGGGATGTGCAGTTACTCATAGGTTCTTGTGTCCCAACTTTCCATTGCGTAGTTGGTTCCCACTGGGGAATTTCTGATTCCTTTGGGTGCAGACACAAAGATGCTCTTTCTGATGTGAGCGGTGCCTTATGATTGGCTGACGTCCTTTCGACGTTGGTGGAGTATCCCGGTTATCCTTGTTCGGGTGTCTCTTTTGGTTTTCTGATTTTGCTGCCTCTGTGTAGGCTGTTATCCACTGGGGGATTTTGTCGTTGATTTTGATTAGCCTCTTCTGTTAGGCATATCAGCTTGACGTTCAATGATTGGCTGAGAGCCAGATTCCACTTGGGGAATGATCATTGATTTTTATTTTCTTCTCCTTCTGCAGGGATGCCTCTTGAGTAGGCGACTGGGGATTTGGGGATCTTATGTATCCCAGAGTATTATTTAGGAAGCCTCTACAGGCTTAGCCTCACTCGACACTCGAGTTGGAGAGCTATCTTCACTGAGGAAGTTTAAGTCCTTTGACTTGGATATTCTGCTTGGGTGATCGTACTTCCATTGGGAATGTCGTCGATCTTGTTTTGATAGCTCTTGCTGGGGATTTTGAGTCCAAGAGCGTGAGTTGAGGTTTCTCTGGGGAGTATTATTTCTGCGAGCCTCTCCAGGCTCAGTTATTTATGAGGGAGTATTATTTCGGTGAGCCTCTCCAGGCTCAGTTATTTTGAGAGTATTCTTTCGGCAAGCCTCTCCAGGCTCAATTATTCTGTATGATGCTGCTGATTTTCTGAATCTTTGTATTTTGCTTGCTGCTGTCATACACAAGCAATTTTCTATTTTTCTATTTTATGCAGTTGCCTCATGATAAGGTCTTTGAATGTGTAACTCATGTGTGTGATGCACAAATGTAATACAATTTTATTTTTGTTCATTTATTTAGAAAAGTGAGTGGCTCTCCCTGTCCTCTTCTTCTTGGAGGACTTTTTGTCATTGACGCGAGGGAGTATTTTTGTGAGCCTTTATGCAGGAGATTATGGATTTTACAGGAACCCCTCCAATTTTCTTTTATTGACCGATTATTAAGAGTTTCGTACAATTTTTAGAAACATCAATTTAAAGGCATAATCACAAGGTCAAGAAAGAAAAGAAACAAATGGATATTTTATTGATATTCACAAATGTTTATACAGAAAGATTTACAAAGGGAATTTCTGAAGAATGGCTGGCCAAGGTTGGCTATACATTTTTGGCTTAAACAATTATATCTGTAATTGCTGCTCTTCCCGTTTCCCTAGTTGTTTCGGGTGAGATGCCTGAGCCAGGAGTGTAGATACTGCAAGACGCTTGCTTCTAGAAGATTATCACTTGAACCGCCTTTCGGTTTTCGGTTCAAGTGATCGTCGCTTGCTTTGTTTTTATATCTTATTCTTTCGCCCCTAATTTTTTGCCTAGGACATGTCCTAGCGGGGATAATTTTGCCTTTGTTTTGCCTAGTACCCTTGTACTGGCGGGCTTTTTGTCTTGCCCTAACTTTTGCCTAGGATGCCCTTTTTGGGTTTTCATCCTAGCGGGCTGATGCAAGCAACGTCTTCAAGCATAATACTTCTTTACCACGTCAGCGTTGACTGGGTATCGAAGTTCTTCTCCGTCCATATCTGTGAGAATCAATGCTCCTCCGGAGAAAGCTCGTTTCACCACATATGGTCCTTCGTAATTTGGGGCCCACTTTCCGATTTTGTCCTTTTGAGCTGGTAGTAGTTTCTTCATCACCAGCTCTCCCTCATGGTAGATTCGAGGATGGACTTTTTTGTCGAAAGCCTTTTTGATCTTCCTTTGATAGGCTTGACCATGGCATATGGCGTTCAGTCGTTTTTCTTCGATAAGGTTCAATTGGTTATATCGACTTTGAACCCATTCTGCCTCGGAAAGTTTTGCTTCCATGATTACTCTCAGAGACGGTATCTCGACTTCAACCGGCAGAACTGCCTCCATTCCATAAACAAGGGAGAATGGAGTAGCTCCTGTGGATGTACGTACTGAAGTCCTATAACCATGGAGAGCGAAGGGTAGCATCTCATGCCAGTCTTTGAATGAGACAACCATCTTTTGTACTATCTTCTTGATATTCTTATTGGCTGCCTCGACTGCCCCATTCATCTTTGGTCGATATGGGGAAGAGTTATGGTGCTGGATTTTGAACTCTTTGCACAGCTCTTCCACCATCTTATTGTTCAAATTGGATCCATTATCAGTGATGATTTTATCGGGAATACCGTATCTGCATATGATATTCTTTCTGATGAAGGATGCTACCACCTTTCGGGTCACATGAGCATACGATGCCGCTTCTACCCATTTGGTGAAATAGTCAATGGCCACAAGGATGAACCTATGTCCATTGGATGCCTTTGGCTCGATGGGTCCAATAACATCCATGCCCCACATTGCAAATGGCCATGGTGAAGCCAGAACATTGAGTGGCGTTGGTGGGACATGAATATTGTCGGCATATGCTTGACACTTGTGGCATTTCCGGACGTATTGGTAACAATCCCTTTCAATGGTCGACCAATAATATCCTGCTCTGAGGATTTTCTTAGCCATTGCAGGCCCGGGAATATGGGTACCGAAAACCCCCTCATGTATTTCTTTGATTACATTTTGAGCTTCGACTTGGTCTATACATCTCAACAAGACCGAGTCATAATTCTTTTTGTAGAGGGTTTCTCCAATCAACAGAAATCCCATGGCCCTTCTTCGGATATGCTTTTTATCATTATCACTAGCCATATCAGGATATTCCCCTTTTGACAGATATTGTTTGATGTCATGGAACCATGGATGATCGTCAACAACTTCATCTATCAGTAGGCAGAACGCTTGCTTATCGTGCCGCCGGATATTGATGATGGGCATTTCATGCTCCTTGTCCAAGGCGAACATCGATGATAGTGTAGCAAGGGCGTCAGCAAACTGATTCTCCTCCCTTGGAATGTATTCAAAGATGACACTTTGGAAAAATTGTGTCAAATCTTTGATATGCTCAACATATGGTATCAGTTTAGGATTTCGGACTTCCCAGTCACCTCGCAGTTGGTGAATGACTAAAGCCGAATCTCCAAATACTTTGAGCTTTAGGATACCATTGTTGATTGCTGCTTGGATTCCTAACGCGCAAGCCTCGTATTCGGCCATGTTATTTGTACAGTCAAAGTTGAGTCTTGCCGTTAAGGGGATATGCTTCCCTTGCGGGGAAATTAATACTGTCCCAATCCCTTGTCCAAGCATGTTGGAGGCTCCATCAAAATACATGGTCCACGCATCGTCTTTTGGTTCTTCATGTTGTATACTCATTATGTGCTCGTCGGGGAAATCATCCTGAAGGGATTGGTAATCATTGGTCGGCCCATGTGCTAGGTAATCAGCTAGGGTACTGCCTTTGATGGCCTTTTGTGTGACATGTATGATGTCAAATTCTGATAATTGCACTTGCCATCGGGCAATCTTCCCAGTGATTATTGGTTTGTCGAACACGTACTTAATTGGGTCCATTTTGGAAACCAACCAAGTAGTATGCCTTATCATGTACTGCCTGAGCCTTTGTGTTGCCCACGCTAACGCACAGCAAGTCTTTTCTAATGGCGTGTAGCGAGTTTCATAATCAAGGAACTTTTTGCTCAGGTAGTAGATGGCTCGTTCTTTCTTTCCAGTTTCGTCCTGTTGCCCTAGCACGGCTCCCATGGACTCATCAAGCACTGTCAGATAGAGGATTAATGGCCTTCCCTCGACAGGTGGCACCAATACTGGTGGATTGGCCAAGCACTGTTTGACCTTGTCAAAAGCTCGTTGACAATTCTCATCCCAAGTTTCGGAATGATTCTTGCGCAACAGCTTGAACATCGGTTTGCACGTGTCAGTCAACTGTGCGATGAACCTTGCGACGTAGTTCACCCTGCCGAGGAATCCTCTAATTTCTTTCTCAGTTTTAGGAGGAGGCATTTCCATTATTGCCTTTACTTTATCGGGGTCCACCTCTATGCCTTTTTCACTGACGATGAACCCAAGAAGCTTACCCGACCGAACTCCGAAAGTACACTTAGCCGGGTTTAGCTTAAGCTGATACTTACGAAGCCGATTGAATAATTTTCTCAAATATTGGATGTGGTCCATTTCGTCTCTTGACTTTGCGATCATGTCATCCACGTATACTTCAATTTCTTTGTGGATCATATCGTGGAATAGAGTCACCATCGCTCGTTGGTAGGTGGCACCCGCATTTTTAAGTCCAAAAGGCATCACCCTGTAGCAGAAAGTTCCCCAGGGTGTAATGAAAGAAGTTTTCTCGCGGTCTTCTATATTCATCTTGATTTGATTATACCCCGAGTATCCATCCATAAAGGAATAGAGCGTGTTTGTGGCGGTGTGATCCACGAGTGTATCAATATGTGGCAAGGGAAAATCGTCCTTTGGGCTGGCACGATTCAAATCCCTATAATCAACACACACTCTAACCTTCCCATTCTTTTTGACGACTGGCACAATGTTAGCCAGCCATTCGGGATACTGGGATACAACCAAGAATCCCGCGTCCAATTGTTTTTCCACCTCCTCCTTAATTTTTAAGGACCATTCGGGCTTGATTCGTCGAAGCTTTTGCTTAATAGGTCGAAACCCCTCTTTTAAGGGCAACTTGTGTTCGACAATGTTGGAGTCCAACCCGGGCATATCATGGTACGACCATGCAAATACGTCCTTGTATTCCCTCAATAATTGAATTAATTGCGTTTTTATTCCATCACTGATACGGGTCCCAATGTTGACCTCTTTCAACTCTTGACCCTGCCCCAAATTCACGGTCTCCAATTCTTCTTGATTCGGTTGGAGTAGACGAGCTTCTTGATCTAGCAGTCTTTGCAGATCCGGAGAGATGGTCTCCTCATCACTGTCCAACTCAACCCATTCACCCTCGGCTTTCGGATCCCGGTCAGAGCGAGCAATCACAGACATAATTATTTATTGGTTCTGTTTAGGTTTAGAGTTTATTAATATAAATGAGAGAGAGAGAATAGAACAAAAATGCGAGAATAATGTGTGAAAAATGCCTTTTTATTGATATATGAGTGTAAAACTGTACAAAACCCTTTATTTACATGAAAAGGTCCTCATGATCTCGGGTACTGATCGTGAGTCCCTAAAAGAAAAAATGTGGAGGGGCCCTATCATGGCTTGCCCTTCTCTCTACTCCTGCTGCGGTAGAGGATTCTTGCTCACGTCGGGCGCCGTCGAATCGAAAGTGACCCACCCAGCGTCGATAAGGTCTTGGACCTTATACTTGAGAGCTCGGCAGTTCTCCGTTGAATGCCCTTGTGCCCCCGAGTGGTATAGACATTTGTCTTGTGGATTGTACCAATCGGGGTAGGGTGGATTCACCTTCTTTGGTGGAATGTAAGCTATAAGGCGTGCCTCCACTAGCTTCGGCAGGAGATCGCTGTAAGTGGTCGGAAGTCTGTCAAACTTCTTCACAGAGTTGTATTGCGATTTTCCTGACTTCGAAGCGGAAGAAGATGGAGCAATGGTTACAGCGTTGATTCCTCCTTCTTTCTTCTTTCCGAAGGCCTTCTTAGCTTCATATGATTGGGAAGTTTTAGCCAGCTTCCCACTTTTGAGTCCTTGTTCCACCCTTTCTCCTATGGTGATGATGTCCGAGAAGAGTGTCGTTGTGTTCCCTATCATTTTATCGTAATAGGGACCAGTCAACGAGTTGATGAATAAGGACACCGTCTCCTTATCCGACAGCGGGGGCTCTATCTGTGCCGCCAACTCCCTCCAACGTTGGGCGTACGCCTTGAAGGATTCATCGTTCTTTTTACTCAAGGCTTGAAGATCAGACCTATCGGGTGTTAGGTCGATGTTGTATTTGTAGCGCTTGAGGAAGGCGTCGGCCAACTGCCTCCATGTGTGTACTAGATTTCCATCTAGCTGCATATACCAGTTAAGTGCAGTTTCAGCTAAGCTCTCTTGAAAGCAGTGGATCAAGAGCTTTTCATTTGTGGCATATGCAGCCATCTTGCGACAGTACATGGTGAGATGACTTTTAGGGCAAGTCGATCCCACGTACTTTGGGAAATCCGGCACTTTAAATTTAGGAGGGAATTGAATGTCCCTCACTAAACACATGTCGGCGGCATCCTTAATGTCAAAGTCATGCCCCTCCATAGCCCTTAGCCGATCCTCGAGGGCATGGAATTGTTCCTTTGAGACCTCGGGCTCTTTTATTATAATTCCTGCCCCAAGGGGTACGGCGTTTGGAGGATCTTTTTCATGCTCTTCCTCCTCTCCCTCATGATGGGACCCATGCTCACTGTGATGAGATCCATGGACGTTGTGGTGACGCATGAGTTCCATCATTTGCGCCATTTGCTCTTTAAGTTGTGAAAGCTCGGTTGTGAGCTTTTTGTTTTGCTCTTCCAATGCTTCCATTTTCTTGATTTTCTGTGCGCGCGTAAGGACAGAGAGATGACCAGCCACTTTCTAAAATGAATATTTAGTTAGTTTATTTTACGGAATGAATACACTCTTTAACATGAGCTTGATAAACCTCCATCTTTAAGGCGCTGCCTTTTTAAGACGGAAGTTTACCACCCTTCTTTGTCTATGATTTCTCCCCAACGGAGAATCTCTATAGTCATGGGTCTCTTTCACTCATGTCAAGAGGTATTGGTGATCCTAAAATGTATGTTTTTATGAGGATGCATGATGTCTTATTGGTAATGATGTACATGCTTCTCACTTTTATTATATTTTCACACATGGTCTTTCCTCTCATGTCATGGTTTTTTATGCATGGGGATTATTTTTAGACCTTATCACGAGGTTATTTATTAATGCACAAACAATTGCACATAAGCATTTACACAAACAATTCACTCATCCACGAACAGTCACGAGCGAATCACGAGGTAGGGGTCTCCTGCAGAAATGGTGCATATTCAAGGTAGGTTCTAACTGTTCTCACCAGTCCAAGGCCCCCAAGGTGCCCCCATTATAGGGACCCAATTCCTCTCGTCGTGGGTCGATGGAAAGTTCCAACGCACCGTCGGACTCAAGTTCATGGTTATCACCTTGAGTGATGTTTTCCGACAACGGTCTACGGGCACCTATAGACCCATTCGACAACCGGCCGTACTAACATCCACTCCCTATGGTTAATCACTCATGCCCCCGGGTATAGAGGGAACTGTTGTGTGCAAAGGTTTGTGTGCAGTTTTTATTTCAAACAATTGCGTAAATTTAAAAATACAACAGTTATTAAAGCCAAATAGATAAACATATTATAATACAAGCAAAGGGGTAATGAAGTAATTTTAACTATTATTTGTTAAAAATAATCTGTCACTAAATGGGACTGACTCTCGAGGCTTCCCCAGTGGAGTCGCCATCTGTCGCCACCGGCCCGAAACGGGCTTTCGGCATTCGCGAAGGATGGTTGGACTCGTTTATTTGTTTAAAAATAGTGGATTGCTAGAATGACTTATTCTCAAACTGAGACCTCGTCAAACGAGCAATTTTATTAAAAGGCTCACTAATCCATATTAATCCCAAGCGGGACCCTCCATGGATTAGTGGTTTTCGTAAAAGGAGGGTTCGTGGAGTCGCCACCAATGTTTTACTCAAAACATTGGAAAAAGGGATAAGGCAATTGATTTAAAAATCAACTTTGGCCATTACAACCAGAGTTGGGTAAGGGAGTCGGTTACGCGTGGGGAAGGTGTTAGCACCCCACGGCGCCCCTTTCGGGTTCCCTATGACAGATTATTTTTAAAAGAACAGTATAAAATTACTAAATTACCCCTATTTATTCTAAACAATTATGAATTGACTATCTACATGATGACAGTTTAAATATGCACACAGAAAGCAGTAAAAGGAAGGATTGAAGGGAAACCTCTTGAAGCGTGCTTTTTATAAAAAATGAACTGGGAAGCGTTTTGGCGTTCCCACGCTCTACAAGCCTGCTCCTCGCTCTCCTAGAACAAAATTTTAACTAAGGGAATCAAAAAGATTTCCCCTCGACTAGGTTCGATCCTCAAGCAAAATGGCTCGGGGCTCAAGAACTTCGTCGGATCAACTCTCCGAGTGATTTCTAGGGCAGAACACTGCTCAAAAACCCCAGAATACTCAAGGAGAGGGTTCAAACTATGTTGAAAAGTCTGGAATGACGTCCAATTGACGTCATATTTATAGGGAATAGGCGCAGTACGGCCTACAGGGCCAATACGGCCGTATTGAAATTTTTGAACTTCAATACGGTCGTATTGGAGTTCAATACGGTCGTATTGAAAGTCAGAAATTTCAATACGCCCGTATTGAGTTCGCGGCGGTCGTATTGAAGTGTCAATACGGTCGTACTGACTTCAGTACGGCCGTATTGAAGCTTCAATACGGCCGTATTAAGTTCAGTACGGCCGTATTGGGCTTTTTCCCTCCACTTCCTTATTTTTTAGCTATTCTAAGACCTCTAGACCTACAGAGAACCCTCCTAGGGCTTTCCAGGAGTCCTTCTGGCTGATTATCCTTCAGTCTTCGAGAATCTTCAAGCTTTTATTTCCGACCCGGACAATTTTAGGGGTCTACAAGTATTAAGATATAAATTTAAGCAAAGCAACATTAAGATAATCAAGGGAACCTGTGGATGGGATACAAGTTCCTTATTGGTTTTAGCCATGTGTAAAGGCAAATCATAAGTAGCAAAAGCCTGGGAAGACACGATCACATTTTCTAGAGGAGGAAGGAAATCACGGTTTCTTGCAAACAAGGTAGAACATAAAAAATCCAGGACACACATATCAGTCGATCGATAAAATCCAGACCCTAAGAACCTCGAAAAAATATCTCTCAACTAAATGAAAATAATATCCAAAAATCATTCAACCTATGGCATGATTTTTAAATTGCAGTGTCCTCCCTAATTTCAATACACTCCTCTCTCCTAATTTAAATGAAATATGAAGTTTTAAACATCCTTACTATCACTCATCAGCATGGTTTTAAATTGCGGACCACAACACGTGTTGCGGCCGCAATATTGCTGTTGCGGCCTTGTCCGCAACGGCATCGGACCGCAATTGTGATGATACCGAAAATCACACATTTTTCCACAACGTAACGGTGTTGCGTCCGCAACACATCTGCAATGCACCGCAATACATCCACAATACGATAAATTAATACTATAATTTTAAAATAAATTAAATTATTCATTAAAATAATAGAATATTTAAAAAAAAAGGAATTAAAATGTATAAATCCTTAAAAATAAAATATATATTGATAATTATAAATTTTTTATATTTAGTGAAAATAATTAATAATTTCACACCGCAATAGTCGCAATCCGCATCGCAATACCCGCAATACCCGCAACCGCAGTAACTGCAACCGCGACCGCAACCGCGACCGCAACCGCAATTTAAAACCATGCTCATCAGGTTTCAACTTTTGAATTTCACTCAATATCTTCATTTCATTTTCTGAAATTTGGAAGTTGAGAATAGAAGTTTAAAACTAGGTATCAATGATAATAAGAATCTCAGCTACAAGAAATGAAAAATATCCATAAAAAATTGTTTATATTAAAATCTATCAAAGTATAACACAGCACGTCTTGGCTCCATTGGAAGAGTACCTTTAGAAGCTTGCCATGGGAACTTCTCGGCTCTTGAAGAGATACATGATTTTTACAATACTGCTTTGTAAACAAAGACAACAGCACTAAAGTAAGCATTTTGGAAGCTCTCATACAATCAGAAGTTCGAAAGCGAAAGAGAAGAGTCTGAGTACTTACGATTAGGGTTTTCAATGACGATTCTTTTCACTGTCTGTGAAAAGTTTGGAGAACGATAAAGCGGAAGCTCTCATAGATAACGATTAGGGCTTTATTTGGAGAACGATAGGAAGCTTTCTATGGGAGAGGGCTTTTTTCGGAGAAGTGGGCTTTCTTTGGAAAGCACGTGAGCTTTCTCTGGAGATGTCGCGTGCGGTAACCCAAAGTTATTCACTACTACATCGGACTTAGGGTGAACTTTGGATTGAAATTTCGTGAAAAAAATGTGAGTTGACTATAAGGAGTTAACTAGTTGTTTGTTGTACACCGGAGGTTACCACACGCATACACATGTCTTCACATTAGTAAGATATTGTCTGCACTACAAGAAAAATTAGCATTATCTATGGAAGAAATTCGTAGATAAGCATGAAAATCTGTAGGGTAACTGTTAATTATCTACAGATTATCTACGGGGAAAAAATTCATAGGTAATAAGGTCGTAGATAACGTTATCTACGGAAAATTTTCTGTAGGTAACGCTACCTATAGAAAATTTTCTGTAGGTAACATTTCCTACGAAAATTTTTCCGTAGATAACCCACGAAAGTTGTTATCTACAGATTTTTTTTCGTAGATAACGTTATCTCCGAAAAATTTTCGTAGATAACACACGATAGTTGTTATCTACGGATTTTATTCGTAGATGACCTTCGGAAAATTTTTTTTTAATTTTAATAAATTTATTAATGTAAAAACCCTCATATTTGGCCTCTCAAGGATGTTATTTCATGACACTTCACTTTTCAGCGTGTTTTGTCCTTACTGCACATTTTCTGGGAAACTTCCAGAAGGTCATCCATCCCTATATTACTCCAAGTCAAGCACGCTTAACTGTGGTGTTCTGATGAGATAAGCTACTGAAAAGTAAATGCATGCTGTTAGTATAAGTAGTACAAATTAATTCATTTAAGTCATTCTCAACTATACAATCTCATACTTATATTATTTTTGGATCCCTCCCATTTTGGTGTGTCTAGACCGCTATAAAAATAAAAATATATATAATAATTATATTACCAATAATAATAATTATATTATTTAATTAATCTTTATTTATATATATATACTTACTTGTATAATTAACAATCTACTTATTTCTATTTAAAATTAATATTATGATACAATTTAAATTATTTATTATAAACTTAAAAGTTTAAATAATAATTTATATATTTTAAAATGATAAGGGTTATAGTAACACCGGTGTAACTTTTACTAAGTATTACACCGCTCATCAATAACTTTATATTAAATGTGAATTTTGTAAATCCAACCGTTAGATTGAAAATTTATATCACTTTATATGTTTATATCCAATTTTGTTAAAATTGAACAACAACTTGAAGGTAATCAAAGTGTTCATATTTTAGTATATTTTGAACTGTATATATTACGTCAATTTTGTTTTAAAAGAATGAAGTATCAAATCATTTTGAATTAATATAAAATTTTGTATATATGAGCTAAGAGTAAAAAAATTTCAATCTAACGGTTGAATTTATAAAATTCACATTTAATATAAAGTTATTGAGCGGTGTAATACTTAGTAAAAGTTACATCGGTGTTATTATAACCCTTCTTTTTCAAAATATTATTTTTATAAATTCAATTTTAACATTTTAAATAAATTATATTAATTAACTTAATATATTTATTCATCTTAAATTTATGATATAAAATTCAAAAAATGTATTTATTCTTGTTTTATTTTCTAATTATCAACCATTAATAAAATACTAATTTAAAATCTTATCTAATTATATCATAATATTTTCATATATCAAATTTAAAACTAAATATTAGTATGTTATTTTTTATCATCATTAATTTATAAAAATAAAAAATTTAAAATGACAATTTTTAATAATATTTATTTTTTACCAAATATTATTTACATCACTTAGATAACTAAAAAATTATCTACAGAAAAAATTTCATAGGTAGTATTCCAGAGATAACTAATTCTGTAGGTAATATTCCGTAGATAACTAATTCCGAAGGTAATATTCTGTAGATAACTAATTTCGTAGGTAATGTACCGTAGATAACTAAACATTATCTATCGAAAAAATTATGTAAGTAATATTCCGTAGATAACTAATTCCGTAGGTAATATTTCATAGATAACTAATTATGTAGGTAATATTCCGTAGATAACTAAACATTATCTACAAAAAAAATTTCTTAGGTAATATTCCGTACATAACTAATTCCGTAGGTAATATTCCGTAGATAACTAAACATTATCTATGCAAAAAATTCCGTATGTAATATTTCGTAGAACTAATTTCGTAGGTAATATTCCGTAGATAACTAAACATTATCTATGAAAAAAATTTCGTAGGTAATATTCCGTAGATAATAACAATTTTTCTTGTAGTGCTACTTTGGGCCTAACCTTCACAGTTTAGCTTTTGGATACCACCCAAAAGATATTTTTATTAATGGAGATAATTGTGTGTATATAAATTCATGTCTATCCTCTTATTTGAATGATGTGAAACTTTACTTACATTCCAACAATGTCAAATGAAAAGAGTACATAAGAGAATGGGACTTATGACTTAGAATGAGATGAAATTTATTTTGTTAAATCTCCTACTAAAGATATTGTTACAACAATGCTATAATCACTGCCAAACTATAATACTAATTTAAATAATGTATTTAGATCATTCACTAGAGTTGTTGTCAAAATATATTGTTGACAAAGATAGGATTCTCAACATGCTTTAAAATCTAACCACTAAAAACTATTTGAATAGGCAAGTTTGCCCTCAGTCAAATTCACAACTTTGTGATCTTTTAATATCAACCGGTAAATAAATAGTGTGATCCACAAGTGTGCTGGAGATTGGCTGAAGAGTGTATGCAGGAAAGGAGAGGATCCAAATCCTTATATATGACAAATTTTATTTTATATTATATTCACTAATATAAATTATATATTTAATAATATATCAGTTGAATTCAACTAATAATATTCAATATATTATATCACTTAAATCAACATCCCGCAATATCACGGGGATATGAACCCGGGTATAGATTGGATACAGAATTGCATATGCACGTCTTATAATTGGTGTACACGTGGTTTATGTTTTAAAAGGAAAAAAAAAAAAGTCTATGGCTGCGTATAACTTGGTGCATGCACCTTGCATTTCTTCATTTTCTCAAGTTTTCTTGAATCAATTCCAACCATTATCTCTCTCTCAAGTCCTACTTGACCATGTCTTCCACTCCCACCAACCTCATTGATTTCTTGTTGAACCAAGCTAATGGAGTGAAGGGTTTAGCTGAATTGAACCTCCCAAGTGTTCCTCACCAATACATCCAACCTCCCCAAGCCAGATTAGACCACACCAAAGTTCCTCCTCAGGAGTCAATAGACTCAATACCCATCATTGATTTCACAAACTTGGATGATCCACATGTCCAAGATTCCATTTTTGATGCTGCAACCACATGGGGTTTCTTCCAAATTGTAAACCATGGGATACCCTCTAAGGTTTTGGATGATCTCAAGGCTTCTGTCCACAGATTCTTTGAATTGCCAGCTGAGGAAAAGAAGTATCTCAAGGAGAATTCACCCCCTGATGTTGTCAGGTTGGCCACTAGTTTTAGCCCCCATGCTGAATCGGTCTTGGAGTGGAAGGATTTTCTTCAACTTGTGTATGCCTCAGAGGAAAAAATTCAGGCTCATTGGCCTGCTATATGCAAGTAAGTGACGCTTCTTTTCATCTATGATTTGTTTTGTGCATCACTTTATTTTATACATTTTATGGTAAGTTAGATTTACTACGGGGATTTGGTCTTTAACCAAGCCCAATGTCTTGTGTGATTCCTGTAGCTGAACTCATCTAGTGCCATAACGCTGTTGTATTCAAAAACTGTAATTGTAAAGAATTATAACATATATAATCCGAAATCATACTTGGGAAACGAATGCTATTTCTAGGAATACATGATAAAATGGGGACATTATTTTTTCGGTTTTTGATCAATGTGTTAAACGTGACATTTTTCGGTTTTTGTTTTGTGTCAAACATGACACCTATCAGACATGGGAAAAAGAACAGTAAAACTATGTCAAGGAGACCGTTGTCCTCTTACGATAATTTTGAGATAGAATGATTAAAAAATCTGTTTTTATGTTACAGGTATCAGTAACATATATATGCAAACAGGTAACTGACTCGCTAACTCAAAAAAAAAATAAAAAAAAAAAGCTATTTATAAAAAAATAACTGAACCAAAAAAGCTACACAGTAACACCCCTCAAGCTGGAATGTGGGGATCAAACATTTCAAGCTTGTCATGGAGATTACTAAAAGGCCCAACATGGAGAGGTTTGGTCAGGATGTCTGCAACTTGATCAGGAAATGGGAAGTGAATGAAGCACTCCATCTTGGATCTTATCACCAACAACATGACAATCCATTTCAATGTATTTTACTCACTCATGGAACACGGGATTAGTAGCAATATGAATGTTTGTTGGGTTATAACAACACAATATAACAAGGCCTGTATGGTCAATGAGAAAATCTCTCAACAAGAATATCAACCATTGAGCTTCAGCACATGCCTGAGCTAAAGCCCGGTATTTAGCCTTTGAGGAAGACCTCGAGACAATAGATAGTTTCTTTCTTTTTCCAGGAAACTAAGGAATTTCCCAGAAAGAAACAAAAGCCAGTGATGGAATATCGAGTGTCTGGGCATGCTCCCCAATCCGAATCAGAAAAGCCTTTAATTGATAAAGACGAACCGGCAGGGGAAAAAAATGACCTTTACCAGGAGTTTCCTTGATGAACCTTACCATGTGTTTGGTTGCTTGAAAGTGAAGATCCGTGGGCCAATCTAGATATTGACTATGACGACTAACAACATAAGAGATATGTGTTTGAGTAAGGTATAGTAGACAATCAACTGTCTATAAGATGAGGCATCAGAAAGAGGACTTCCAAATTGTTTGTGAAGCTGCAAGTGTGGATCCATAGGGGTGGAACATGGTTTGGACCCTAATAAACCAGTATCATGGAGTAAATCTTAAGCATATTTGCGTTGATAAAGGAAAATCCCTTCCTTATTGCGAGCAATTTCAAAACCCAAAAAATATTTAGATTACAAAACCTTGATGTTGAACTTCTCATCAAGATAGGCCTGAAATTATCTAGTTCTTGCCATAATTTCTTCATTTTAGTGAAATAGGTATTGATAGTGGAATCACATAATTTCTTCATTTTAGTGAAATAGGTATTGATAGTGGAATCACATAATTTCTTCATTTTAGTGAAATAGATATTGATAGTGGAATCACCTTGCCGAAGTGAGTAGACTTCTTCCCGTAAATCACATATTCGAAATACATCACCTTGATAAAAACGATGTTTTATCATTCCAAATTTCCAAAACAGTGTCCAAGAACATCACACTGCAATTTCTGGATCTAGCAAATGATACAGCCAAGAAATCACCTAAGTGTTGCACCTATCCCGTACTTTATAATTTTGATCACCCTGTTTTGGTTGAGGTAATGTTCCGTCAACAAAGCATAACTTGTTTTTTGTCTTTAGAGCCATCATCATTGGTCGTGACCATGAGTGATAGTTTCCACCTATCAAAGGAGGAGTAACTAGCATGACACCACGATTCTCGTTCGGATGTGTATAATTGGAATTTTCATTCACATTCACGTTAGTTTCTGCCATACTTGTCAATAACAAAACCAATGAAGAACTTAAGGTTTCAAAAGAAGACGAATTGTTGAAGAACGAAATCAACAAAGAACTCCAAATCAACAAGAAACAAACCAAATCTTGGTTAAAGAAACTTCAAATAGCAATCGAAGAACTGGACACCAAAGATGCATTGATTTAATCCAAGCAAGAAAAACTCCCAGTCAGAGCATAAAATTAGTCACAAACAGATCGCAATCAAAGTAAAGAAATGATCTTGATCAGAGTGTGGTAGTGAAGGTGTTCTTTGCTACCATCTTAAACATGACATCTATCATAGATGAGAAAAAGAACAGAAAAACTAAGTCAAGGATACCATTGTCCTCGTACTGATAAATGGGTACTTTTTTCCGTTAGTATTGGGCTTGTACACAAGTTTGATAAATAAAAACTATGTCTTTCAACAACAATAAAAAATTGGTTTTTCATTAATACTATTTGCTTCAAAACTCAATCATTACCCATGAATGACATGACACAACTCATCATTGACTAGAGATTCGGTTTTTATACATACAAATCTCTTCTCCTCTCATGAAAGGGTCATTAAGAGTTATAAAGAGGGTGGAACAAAATATTATGTTGATGAACCTAAGAAACAATTATTTTCATTAATCATGCACAATGAAATGACGAGATTGAAATAATTAAAGTGTGATATTATAGTCATGCTTAGGTGTTATAATTTTGATTGTTGAACATTTACATGTTTTTATTATCATATTGAAGAGTTTAATCTCTTTTATATTACAAAATATGTTTATCTACATATTTATACAATTTACTCATTTATATATATATATATATATATATATTAGTGTACCCATATCCTAGATTTTAAAAAAATTGTGTATCCTATATTCGTATTCCTACCTGGTATCGTGCCTGTATTCGTGCAACATAGGTAAAAGAAAAACTTATATGCCTTATGCAATATAGATGAGTTTACTTGTTTGGTTTGCTCATGACTCATGGAGTTCTCCTGAGTGTTTAAACCCGGGTTCCCAAAAAATAAAAGAATGGGAAGAAAAGATAATTGGATTTAGTCTTGAATCATGATGGGTAGTCTCAAGCCTATTGTGAGATTTTAAGTGTGTGGTTATTACTTGGAGGGTGCATCGCGTACATAAATATCATGAACTCAGAGTTCATGTGCACAAGGGAGAGAATGATTCACCTTTTTTTCGATAGTCCTTTATCATGTGAACTAACAGAGTCCAATTCAGATTCAACCCAAAATAACCAACTTGCTGTTACCACTAAAATTCAAGAGAAGGGCAATCCTGCCTCCACTACCATTCAATTTTGTAAAAGCTGAGTTGTAACCTTCTAGAATAAATGAGTTGTATAGTATATTTTGTTTTTTTAGCTAGATATTTTGATCTTATCCTCTATAGGTCATCACCTAAGGCCCCTGGTCTTATATATAAATTCACTGTATCTTGATTCATGAATAGTAAGTGAGAAATATTCAACCATTTGTTATCTCTTTCTGTCATCTTTTATCTTTGTCTTTTATGTATCAGAACTCCACCTAGAGCTCTATTGATACCCTTTTTTTAACATGTCAAGCTCTTCATCAACGGGGACAAATCCCCTTCACCAAAAACCGAGAATAATACAAATCCTAATCAAGATCGCTCTAGTCCTACCATATTCACCCTAGTGAGAGTCCTACCTTTCTTCTCATCACCCCGCCTCTTACAGGCAATAATTATCACTCTTGGTCTAGATCTATCAAAATGGCCCTTATATCCAAGAACAAAATGGGATTTCTCAACGGTTCTATCCCAACTTCTTCTACCTCTAATCCTCTTTTCTTCTCATAGGAACAATGCAACACCCTTATTATGTCTTGGCTACTAAACTCCCTGTCTCCCTCAATAGCTCAAAGTGTCATTTATTTTGATCATGTCATAGATGTTTGGACTGATTTGAAGGAAGGTTTCTCCCAAAGTGACCTTTTATATATTGCAAAACTCCGAGAAGAAATCTACAACCTCAAACAAGGCACTCAATCTGTCACCGATTATTTCACTGCTCTCAAATCCATTTGGGAGAAAGTCAACAATTACAAACCCATGGTTCCCTGCACCTATTCTTCCAAAACATACCACCAACAAGACTTAATCATCTGTTTTCTCATGAGCAAATTTTAGTTGTTCATTCTCAAATACTGCTCATGGACCCTTTACCCTCAGTAAATTGAATCTTCTCCATGGTCATCCAAGAAGCACGATAACAACCTGAAACTCCTCTCATATTGGATGAGCCAAACGTTTTTTCTAATGCTGCTGAAAATCATCTCTCTTACTCAACCAAGCCTCAAAATACTGTGAATGTCAAGAACCCTCTCAACAAAAAATGTTCCTACTAGGGACGCACTGGTCACACTGTGGAGGTGTGTTGCATTAAACACGACTATCCCTCAGGTCATCCACATTTCCCTGGAAGACCACGTTTTCATGATCACATCCATGGCTCCAATGTCGTCATCAATCATATTGCTATTGAAAGAAGTAGCTCTAACAACAAAGGAAAGGGTTCCACCGGAGCGGGGCCAAGTTTTAATCTCTCTCCAGCGCAATATCAGCAGCTCATGGTTTTACTCCAACAAACCACTTGTTCTTCCGGCTTGGGCTCAGATGACAATCAACCTACTCATGCTAACATTTCCCATACTTCTCACATCGGCCCAATGTCCCTTCCTAGGCTTAATTCTTTTTCCAACTCTGGTATTCCCTTTGTTTTATGCACAATCACTCATCCTCACCCATGTGCACGTTCCTCTAATTATTCACCTTGGATAATAGACTCTGATGCTACTGCTCACATTGTTTCCAATTTGGAATGCTTCCAAGCTTATTCCAGAACTGAACCTATGTCTATTAACTTACCAAATGTTAATATTGTGATTGCGCACTATTCTGGAACTATTTAGTTTTCACCTCATTTTATCATCCATAATGTGCTCTATGTCCCTCATTTTTATTTAGATCTTATTTCTAAATTAATTTCCACTTTTCACTACACTTTGACATTTTCTGGTATTTTTTGTCACATTTAGGAAGTGAGATCCTTGAGAATGATTGGTTTGCGTAAATTACAACAAGGCCTTTATTACCTTATGATTAGCGAGGAACACCATTCTACACCTCCCAAGTCACACTTTGCCAACCTCTTGACCATCACACCTACCACCAAGTCTAACATTTGTCATTTTAGATTAGGACACTTATATGGAAATCGTCTTAATATTTTACACCAACAATTTCCTTTTATTCCTTAGCACATTAATGAAGCTGGTAAAATTTGTCATTTAGCTAAGTAGAAAAAATTACCATATTCTCTTAGCCCAAGTAGAGCTTTTAAAGTATTTGAATTAATTCATATGGACACTTAGGGCCCTTTTTCTAAATCTTCTATTCATGGTCACAAATATTTTTTGAGTATTCTTGATGATTTTAGTCGATACACTTGGGTTTTACTAAAATCAAAAGCCAAAGTCCACCCTAACATACAAAATTTCATCACTCTTGTTTAAAATCAATTTGAGTCCAAGGTCAAGTTCATTAGATCAGATAATGGTCCTAAATTTTTCTTGAATGAATTATATTCTTCAAAGGGAATAATACATCAAAGAAGTTGTGTTGATTCACCCGAAAAAAATGGTAGAATAGAACAAAAACATCAACACATTCTTATTATTGCTAGAGCTCTAATATTTCAATCCAAAATTTCAAATCATTTTTGGTCTTATGTTATCAAACATGTTGTTCACATAATCAATCATGTTCCTTCTCCTCCTATTAATAACAAAACTCCTTTTGAATTATTATATAATCATGCCCTTGAGTTTAACATGCTCAAAGTTTTTGGATGTTTATGTTTTGCTTCAACCAATTTCCGTTGCAAAAATTTGATGCTAGATCTAGATGATGGTTTTCCTTGGGTTTTCAAAATGGGACCAAATTATATGATTTAGATTCAAAGGAAATATTTGTTTCCAGAAACATAATTTTCTATGAACTAATATTTCTTTTCTTATAGAATCTTTCCAAATCTACCAACCTTTCATGTCCCTATGATCCTAATTTTATTTTAATTGAGTCCAATTAAGCATAACATAATCCTGCACATTTTTCTTATTCCCCTTGTCAACCCAATAGCCCAAGTAGCCTAACTCTAGAGGCCAATTCAGCCTGCAACTCCATCCCAATTTAGCCTCTGCCCCTACCATCTCCTCCACACACAACATCACCAGAAACCACACTAGAACCCATAGAGCCCACCATTACCATTCCTTCTTCTTCTTTTGATTGCGACTCTGTAACGACCTGCCATAGTCTCTACACTCAGTGGAATCACACTAATTACACTAGTGAACTAAGAGAAGATATTCAACTGGATAACCAAATACATATATATATATATATATATATATATATATATATAAGTAATAATAAACCATGTTTCTATGTACAAAATATAATACTAAATATATATATATATATATATATATATATATATATATATATATACAATCATCCAAAATCATAATACTCTCCTAGTGCCAGTCAAGTACAATCAAATAGTTACCCAAGATGGTAACTTTGACACTAGAACAAAACTCTACATCTCACAACGGTCACAACAACTATCTCCAATCTAACCCTGACCTACTCATATACACAATATGATCGTCGTAGTCCATCCACATAGAAACAAAAGGGTAAGCTAGAGTTCAATAATCAATCATGTAAGCATAAGAATAAACATTTATGCTACACCATCATCAAATCACCAATCATTCTTAGAGAGTCACACCATACACTTTATCATACACTACTCGTGCAATAAATGCAATTCATGACAAATACCAATGCATATCAATCATCTAATGCATCGTCAAGCATTCACCTAGGAGATCTCCCTAACAATAGAGTAGTATAAGTGACATCTCATCCTACCAAAACCACCCTAACTATTTTCACGCCCAATGCGCCCACTCAGTTACAACAAATCGAGATATAAATCCCCACTTGGGTTTACTCAAATGATGTCACTTACACACTTGGAAGTTCGGTCCCACTGTCAGGTATAGCACAACTGGGTACAGGCTTACCATGACCTTGGTATGCATTACCAAGTCACTTGTAGAATTTGCTCACTGACTATCCGCAAGGAACCACGCACCTTCCCCAATACTAGGTTAAGGGAATAACCCTCGACCTCATACCCCACTCCAACACTATTTAAGGACTTAGAAGAGACTCACCCAAATCAATGGCCTATCCAATCACCATTCTCACCCAAAATCAGTGGCCTATCCAAGCACCACTCTCATCCAAATCAGTGGTCTATCCAAGTACCATTCTTAAGAGGCTCTATGTGAGCTCTTCCAGTTTGAAAACATTTTCCATCTCCTCAAGTCCTAGGCTAGAAACATGCCATAAGGCATCACATGCAACAATGCATCATACATCATACATGGTCAATCCACCACTATGATCAATATTATTCTCATATAAACATAAATATATATCATATCATGTTTAAACATTCATATATATCATTACCAAGCATACATATGAATCAAGCATCAA
Source organism: Cajanus cajan (assembly GCF_000230855.2). Classification (NCBI taxonomy): domain Eukaryota; kingdom Viridiplantae; phylum Streptophyta; class Magnoliopsida; order Fabales; family Fabaceae; genus Cajanus; species Cajanus cajan. The sequence continues at coordinate 53,056,215 of NC_138518.1, forward strand.
TTTAAATCATATATCATACATATATGAACCAACTATACAACATAGTATCATACAAATTTTTAATCCTCGTGATAACACCTTAACACCTCAAAACAACATGTGTCTCCCTTCGACAACTTTCAAAGAAGACAACACACAGAGAGTTATACTCATCTAAATAAGCTCAAACCTATCTCAAAAGAAAGATAAGAGGATAATCTACAACTCTTATGAAGACATTAAACTCTAAATAAATCATCTACTTGGCTAAAAATATCAAAACCCGCAAAAGATATAATCAATGCTGACAGCTTGACCCCTGTTCACTAAAATAGCCATAACTAAAGCTATAGACCTCCTTTTTAGGTGATTTGAACGCCATTGGAAATATAACATCCAAGGATAAAATCTTTATGAATACATAAAAGTATAATTCAAAAAGCATCAAACTGCTCATCGCCTCCCAAAGCTCTCAGTGGTTTGCTTCTAGGGATTCTTCCCTGTAACGCGACCCCCAAAGGACTCAGTCCTTTAAAATGGCTCAGCTATTTCAAAAGTGCTCAGCCCTTTAAAATGGCTCAGTCTTTGGTTCCAAAAACCTCCCTCTATCACGCAGCCCCTAAAGGGCTCAACCCTTTAAAATAGCTCAGTCGTTTGATGACAGAGGCACCATGTTCTTCATCATTTTTGGACCTCCACACCTGAAACTATGAAGAAAAAAAAACCCACATGCAATGGAAGAGGTAACATCCATGCACCAAAAATAGTGCAATTCAAGTCCTAGAAATAACATGCACTCATCTGATGCACCAAATCAGCCAAAATCCCATTTTAGCTCGAAAACCCCAAAAATGGGAAAATCCCTCAAATCAACAAATCAACCTCCAATTCATGCATTATTTGAGTTTCTAAACTCACATGCAACCAATATATCACAATCCTATTTTCCCTTACTTAAAAATTAGCTTAGAACAATCAAGAAGAGGAAGAAGAAGAAAAATTCCTAAACGATCGACCCGTAGACTTTAATCTGCCAAAATCAAGCTTTCTAGCCTGAATTCAAAGAAAAGATAGAAGATATTAGTGATCTAGAAGAGAAGAGGAATCAACCAGAGAAATTTGGGAGAAAAAGGAGCTCATGGACCCAAAACCCTTCTCTCTAAAAATTCTCTCTAGATTTTCTTTGAAAATGAACTTATGGGGTTTCATTCTTCAAAGAAAATCTAATATAGCATTCTCTCTAGAGTTAACTAAACTCTAAACAATTAACTTACTACGTTACAATACCCCCCAACAAATAGAAATTTTTGTCCCCGAAAATAGACTTACTTGTAAAGAGGAATGGATATAGTTCCCTAAATTGACTCTCTACCTCCTAGGTCGCCTCACCAGTAGTTGTATCCCAAAGAACCTTCACCAAATTGATGGACTTGCCCTGAAGCTCCTTAAACTTGTGATCAACCACAATTACCGGTCTCTTCTCATAGGTCAAGTTCTCTTTAACTTACACCTCATCCATCTTCACCACGTGACTCGAGTATCTAATGTACTTCCTCAATTGTGAAACGTGAAACAAATCTTGTAGGTTGGACAGAACCAGAGGTAACGCTAATTAATAAGCCACCAAACCTACACGATGAAGGATCTGGTAAGGATCAATGAGCCTCAATGTGAGATTCTTGGCCCTTAAAGCCCTTCCCACTCCAGTAGTGAGTGTGACCCTGAGAAACACGCGCTTTCCCTCCTCAAACTCTAAAGGTCTCTTCCTCCTATCAGAATAAGACTTTTGTCGACTCTGGATAGCCCTCATTCTCTCCTAAATCTGCCTCACCATCTCAATAGTTTGAAGAACTAACTCCAAATCAACCACTACTGCTCACCCTCTTGATACCAACACAATGGAGTCCTGCACCTCCTGCCATACAAAGCCTCAAAAGGCATCATGCCAATACTCGAATGATAACTATTGCTGTAGGTAAACTCCACTAATGGTAACACCTCCTCCCAGCTACCCAAATGATCCAACACACAAGATCTCAGGAGATCCTCAAGTGACTGAATTGTCCTCTCCGATTGACCATCTGTTTATGAATGATAAGCAGAGCTCAACCTCAGCCTCATCCCTAAAGCCTGATGCAGAGTCTGCCAAAACCTAGAAGTGAACCTCAGATCTGGTCAGAAATAATACCGGAAGGCACACTATGCAACCGTATTATCTCTTTGATATACAATTGTGTAAGCCTCTCCAACGACCACCTCTTGTTGTTAGGAAGAAAGTGTGCACACTTCGTCAACCTATCAACAATCACCTAGATAACGTCATTATTCCTAGCCGACCTAGGCAACCGAATCACAAAATCCATAGTGACACTATCCCATTTCCACTCGGGAATATCCATCAACTGCATCATCCCTCCGGGCTTCTAGTGTTCAACCTTCGCTTTCTAACAAGTTAGACAAGCAGCCGCAAACTCTACTATCTCCTTCTTCATACCAAGCCACCAGAAACTCTTCTTGATGTTCTGATACATCATAGACATACCGGGATGTATGCTAAAATGACTCATGTGTCCCTCTTCCAAAACAACTTTTCTCAACTATGTATCCTAAGGTAAACAAATTCAACCTCTAAATCTCATAATCCCATCAGTACCAAGCTCAAAATCAATTTCCCTCTCCGTACCAAGCAATCCCAAAATCCTCGACAACTTTGGATCTTGTTACTACTTAGTTCCCGCATATCTCAAGAACTCATTAGCTATGGTAATCATCGCACAATTAATGTGATCCTGAGCAACCTCCACCTCTTGTCTCAAATCTCTAAACTGCTCAATTAGCTCCAACTCCCTGATCATCATAGTCGACATGTGAATGGATTTCCTACTCAATGCATTTGTTACAACATTCACATTCCCAAGATGATACATCAACTGGAAGTTGAAGTCCTTTAGAAATTCCATCCACCTCCTCTATCTGATATTCAACTCCTTATAATCAAACAAGTACTCTAAGCTCTCGTGATCATTGGAGACACTAAATCTCACACCATACACATAATGTCTCCAAGACTTCAAGGCAAACACCACAACTACAAGTTCCAAAACATGAGTGGGATAGTTCCTCTTATAAGTCTTAAGTTACCTCAGAGCATATGCCACTACTCTCCCTCTTTGCATCAACACATAACCTAACCCTTGGTGAGAAGCATCACAATACACATCAAAAGACTCACCAGTGTCAGGTAAGACCAAAACTGGAGAAGTAGTAACACCATCAACTCACAACTTTGACTACCTTGAGATGTTCTCTCCTGTTGTGAAGATGAGCACCATCCGTGTTTCTCTTGCCTTAGCCTCCATTAATCATTGGACTCTATAATGGCTAGATGTCAGCAACGTGTTTCGACATGGAGATGTGTCAAAAGATGTCTATATGGTCATTCCACCTGGGGTCGATGGGAATCGTTCAACTCAGTGTTGCAAACATCAGAAATCACTCTACAGCTTGAAGCAGGCTAGCCGAAAATGGTATGAGAAATTGTCCCTTTTACTCTTATCTTGCGGGTATTAGCAAGCTCAGCCTGATCATAGCTTGTTTGTTAAAAAGGATCATTCTACTTTCACTACTTTAATCATATATGTTGATGATATTATGCTTACTAGAAATTTCTTTGATGAAATAACCAGCATCAAACACATTCTTCATTCTTATTTTCGTATCAAGGATTTTGGTTCCTTAAAATACTTTTTGGGTTTGGAAGTTGCTCAATTAGATGAAGGAATTTCTCTATTTCAGTGCAAATATTGCCTTAACCTCCTTCAAGATTCGGTTCTACTAGGATCAAAGCCCTCTTCCACTCCTATGGACAATTCTCTACGCCTACATCAAGATACCAACACATCCCTGCCTGAGGCCTTCTCACACAGGCGCTTGGTGGGTCATTTGATTTATCTGACCAACAATCGTCCTAATATAGTCTTTTCCACTCTACAATTGAGTCAATTTATGGCCAATCCCACTCAAGTTCACTTTCGTGCCGCTACTAAAGTTCTTCGGTACTTGAAAGGATGTCTTGGTAAAGGATATTTTTTAAAATGCAATTTTATTCCTCACATACTTGGTTTCAGTGATGCAAATTGGGCCACCTGTGTTGATTCTCGTCAATCCATCACCGGTTACTGGTTCTTTCTTGGAAATTCTCTAATCTCTTAGAAAACAAAGAAATAGACCACAGTCTCTCATTCATCTTTTGAGGATGAATATTGAGCCCTTGCCAATGCCACATGTGAGTTACTTTGTTGTTTTATATTATGATAATCAAAGTGCTTTACATATAGCTGCTTATCCCATTTTCCATGAATGCACAAAGCACTTAGATATTGATTATCACCTTGTTCGAGAGAAAACTCAAGAAGGTCTCATGCGTTTGCTCCTTGTTTCATCTTCTAATCAGTTGACTGAAATCTTCACAAAGGCTCTCCCAAAAAGGTTATTTCATGTGAATTTATCCAAGCTGGAATTAATTGATATCTTCCTACCTCCAGTTTGTGGGGGCTAATAGAGCCCAATTCATATTCAACCCAAAATAACCCAGCTGTTGTTACCACTAAAATTCAAGAAAAAGACAATCCTGCCTCCACTACCGTTCAATTTTGTAATAGCCGAGCAATATAGTATATTTTGTTTTTTTTAGCTAGATATTTTGATCTTATCCTCTATAGGTCATCACCTAATGCCCGTGGTCTACATATATAAATTCATTGTATCTTGATTCATGAATAGTAAGTGAGAAATATTCCATCATTTGTTACCTCTTTCTATAATCTTTTATCTTTGTCTTTTATGAACATTCCAAATGTAGCTTAGTATATGCCCAAAAGGCTGTACATTGTACGATGATATATATTTAATGTTATGTAGGGATGAAGCACTGGAGTATATGAAACATGCTGTAGTTTTAATTAGAAAACTGTTGAAGGTGCTTCTTAAGAAACTGAATGTGAAGGAGTTAGATAAAGAACACACCTTAATGGGGCAAGTGATAATGGCTTTTAATTACTACCCAATTTGTCCTGACCCAGAAGTAGTAGCAGGGGTAGGCCCCCATTCTGATATATCATCAATCACTGTCCTTCTACAGGATGATACTGGAGGGCTTTTTGTGAGAGGCAGTGATGGTGATACTTGGATCTTTGTTCCTCCTGTTGAGGGAGCATTGGTGATCAATATTGGGGATGTGCTGCAGATTATGAGCAATGAAAGATACAAAAGCATAGAGCATAGAGTGGTTGCAAATAGAAGCAAGACCAGGATCTCAATTCCAATCTTTGTCAATCCTGCACCTGATGCTGTTGTTGGTCCTTTGTCACAAGTGTTGGAGAATGGTGAAGAACCAAAATATAAACAAGTTTTGTACTCTGACTATTTCAAGTATTTCTTCAGCAAAGGTCATGATGGTAAGAAAACTGTTGAATTTGCCTTGATATGATTCGTGACCTTGTCTTTGAAGTTTTCTAAACAGGCATGAACGTTCAATCGTAATGCTATCCTCTGATAATAAATTGCAACATTTTCAATCCCTGTAATCATATACATGAATAAACTCTTTGTATCAAACTAACAAAAGAACTGAAAAGAAATGTTTTTAGCTTCTTTCTTCTTCATCTTTTTTTTTTTTTTTCTCCCGATATCTACTCTGTTTCAGTTTTATGCACATAGAGTGCAACTGGTGGAGCTACAATTAATTAAAGAATTCCTCAGGAATTGAATAAGTTATTTGTATGAACCAGTAGAGAAGTTATCTGTCTACTTTTGTGTACGCTATGTGATGATTATTTTGTAATGCATCAGGAAAGTCAACGCAAAAATAATGGAGTGATATGTAAGGTAGAATAAGAAAATGACAATTAAATATATATATATATATATATATATATATATAAAATAAGGGTTTTAAACCCTTAATTCTTAACTCAAATAATAATACTTAACTATTTATTTTTGATAAATATATGAAAGTGATAATATATACCTTAAGGAGGGTGTATTGGTTTAGAATTTCGTAGGATTTTAATAGACTTTTTTTTTAGTAAAAAAGTCTATTAGTATTCAATCAGGATTTTATGTCACTTAAAAATAATCTAGTGGTATTTAATATGGATTTTCAAGATTTTTTAAAGAATCCATTAAAATCCACTGGTATTCATTTGAGATTTTTTACAACTTAAAAACAATCCATTGGTATTCAAAAATATAAGGATTTTAAAGGATTGTTGTGTGAGAGGGATTTTGAAAGACTTTCTAGTGTTATCTATAAATACCAGATTCATAAAACAATCTCATCCAAACCCATCGGATTTTGAAGGATTGTTTGAAATGATTTTTCAAGTGTTTCAAGAATTTTCAAGTGAGTTTTTCATCTTTTTTTTTTTCTATGCTCCTGTCTTCTCCATTTTTTCTCTACTAATAATACTACACTATTGTCCATTGCTCATATATAATATTATAGTACTGTTCTCATCTCATTCCTCTATTTTGTGAAACTCTAATATGTAAATGATAGTGTCATTGACTTGCTCTATTTTTCTGTTCGTTCTCTTTAATTGACTTGCTTTATTTTATTCTATGTAGTTGAATTTGATCCTTTATATAACACAAAAAAATGCTTGAAATTTCAACTTTTAAGTGGTAATTTTTTTTATAACACACGTCAAGAAAAGAAAAAGGTAAAAGATGAAATTAATATCATAATCTCTACAATATATATATATATATATAAGATGAATTTGTTAGGGTTTCTATGAGTAGAATGAGATGAAAATGGATCTTAGTTGGAGGAAGAACCCTTTCAGCATAAAAACTGCGAACTCTCTCCTTCCCTTGAATTTGTTACACTTATCCTTCATCCTTTTATGACTCAACAATTATTTTATTTTTTTACTATGAATTTTTTTTTATATTGTGAAATTAATATTTTTTTATATTTTAAAAAAAGAAAATTAACATAAGACATTGTAGTATCTAATTTTTTAGGATTTAGGATTTATGTCTTCATTAGCTTATTTCTTAAAAAAGGAAATATTGTTAAAATATTTGTTAGAATAATTTACATATATAAATATCGTTAAAAATTATCATATAATATATAACTAAAATAGTGTGTATATATATATATATATATATATATATATATTCTCTATATCTAAATACTTCCGTTTATATAAAAAAAATTATATATCTAAATATTTTTTCAGTATCGAATATACTGATTTTTTTTATATAAAAAATTATCTTGTGTTTCTATATTTTCGTTTTTACATTTTTTTATAATGACTGAGGTATTTGATCCATTTGGATAGCCAAAATATATTCGATCTTGTATGATTGGTGTGCTTCTAAAAATAATAATATAATTTTATTGATTTTGTCTCTTATCCATAATTATTTATATAACTAGTTTTCAATATATATTGTTTTAGTAATTCAAATGGGAGATTCACAAGGAAATAATAAAGAAAAAGGAAAAGAGAAAGAAAAATATGAAGCTTGGACCAAGGAGGATTCCGATGAATTGTTACAATTGATAGTGGATGCTATAAAAAGAGGATAGGATATTATGGAGAATTATTATTATTATTTATCTAAACATTATTATTTTTTTATTATTTTTGTCTTTGACTCTTTTTAAATTTGAATGTATGATTTTTTTTTAAATCTTATCAAATGTCAAAACTCCATAAAATCCCACAGAATCCATTAAAATCCTGATTTAAAAGTCTTGCAGAATCCATTAAAATCTTGATTTTAAGTCTTGTAGAATCTTGTAAAATCTTAAAAGACATGAAAATCCTGCAAAGTCTTTTAAAATCTGTAGGATTCTTTTTAACTAAAAAAGTTCTTTAAAATCCTAATCTAATATACACCCCCTAAATGTGAACTAAAATATCACATATATTTTGTACAACTAAGTAAAACAATTATATATAATATTTTAGCATTTTATTATTAATATGAATAATATTATTCGTAAATTAATATTAATAATATTATTAGTACACTTATAGATAATAAACTAAAAATTTAATAAATATAAATTAGTACATATTAATACAATTTTATGATTATATAAATATATTAGAAAAAGTTAATTAAAAATATATGGAATAATATAATTAGTATTAATTTATCTATGATATTTTTAATACTAATAATTTATATAATATATGGTTAAATATGTTTTTAATACTTATAAAATAAGCAAGTTTTAGTTTTTTTTTTCAAAACTTTTTTTTTCCCATTCCTCTAAATGTTTCCAATTGAAAATTTTAAACCTACACTATCTAGCCATTTGAACTAACTTGAGTATGGGGATTTTAATATAGCATAGAGAAATATTCATTTGCCAAAATCGATTCAAGTAATCATCTATAGATATTGTACTACATCTTTTAATGTTAATCAAATGGATTAAACTCACCCTTTTTCCCCTCTAAAGAATTGTTCGTGGGATATTTTCTCCAATTGGATCCAACTACAAACCGAATTGGCTGGTAACGTGGTGGACCATATGAATGCATTTTGTTAGGTGAAGTTGGAAAATATTTCATTCTAAAAGCCTAAGCCATTGCCAAATTCCCGCACTCGATTTGATATCGAGGGACATGTTTGAAAATTGATCATTCACCTGATTTCTCAGAAAACTTCGAGAATTTTGAAATTTTATATTCTCTCGAAAGTTTAGTTTGTAACACAGTCTAGGAATGTTGAAACAAAATAAGACTGATTTTAAAATCGTATCTCAAAACCATGTCTATTTAACACATGTTCAACTGTTTCATTGATTTGTTGGGGGATTTTGCACATTATTACCTTCAAGAATAGGTTATGCTTGCTATGTTTATATGCATTATTCCTCAAGTCTTGAAAACATGGACTTTCTTTAATTTGTCTTTGATTTTTTTGTAAGATTTTACATTTTTCTAATTATTGTTATTTTTATTAAAATATATGTTGTGGTTTTGGTTTGTTTTTTATATGTTGAGAAATTTTGGGAATTTAGGACTTCTTAGGAGTCTTAGTTAGTTAGGAGTGTCTCTAAGTAGAGGTCAAGTTGGACCTATAAGGAAATGTATATAAGTTTTTTTTAAGACTTGAACTTTATAAGTTCATTCTTAAAAAAATCTAGAGAGATAATATAGAAAGAAGGGTTTGGATTGAATGGTGTCAAGTGTGAATGCCTTTGGAGCTCTTTGACTTGGTGAAGTTGAGCCCTAGTAGAGTGGCGCCAGCCATTATCAAAACAAAATCTCTCTCTTCCTAGACGACGATGAGCACCAATTCAATGACGTTAGACATGAGTTAGGCTAAGACTCTCTACCTAAAATGGGATTATACGTGGGTTTAGCATCAGGCGTGATTGACCTAGGGAGTCTTTACCTCATTTACACTGAGTGCAAATTAAGTGGCCACGGGCGTGTGCAAGCTCGAGAGCTCTTTAGCTCAATGATGTTGGGTGCGAGGAGAATGGCATCGGGTGTAGGTTGTTTAATGAAAATATGTTGTTCTCTTGCATAAATGTTGAATATGTATAGCTTAGTTGAATTTATTACATGTTGTATTTTGTTGAACTATGATACTAGTTTTTTATGCATTGATATGAGATAATGTATATTAATGATTGAATTGTCAATAGTTGTATGTTGACACGTTAAGAATGTTTTGGGCATTAAGTGGTGTTATGTTGATTGAATTAGGACTAGAGGAGAGATTGTTTTATAGTTGAATATCACATCATGAGGATATTATGTTGTAGTGCTCTAAGAATTCAATTTGTTGAAAATCCTTCTTAAGAAGTTGACTCTTGAAGTGGATTATGAGTCTCCTCTAAGACCTTAGTTATGCGATATGGATGCTAGTCATATTTTCTATAAAGCATAGGAGTCAGGTCAAGCTATACTGATTATAAAGTGACCAATGTTGATTTTTATAGGGGGTTAGGTCAAATCATACGTATAGAAAGCGATGAATAAGGTACAAGGTCAAGGGTCAAAAATCCCTCACTAAGTATTGGAAGAGGCGTAATATTTAGGGGGTTAGTCAACATGATAATCCAATATATAGCTTAGTTATGCATGCTAACGTCGAGATAGATCCGCACCCAAGTTATTATACCCTAGCAGAGATACTAGATTTACCTAGTTTAAGTGGAAAAATCCAAGAAACCATGTTGTTGTGGATTTTTATCCAAAAATTGGGTGTTGATCTAATTGGAATGAAAAGATCATGTTCTTATTGGTTTAGTAGGGTCAAGTCCATTAGACTTCTCACCTGTGTTGTAAGTCTCTTAGTTGAATGTGTGATGATACATAATTATTGTGTTGTGCATAAGATGTGTTGATTGAACTATGTTGTTCATATGATATGTAGAATGGTTGATGAGTTATGTTGTTGAATTGTTGTTGAATGATAAATTGAGGTGTTGTTGTGTTGTTCAAGTTGGAGAGCATGTTGTATTGTGTTGAAAAGTTATAAGTTGGTAAAATGATTAAAGAAAATTAGGTTGTTGGTAGTATAGTTTTTTTTTTCACTTCTATATTTGTTATGTTCTATATTTGTGAAGTTGATTCTTTCAAATACTAGCTTACCCTTGCATGTTTTTTTGCGATTGAACTGTGATGATCATATTTATATGAGAGTAGGGTAAGATAGGCTGGAGGCGATGTGATATTGAGGCCATGTTGGGCGATGACCATGGTGATCTTTTGCGCTACTTTGATGTAGTTGATTTAATGGTGTTACTTGACCAACAACTTAGGGTTATTATTTTTAGTACTAGATTAATATAATGTATATATTTATATACTTGTATAATATTCATATTACTTTAGTCGTAGATGCAAAAATGTTACTTGTATATATTAACATCCATATATTCAAATGTTAATTACATTTTAATCGTAGGTAGTTTAGTGTTTGTTTCCATTGCTAGTATCTGAACTATTAAGTGTAAGGAACTTTTATATAAGTATATCCAATACTTGATCAACATTGGTGGGTAGATGGACTTGGGTTCGCAAATAGGTTCGCAAGCCCACTGACCTCACAAATAACAGACCCTTTTTATTAATACGTATAATTATGTTTAATTTTCAAGTCTCAGGCTCACATGCTAACCCACTGACTTCACTAATTAATTTTTCGTATATTAAGACTTTAATAATTGGTTGTGTATTTAAACCTTTAAATCATTATGAAATTAAAATTATATATAATTGATGTGTATTTGTCATTTGAATTATTTTTAAGACATTTTGATTTTTTATTATTGAAAGTTTGATACTATTATATATATATATATATATATATATATATATATATATGTTTGTGTGTGTGTGTATTGATAATATTTTTAGTCTTAACATTTTAATATTTAATGTTTAAGACCATTTTAAATGTAGGTAAATTTTGGTGTGATGAATTTTAGCTTAAAAATAAAAAGATTTATTGTCCTTCTAATTTTATGCATTTTTTATTAATTAAAAATATATTTTTCACATCATTATTTAAACTCGCGAACTAATTTGTTTATCCGTAAATTTTAAAGGACCATTTATGACCTTAAAAACAAGTCCATTTATTTTATGGACCAAAATTATTTAACCCAATAAAACATAAGTTTTAAAAGTTTGACCTTAAACAAACCGAACCATTCTATACACCTATCCCTAATCAACATGTTGGTTTCAATTTACAATTACAAATTTTGGTTGATTATTTTATAGATTTTGATTATTTCCTCCCACATCGAGCTTTGTGCTCGAAACATAAGCTCTTGATCATTTTTGTTTTCTTGTTGATGGCTATGAGTAATTTTGGCTCTTGAAGGATTTTCTGGTGCATCTTCAATTCTAGTCATTAACATATAGTCAATTGTTATTAACTATCATTAGTATTTTAAGTCATGAGGTTCAAAATTGTCGACATTTGATTTGTCAACATATAGACAATATCACGATTACTATATATATATGATCCATTTGTTGTAAAAAAGCTATTAGATTTCGATTACTAACACTAGTCGAAAACTCATTACTAATCATAACAATCTCATTTGTATTTTTTCCCTATCTTGTAATATTTCATAATCGAACCTATAACTCATCCCTGGCTGATATAAATTTTGAGGTCCTAAATGTGTTGATCGAGAATGTAGGTGTATGTAAGGAATTAATGATGGTTGTGTGAGAAATTCCATATTTATTTGTTGTGTTCACCAAAGTGACATTCCGTATGACATCTCTTGAGGGAGTAGTTAATGCAACAATATAATATTCATTGCACTCATTGGAGGAGTTAAAAGTCATGTAGTGTGTGGCTACATTTTCAACTTGGGGTTGTTACCACTACCAATCGGAAATTAATATCTTCTCAAATATTGTAGTCATTATTTGGCTGATTAACTTTTATTTTGGGTGTTATGATAATTTCACTATCATTCCTATTAGACATTATTTTACCACTTCTCAAAATCATATAATCATTATTAAGATCCTGCTAAGACTAGCTAGTTCTTTCAAATAAATAATTATTTGGCAACATCAAAAAAAAAAAAAAATGAGACAATGGTTCCAGGGTGTAATTTCTTATTAGTAGAAGTCTGTGTCGATAATTGAAATGAAATTTATTATTCTGAAAAACAATAACTTCTTACAAGATCCAAACAAATAAGATTTTATTCTTAGAACTAGTAAATTCAATGTTGTAGTAGATTCTCTTCTTGTAAACTAACACCAACACATTCAACTTCCTGAGATTTTATATTCAGAGATTATATATACTAAAGAGATTAACCATAAAATATTCAACAATTATAATTATGTAAAACAACATCAAACACATAAAAAAATTAATACATAGGACCTGGAGCAATAATTATTTTGACTTTTACTTCCTTTTTGATAAAACTATATTGAACATAAACAAATACACATATTTCAATATATATAAACATGTTATGCCAATTTTACTCATTAGTTATATAAAACATTGCTATCTCTTGGAATTTTATCATATATGTTAATTTAATTTTATAGAATTGAACACATAATACAATAACAAGAACGAGTCATTAAAATGTGTTGGAAAAATAATTCAAATTTTAAATAAATTGAGTGAGTGAATATTTAAGGAGATATTTTAGAAATTTGTAATCTTTAGGATATTATTTAGATTTACAATTTTTTTTTTAATATCTTTTAGGGATTTGTTTCCTGTTTTTTTATTTAGGAGAATTATATGATTCAAATTTTGTATTATAATTTTGCTCTATATATAGAGAGAGCCAAGAAATAAAATATATGTGTGTTTCGTTTAAGATCATTGGACGTGTGGGTGATCTTATTGTGTGAGGAGGAGTTTTTCTTATCAGTGGTATCAGAGCTATGACAGGGAACACAAAAATTTGAGATACCTTTATTTTATGGTAAGACAAATTTTATGATTTGGCAATGTACCATTCAAGATATTTTAGTGCAACAAGATCTTGATCAAGCTTTGGAAGATGAAAAGTCAAATAATATCAATGAAAGAGAATGGAGTCAGATCCAAAAGAATTCCATAAGCACGATTCGGTTAGCTCTTACTCCTGAGATCCAGTGCAACGTGTTAAAGGAGACAATACCAAAAGCCTTGTGGGAAAAGCTTGAGAGCATTTATGCGTCTAAGTCGTTAACCAATCGCCTATGTTTGAAAATAAAGTTCTATCAACTCAAAATGGAGATGGGAGAAAATCTTCATGATCACATTAATCATTTCAATCAACTGGTATGTCAATTGTTAAATGTTAACTAAAAAATTTCTGATGAAGAGCGAGCAATGTTATTATTGGCTTCACTACCAATGTCCTGTAAATCTTTAGTTCAGACGTTACTTGTAGGAAAAACATCATTGAATTTAGATGAAGTGACATACGCTCTAAGAGAAAATGAGATAGTGATGAAAAATGAGAATATTAATACTGAAAGTCATGTACTAGACGCACAACATTCTGAGCAAGGGAGAAATAATTCATGGAGACAAGATGGACATAAAGGAAGATCAAATTTCCAATCACGTTTAGAACGAGATATGAGTAACGTGCAGTGTTACTATTGTGAAAAGAATGGTCACGTGAAATCAATGTGTAAAGAAATGAGAGAAGATCTTCAAAAATTGAGAATTATGAGGAGAGACGATGACAACTCCCAACTAATGTAATCCAAAACCTTCATGATGATGACGATCTCTATTTGGAAACTACTGGGGAAGTTGTTAAATCAAAATGGATAATGGATTCAGCTGCCCCAAAACACATTTGTAGAGATCAAACAATGTTTCATACTCTAAAAACTAATGGTGAGTTTGGTCAATTCAAGTTAGGAAATGGTGGAAAAAGGGAGGTTAAAGGCATTGGGACTGTGAGAATGAAACTTCACAATGGCGTCATCCAAACTTTTGAAAATGTAAGATATGTACCTTCTACTGCATCTAATATAATTTCATTGGGAGAGTTGACATCACTAAACTACAGGTATGTTGGTTTAAAATGGGGATGCAAAGTGTATAAGGGGAAGCGCTTGATATTGTAAGGACAAAAGAATGAAAAGAATCTTTAGACTACTTGGAAGGACAAGTTTTGAGAAGATAAATTATTTAGAAATTTTAATTAAGGGAGGATATTTTGGGAAAATAATTCAAATTTCAAATAAATTGAGTGAGTGAATATTTAAGGAGATATTTTAGAAATTCGTAATCTTTAAGATATTATTTAGATTTACATATTTTTATTTGTTTTGATATCCTTTAGGGATTTGTTTCCTATTTTTTTATTTAGGAGAATTATATGATTCAAATTTTGTATTATAATTCTGCTCTATATATATATCGAGAACCAACAAATAAAATATGTGTGAGTTCCGTTTAAGGTCTTTGGACGTGTGGGTGATCTTATTGTGTAAGGAGGAGTTTTTCTCATCAAAACAAAAGAAGAAATGCAACAAACACAAGGAGTTATAGATAAACAAAAATGTTATTGAAAGAAGGAGTCTTAGGTAGGAGAATGAGTTATAAATAAATTAACAATTTCCAAGAAGAATTTTAGGAACCTTAGTCATTAGTGTCAAGGTGAATGGTAATGCTTTATTATTACAATATTTTGACAGGAAATCCTAAGATGTGCACAGGGGAAAAATCAGCATATATTTGGAATTTACATTGCTACAAACCAACTTGAACAATGCTCATGTATGTGAGTTTCACCATTATTATAAACCTCATTGAATGCATATATCACAAGCTGATAGATATAAACCAATATTTAAAGGCAAAAATAGACAATAATGTGTGGACTTCTTGCCCCTTTAGAGTACTACAAAATTACAACACTACTTACAGATAACTATCAATGCATAACTACATCCAATTTGATAATGATTTTCAAATAATGATGTTCTTCGATTATTCTTAAACAAAATTTCTTGAGATATTGATGAATTATTTCCTTTTCCTTATAAATTTTATTAAGTGTTCATACACTTAAACCAAAATTTTACTTTTATTTCTCACAAGAATACTTCAAAAAGTTTATTCAATAATATACATTTAGAATCTTTAATTATTTTATTTGATATAAGGCGTTATACCAAATATTTTGATTTATCAAAATCTACCTCTCAATAAGATTTCACAAATACCTATAGCAGCCGAATGATGAACTTACTGCACAACTAAAATATCTTAATCAAGTTATCAAAATGTAGTAACTTGTGTTATCATCAAAATCTATGAAATATTTTTAGGGATTGAATGTTACACACGTCTTTGGTTCAACATATGTTTCTGTCATGTGACGAAAAAAAAAAAAAAAAAATATATATATATATATATATATATATATATATATGTTGTGTAATGAATACATTTCGTCGTGTATCTATACATAACGAAAATATGTTTCCTTGTAATCTGAGCTGAGGAAGAATGAATAGTAACCTCTTTAGAGACCTTTCTTTTTTATATATATTTATCGAGTTGATGGGGCTAGGCCTAAAAATATTCTCGATCCAGTAATTTAAGTGTTTATCGAGTTGCGATATAAAATTATTTTTAATTATTAATAATTTTTATAATTAAAATATTAAAACTTCACTCATAAATAAATATTATAATTAAAATTTGACTTAGATAAGATGTTAAAATAATTCTTAAAAACACTTCAATAAAAAACTAACCCCTAAAAATAATCTTGGAAAAGATAATTTTTGCATTAAAATAATTGGAGAAATAAAAAAAATTATATTAGATAAGACGTTTAAAAAAAATTCTACAACACTCTCATTGAAAAATGTCTCCTAAAAACATTTTTGTATAAGATAGTCATTCATTCATGATTAATATATATAAATTGATTAATACTATATATTATTTTTTAAAAATAATTATTATAAAATAAATAATCTTTTTGTATATAATAATTTGAGGAGTCAATTATGTTTTTAGTCTCAATATTTAAGATATATTTTTTATATTCTAAATTAAAACTTGTGTTTTTAGTCGCAAAATATGAAAAATATTATTTTAAACCTTCAAATTTAAATTTTATCTTTTGTAGTCTATGTAATTTTAAAAATATTTTATAATTAGTCACTAATATTGCAATTGATAGATAACAAATTGAGAGAAATTAAAATAATAATTTTAATTTTTGGAAGGCGAAAAACATAAGTTTTAAATTTAGAGAATAAAATATGTATATTTCAAATTCGAAGGATTAAAAACATATTTAAATATAATATATAATTAAATAACAGTCTAATTGTCATTGCATAATTAAATTGTTTAAATTAATTCATCAAAATTAATTAATAAATAAATAATACATTCTCAAGTCACAACTTTATCACTTCTATCACAATAAAAAAAAAATGAACTCTCTATATATATTTATATATACAAAGCAATAATTAGAGCACATTATACGTGTATAAAAAATATAGAAACTCGTCACAAAAAGTCAACATAAACACTTTTAGACCAAGTTGGGTTGAGCAAACAAAGAAATTCAAATTTAAATTTAAACAAACTCTATATTTATTGGTTTAATAATTTTATCAAATATAAAATTCATAATTAATAGAAAACAAAATCAACATATAATGACATATATATGATTCATGTTAAAATAAAAACCTTTGGGTGTGTTTATCTGCTACGTGTCAATAACTACCGTGAGTGGCAATCAACTTTTTAACGTTTGATAATGGCCGTAGGAGAAGTGTAGAAATTTCTGTCTTTCTTCTTTATCTGGACTACGCGTTGCTAATAATAGACAAAATGACTTAATGGTGCAGAAGAAAGTGAAAATGGCACATAACATCAACAAGAAGCATGGAAACTGAAGACTGTTGGTGCATGACCAAAACGTTCTAGTCGTGTGATTAATCCACATTATTGTATTTTTATTCATATACATGTACGATTACGGTCTCATTATGTTTCTAGGGTAGAGAGTGAATGCTTGGAAAGAAAAGGAACGTTAGTTGTTCTGTTACATCATTTTTATTCATAAATAATTGTCATATCATTTTTAATTTGATATTTTTATATCACTTTCTATATTTATGATTATGACTTATATATATATATTGATGATAGTCCTGCTCAAATCATTTAGTAAAATCATTATTAGTATACCAAAAAGAAGTCGAAGGCCACTCCACAATGGTTCAATCTTGGCCTTCTCATCTCTTGAGAAACCCAGACGCGTCTTCTTTTCGTTAATTCGGCTGACTAAAGAGGCCAACACACTCAATGTCTTTAAGCCTCCAGACATATACAATGGGAGCGACATAACTAATGAAGAAAGCAAATAAGATTAAGTTATAATTAATTATTAGTAGTTGTATTACCTAATTGGTAATTAAGGAACAAGGCCCATCAAATTTAGTTTTACAAAACGAGATAAAAATATTAATTATTTATTACTCTTCTCAATATTTGAGTCTATCCTGACTTGAATATCAAAGTGTTTTTTGCATGTACCTCCCCCCTTATATTTAGAGAATTCGATCAATAAGGAGTTCAAAATTGACATAGAGACTCTCAGTGTGCTCTTAGGCAAGAACAATTATGATACTAAGGTTGTCAAAATGGGTTGGGTTAAGTACATGTATATATAGACTAGCTTGATTCGGTTTTCTTATATCACTTATTTTGTGATTCGGTATAATTTGCCAACTTAGGTCAAATTGACTCATTTTATTTTATTTTTTATTTAAATTGTATAAAGAAAATAAAAAATTATTCCAAGTCAAATAAGTTCAATAGATTTTGAACTTATAAATAAGTGGTTGGTTTGGTCTTAGTTCCATTGGTTCGTTAGACTAGGCTAAATTGGCCTAATTCTTTTTTGGTCCACTTTTTTTGGAACATGACCAACCCATCAAATTGGGCCACTTTTAATAGTAGTTCACGTGCGTGCCTCAACTACTACTTTCCATTCTCTCTAATGGTCTCATCTAGGTTCTTTTATATAGGTGCTCTTAGGATTTTACAAAATGTATCAGAAAAACAAATCCCTTGTTTTTGTTTTTAAAAACCTTCATATTGAATTCGAAGTCCAATCCAAACTGTTCTTCCTTTTCACACCCTCTTTATATTATAAACTCAATTATTTATTATAATTTTTTATTAAAACAACCTATTTTATTTTATTTTCCCTTACATTGACGGTTCCATTCACCCAACATGTAGGTAGTTATATAGATATGATTTAAGCAAAAGAGAAGAACCTAACCTAGAGCCATGTAGCCATTTCTTTTGTCTTTTTTTTTACCTTATAATGAGGACTTCACTTACCAACCAATAAATGATATTTTTATTTGGGTTACTATTCTATATGTAAGAAATATTTCTCGATTTTGTTGTTGACTAATTTCTATCAAGGACCTAACTAACAACTTTTAGTGAGATCTCCCATCCCAATCATAATTTTTAATCCAAAAGACTCAAACTTGTTCCCTTATTTATGTTGGGAATTGCAAACCAAAAATTGTCACTATGAAAACATTTCCACTATTGGATCTAAGCGAAATAACAATCCGATGATAAACAAAAAAAAAAAGTCTTGTTTTGTGAGCAATCTCTATAGAATTTGATTAATAATCATGTAGTCCAACAAAAGATAGTTGACCTCCATAGAACTCACATGAGCAGCTTCCTCAACGATCCATTACCAAGAGAGAAGATGACAATGCTAATTGCACACAAGATCAAAATGACTACTAGGATTTTACACACGACAAATATATTGTATGGTTTTTGAGAAAAAGAACACCCATTTTTCTTCAAGCACTTCATATTTATAGGAAAACAATAGCACTTTAAACTAACAACTTTTGGGCTCCTATCATTAACAGCTTGACCCATGAGAGATCTTATCTCCCTTCTTATTTTTTTGACCTATCTTTTAATTGGGCCTCATACAATATTAAAGTTGTCAATTTGGGCTTGACTCGATGGTCTAGCCCAACTAGCCTACAAATAAGATCATATTGGACTTTAAATATATGGCCTAAGTAGAACTTGACCATTTGGCCTAGCCCGTTAAGCTCAAAAGGCCAAATGCACATAGGTCAAGTTGATTTATTAAACTAATAAGTGAAATAATTTGAACTACAGTCAATTTATAAATATATAACGTATTCTAAATTAATAATAATAGTTTTTCACTCTTTTGTATTCGTTTTTAGAGTTATGGTTACAAGCTTAGAGTTAGGGTGATGGAGGACCACCCTTGGAGCTTCATGTGGGACTCATCACTAGGTCCATGGCTAAGAGATTGGAAGAGGATAGGGGAGCTAATTAACACCCCTATTGACATGCTTTTTGTGGTTAAATGATATTGATCAATCTCCTAAGCCTTGTTAGCATAGAATTTATCTTTTATGCCTATTTTTCCCTTGTCTTTAATTTCTCATTTTACCCTTGTATTTTGGGTATCTTAGACATGGATTTATTTTACTTGTATTTTCCATTTTACCCTTGTATTTTGGGGTGCCTTAGTCATAGGATTTATTTTTACTTGTATTTCCTATTTTACCCTTGTATTATGGGGTGTTTTAGATTATAGGATTTTATTTTGTAGCTAGGGTATTTTATTAGGGTGAGAAACTAGGCCTAGACGTATTTTTGGTGAGCATTGGGTTTATTTTTTGGACTTGGAAAGGCTTAGGCCCAAGAAGAGGGCACCTAGGTTGCATGGTCTTATGCATGCACCTAATTGTAGCTTAATCAAGTCAAAGATTCCATCCTTGGCCACCAAGTAGGCATCACATTAGGGTTGCATGTGGCATGAATTTGTGTTGCATTTCCATCATATAGCATGGAAATGTGCACACTTTATGACCTAGCCGTCACCCTAAATGTGTGCCCCACTATATCACACCCTAATCTATATATACCCTAGGTATTGCTTCATGTAATCACTTTGGAAACCAATATAGAGTGAGCCTTTAAGCCTTTATATTCTCCTTAGTCTCCCTTGGTCTAATTTCAGCCAAGAACTCTACCTATCTCCACCTTGAGAGAAAACCCTAGATGTGGCCTTCATCGCCCATGGAGTGAAGCAAACCCTAGAGTACCCTCTCAAACCTTCCATCAAATACTTAACTCGCAACCTCTATTTTCGTTCATTCTTCCATCAAACACGCCCTTTGAAAAGCTTTGATCCAAGGATTCAAGGTGTCCTTACCATTGATCTTCATTTCTCCATCCATGCTAGCAAGGATGCCATCATAAGGTTAGCCACTGTGAGAATTTCACCTCTCTCATTGCGTCTTTGACTGTTTGACCCTGTGTCTCCTCATCTTTGGTCCGTTTATTGAAAAAGACAAGGATGCGTTCACACTTGCACTTGTGTTTATGATGGAGGACCACCATTGGAGCTTCATGTGGGACCCATTACTAGGTCCATGGCTAGGAGGATAAAGGAAGATGGAGGAGAGACCACGCCTAGTGCCATACTTGTCATGTGTGTAGAGTATTGACTCCCTCCTAGGCCTATTTTGAATAATATAGACTTTATAGATTTTATTCACATTTTACCCTTGTATTATGGGGTATCCTAGATGATAGGATTTATTTTGTATTTTTTATTTAGCCTTCGTATTATGGGGAAAATTAGGATATAATGTATTTTTGGACTTAAGCCTTGACTTGTAAGGTCAAAGTCCACTTTTTTTCTACTTTTAGGTCAAAGGGTATTTTAGTCTTTAGGAGGGAAGGAAAATCACACCACATTTAGGGTTAATTTAGGTTGCATTTGGAGTGCATGTTACTTGCATTTCTCGGCCATGCACCTCCTTACAACCCTAAATTCACTTCCTTCCCTTATAAATATCCTAGGTCATGCACCTTGTAAATACTTTGGATTATTATGATATTGAGTGAACATTTCATGCCTCAAAACCTTATCCTTAGTCCCTAGGTTAAATTCGACTAACCTACTCCTATCTTCACCCTTGGAGAGTGAAAACCCTAGAGTAGCCTCCACCTTCATCTTGGAGTGTGCCAACCTTCCATGAGAGAATCCACCCTCACAGCCTCCTTCCTTCTCACCTTGACCATCCATTCCATCCTTGAAGACTAGAACCTCTTGGTGTGTCGCGATCCTTGGACAAAGGAAGACTCCCCTATTGACTCATCCTTCATCAATGGAAGTAAGCTTTCTATCAGTTTATGCCTATGAAGTCATGATAATGACTCATCGTTACCAATTAGACCACATATACCATTTTGGTTGGCTTGATAATCAATAGTCAATACTTACATTGTTACTCAATTATCATTTGTTACTTTATTGCTTGTTGTTGGTGTTGCCCCTACTTATAACTCTTACCAAATACCAAGTATGTTGTTTTAGTTTTTAAAGGCTTATGTTGTGTGGAATTAGAATTGTGAACTAAATTTTTCCTTGTTGTTACTTTATTGATTATTGTTGTTACTTTTAAACTAAACTAAAAATTATGTTGGCTTGTTGTTTTATAACCTATTGTGGAAACTATGAACTGAATGAGTAAGCTTGCTTAATTTTGAATATTTCAATTATGAATGTTAATGACATTTTTAATAGCATGGAGAGTGATTTAGATACAATAAAAACTTCACCTAACACAAAGAAAGAGCCTAATGTTTCTATTAATGATCTTGCTACTACTATTAGTAATAAAAGCAAGAGTGTAGTTATTAATGATCAAGATTGAGATATTGAAAAGGTTAAAGCCTAATACCTCTGAGATATAAAATTATTATGAAAAAGGTATGGAATTATATAGAAAAGGTTGTAGTGACATGGTGTTTCATAACTATATATACAAAAATACTTTAGGTGTTTCATGACAATATATTGTACCGATTAATCATATTATAATTTTTGTTTTTCATTGTAAAAAAAAAAAAATATATATATATATATATATATATATATATAATTTTTTAAAATATTTTTTTTAATTAGGCCAATTTGACCTAATAGTCCAAAATGGGGCAGGTTAGGCCAAAAAAAGATAATCCAAAAGGAATATAGGCTAGGAAAACTTAGCCTTAAATAGTATTTGGCTTGTGTAGGTCAAGTTGGTTAGGGTGAACTCAACTTGTTTAACACCTCTATACATTATGAGTCAAATTCAAAAACAAAAATCTTCTAATCTACTTTATGCATGTGATCTAATAGGCTCTTATTACCTTGGATTATCACCCTAAGTAATAATATTAAATCTTATTTCGTATTAAAAACTATGAGAGATATCTAATAAAACATCATTATCACCCTAAGTAATTAGAATATATTGTGATTCAATATAATATCCCATGATAATATTCTTTGAGTAATGTAGTCCCTTTGCCCTAGATATCGTAATAACACAAAGCGTATAGATCGTGTCATCCTTATATAGTTCAATTTTATTTCTTGATACTTAAGAAGACATTACAAACAATATCTCATATTGACTTACTCGACATGGACATGCATAGTTTGTCTTACTCTATTTAGAGGACTCGTACAATAATACTCTTGTTATGAAGGAAGGACAAATCTCATTTAGATTACTCACATTCCACTTCATGATTCGTTAGATGTCCAATAACCAACTTTATAATCACCTTATTACTAGTGGTATTTTTTGGTATTAAAACATAAAACTTTTCATATAGGGATCGTTGTGACTTTAGGTCCAAAGACTATACATTATCATCACATTAGGAATCACTTATGACACAAACATAACTTTATATATAATTTTCTTATAGCGGATCACTCCATTATATCATTATGCTAATCATGTATCTTTGAAAGGACTCGATATATCATATCCATGATAATCATCGATCTACTCACATATTAGTTTTAATGTATTATTATTGTTCTTATTGACAACAACTTGACTATGGATATTTAAGAATAGTATAAAGTATGTTATGGACTACATCATGTTGTAATGCACACATGATAATGAAGTTAGATGGGAAACACACAAAAGGGGGGGGGGGTTGAATGTGTCAGTGAACGAAGGATTTTTAAAACGTTTTCGCAAAGGTGCTACTTTCTGTGAGAAAATAATATTTCAACTGCATAAGGAAAGTGCAAGATTTGTTGAAAAGAACTTTGCGTCTGAAGATCTATCATCTGTTCAAAAATAGTTTTCTCAGTCAAACAAATATAAGTTCGTCCAAATATTGCTTAGAAAACAAATAGTAGTAGACGAAGTTTTTCAGTGTAAATGTGAATAAGGTAGTGTTTCTAAATCAAATAATAATGCACAATTTTTATACTGATTCACTCGTTCTGAGCTACGTCCAGTCTTCTTCAATTGAAGGATTCCACTAATCACAACGGATTACAAGTATTCTTAACCACTTCTGATTCGTCAACCTCACTTGTTGATGCTAGTATTCTTAAACCACTTCTGGTTCTCCAAGTATTCTTAACCACTCCTGGTTCGTCAACTTCACTTGCTGACGCTAGTATTCTTAAACTACTTCTAGTTCTACAAGTATTCTTTTGCTAGCCTCTTCAGGCTTTACAAAAGATAAGTGTTTTGAGTGTGTATGTAACTCTCACAAAGAGGATGGAATGGTTTCAACACTCACTAAGGCTTTCGACCCTAGTTTTACAAAAATGTGTTTATAGTGTGTATGTAACTCTCACAGAGAGAATAAAATGATTTCTACACTCACTAAGATAAATTATCTTAGTTTTACACAGATATTCAACTTTTGCACAAGAAGAGAGGTAAGATTGTTTTGACGCTTGTTTTGGCTTATTGCTCGTTGCTTATCTTCTACTCTTTTCTTCTTATGCTCTTTATAGCCTTGTGATGAATCTGCCTGTTGTTTGAATTTGAATATGTTCGTTGAGGCAGGGCTTTCCGTTGGTGCAGATAAACGTTCATTTATGGCTACTCATATCTTGTTCATTTAATGCGTTTGATTTTGCATTAAATACTTTGCTTGCTCTATCTGTATTTCGTGTGAAGTCCTTTGCATAAATTGTTCCCTTTTGTTTCTGATTTAAATCATGACCTAGTATGTTTATCTTTTTTCTGTCATTATAGTTGCAGAAGGGTTGCCTTTTTCTGAAAAGCAGTTGTACTTGTCCTGACACACACAACTTTAACTTGTGGATTTGAGCTCTTGCATTTTTCTTCTTTCTTTTCATATCTTTGATAACTTCGTGCACTTTTCTTATAAATGGAGATGATGTATGATCTTCCTCGTTGTGACTAGTGGACTCTAGACGCTTTTCATCATGCTTCGTTTACGTCTGGAAAATTGAGTCTCCGTCTAAGGGTTAGACTTTGACTTTTTCATCTCGTCTGATTAGTCTTGAGGGTAAATAACTTTTATTCTGTCTGGAATGTTTCTTCGTCTTATGTTATCCAACGACTGATGATTGTTTTGTTGACTTAAATATATATGGTTGATCCTTGAACTTCATCTGATGTTTATTCTTGCTTTGCTCTTGTTTCTAATTTCATATATTGCGCTCTAGATTGTTCTTGGCGTATCATCGTTTGGTATTCATTATCGTCTGATACGCAAGCCATGATCCTTTTATTATTTGGCTTGTTTTGTTGGATCCTTATTTTGCTCGACCCGACTTCATGCTTTAGTTTTGCCTATTCTTATACATATCTGAAACACTACTACATAGATTAGTAATAACAATATGTATTATATTTGTCATATTTAAAACCTTGCTGGGAATTGTTTCGTCTAACTTAACAGATAAATCAAATATCTCATTTTATTAAAACTAAGAAAGATACAAAATATAAACCATATAGAAAAGTATTGACCTCAAGGGCTAACACCAACAATTTAAGATATTCAAGTTCAACTTTACTCAAATTAATAACTTGTTAGTCTAGTATAGTATATTTGATTGTATAATAGCCTATAAGTAGTTATGATTTAAATACAACAATAACAAGTTGATTAGGTAGAACTATAGAAGAGTCTTATAACTTAAATACCACATTTTTTCATTTATTTTACTCAATGACTCAACTATAATGTAGTTGTTTATGTTGTAAATTGGTAATTAGGTCAATTAGACTATAAATAAAAGAATCAATATGCCAAATTTCATTCAAATAGACATTTACATACACATCTCAACACCATGCACACCTAACACACATAATGGCTACTATTTTGAAGATTACATGCATATCTACACTAGGTTTAATTCATCATGCCTTTACATTTTTCTTAATTTTCAATTCCTTTTCTTTCTTCAATTTACATTTCAAGCAATTTACTTTTCTTGCCATTTACGTTTCTAGTCATTCTCATCCCATGTATCTTATTTTTCATATAATTTACATTTCATGCAATTTTGACTTTTCATCTCCTTCTGTTTAATTTTTTATCACTTTACATTTCAAGTAATTTACTTTCCTAACAATCCACATTTTGTTGTAATTAACATTACTTACATTCTCCCATCTCATATTATTCATTTTATCTTTATCTCAAATATATTTATATAAAAAAAATCCAAAAATACTTGTTAATTTTTTGTTAAAACCTTATTCAAAACTTCATTTAATTGAATAATTACAAATTAATCACTAGCCGTTAAATAAATGGTCCATGTTCAAACGTTTATATTTGTAGAATGGGATGATTTAGACCTAATCCTTACCATTCGATTCATTAGTCAATTTTACTACTTATGTTGAAGAAGTATATATTTAAGATAATTAAAAAAAAAACTAGGAGTACTAAGTAACAATCATATGCATTCTTTTTAAAACTTGGTGCAATTAGTGGTTCAACTAAAAAGATATCCTCAATAATTGTAAATTTTGGTAAAAGACCTACGTTTAGATAAATTTGTTGTTGAAGACTTTTTCAAAAAATCTCAAACTAATTTAGTTTAATTCAAAAATAAAAGCAAAATTCACCACCAACAATTACATATACATTTTGTAACACTAAGTTTTTGTTAATTATTATCTTTTAACAATAATTGTATGTTTTAGTGTGCTAAGATGTGGTATTGAGAGACTATAGAAGTTAAGAAACTCCTAAGGAGTCTTTAGGTATTTAAAGAGTTTCTCTAGACAGAGGCTTAGTTTGACCTTAAGGGGAGGAGTATATAAGGTTTCTTTTAAGATTTGAGTCTCATAAACTCATTTGTTAGAGAACCTAGAGGGATAAACTAGAGAGAAAGACTCTGGTGTTCTAATTCTTCTCTTCTTCCTAGACTCCCTGAGGTTATAGAGGATCCTTGTTGATTAGTGGTGTGGTGAATCCAAAGTTTTTGAAGCTAAGGATTTGTGCAGGTGCGGAGTTTTCTCGAAGTCATTCTTATCCTTCCTTTTCTCTTCTCAACTTCAAAGTAAGGACAGCTAGATCCTTGGTTCTTATTGGATTGTTTAGTTGTTGGTGAATCATTGCATGATTTAGATATTAAATGGTTGCAATTACATAGTTGAGTTGCATCATTTTGAGGTTGGTTGTTGGACTTGGTTTAGTCATTTTTGAAGATAATAATTTGATGAATTATGGTGATATTTGGGTGCATGTTGGATTTATGGTGCAAAATGAGTTGTGGATTGTATATATATGTTGTTTGATACCTTGCATGTTTGGTATTTTTTTGGTTTTTAGGTGGATTGAGCCAAATTTGTGGTCTACTAAGTGTAGAATTCACCTTCGTCTCAAGCATGTTGTCATGGCATCAAGCATGATTTCAATCTAAGATGCTTTGTGTTGTTCATGTCGAATGTGAGGAGAGAATTGCCTCGGATTGAAATGACATCGAACATGGTTTGAATGGTGTCGAGAGTGTACGGAGAAAATAGTCTCGGGTTGGATTAAGGTCAGACATGGGACTTTACCATGCCAAGCATAAGGGCCTAAGGCATAGTATTTAGAGGATAGTCGGTGTAAGACCCCATTTTTCATAAAATATAATATAAGTATTTTATTAATAATTTTGATATTTTTATTTTATTAGTAGGGATTGTTAAATATTTATTTTAATTATTTAATATATTTTAGAATATAATATATACTGATTTTATTAAAGGTTATTATAATATTTATTAAAAGGAAAAGGAGTTTGTAACTGGGATTAAGTGTTTTAACTAAAGGAGGGTTAAGGGAAGGTTAAGGCCACTACTAGAAAATTGCAAAATAGCGACCGGAATTTATCAGTCGCTATTTATCGACTAATTTAGCGATCGATTATGAATAATCAAATTAGCAACCGATTTAGCGACCAAAATAAGTCGTCGCTAGAAAATTGGTCGCTAAATAAGAATTTTTTATTTTTTTAGCGACGAAATTAAATTCCGTCGCTATTTCGGTCGCTAAATTAGAAATTTTGATTTTTTTAGCGATGGAATTTAATTCAGTCGCTAACTATTAGTTAAAATTAGCGACGAAATTGAATTCGGTTACTAAATAGTAGTTAAATTTAGCGACAGAATTGAATTCGATCGCTAAATATTAGTTAAATTTAGCGACCAAATTTAATTCTGTCGCTAAATCAGAAATTTTATTTTTTTGCGACGGAATTGAATTCAGTCGCTAAATATTAGTTAAAATTAGCAACAAAATTGAATTCGGTCGCTAAATTAGAAATTTTGATTTTTTAGTGACGGAATTGAATTCGGTCGCTAAATATTAGTTAAAATTAGCGACGGAATTGAATTCAGTCGCTAAATAGTAGTTAAATTTAGCGACAGAATTGAACTCGGTAGCTGAATATTAGTTAAATTTAGCGACGAAATTGAATTTTGTCATTAAATATTAGTTAAAATTAGCGACAAAATTGAATTCGGTCGCTAAATCAGAAATTTTGATTTTTTTAGCGACGGAATTAAATTCAATCGCTAAATATTACTTGCAATTAGCGATGTAATTCTATTCGATCGCTAAATATTAATTAAAATTAGCAACAGAATTCTATTCGGTCGCTAAATATTAGTTAAAATTAGCGACGAAATTCTATTCGTCACTAAATAAAACTTAAAAAAATTTATAAATTTCTTTAAAGTGATGATAATATTGTTGTTGAGTATCAATCTCATTTTCTTTTTTTGTAAGACCAGGACATTAATTTATAATAAAAAATATTTATATGCACTCCTACATAATTAATACCAATAGTTATTTATGTGAAAAAATATTTAGAGATTTTTTTTACTGTTGGATTTTTAGTCAGTTTTTTAATTAGAGTATATGAATTTTTTTAAAATTTCTTATTTATTTTGATCCATATTTATAATATATATTTCTAACTTATGATAACTTTATTTTTAAATTAATTTTTATATTTAAATTTTATTGATAGAAGAGATGTGATATCTTAAGGGAAAAAGAATTATAACATCCTCTCTTTTTCTAATAGGAAGAGTACAAATGTATTTTCTTAACTATTAGTATTTCTTTATTGTTGTGTGATAAAATTGATTATTTTTAATTATTTAACTAGAATCTTATTAATAATTTACTATATGATTTTAATATTTTTGTATAACTAATATTTGATTTTAAACTTGATATGAAAATATTATGATATAACTAGATAAGATTTTAAATTAATGTTTTATTAATAGTTGATAATTAGAAAATAAAACAAGGATAAATACATTTTTTGAATTTTATATCTTATATTTAAGATGAATAAATATATTAAGTTAATTAATAATTTATTTAAAATGTTCAAATTTAATTTATAAAAATAATATTTTAAAAGAGAAGGGTTATAATAACATCGGTGTAACTTTTACTAAGTATTAAATTGCTCAATAACTTTATATTAAATACGAATTTTATAAATTCAACAATTAGATTGAAAGTTTTCTACTCTTAGATTATATATACAAAATCTTATATGAATTCAAGATGATTTGATACTTCATTCTTGTAAAACAAAATTGACGTAATATATACATTTCAAATAAAATATGAGCACTTTGATTACTTTTAAGTTGTTGTTCAATTTTAACAAAAATTGATATAAACATATAAAGTGATATGAACTTTCAATCTAACAGTTGAATTTACAAAATTCACATTTAATATAAAGTTATTGAGCGATCTAATACTTAGTAAAAGTTATACCAGTGTTATTATAACCTTTCTCATTTTAAAATATATAAATTATTACGTAAACTTTTAAATTTATAATAAATAATTTAAATTGTATCATAAAATTAATTTTAAATAGAAATAAGTAGATTGTTAATTATAAAAGTAAGTATATATATAAATAAAGATTAATTAAATATAATATAATAATTAGTATTAGTAATATAATTATTATATATATTATTATATATTTATAACGGTCCGGATACACCAAAATGATAAGGATCCAAAGATAATATAAGTATGAGATTTGATAGTTGATGATGACTTAAATAAATTAATTTGTACTACTTATACTAACAACATGCATCTACTTTTCGGTAGCTTTATCTCATAAGAAGTTCACAGTTAAGCGTGCTTGACTTGGAGTAATATAGGGATGGGTGACCTTCTGGGAAGTTACCAAAAATAGTATAATTAAGGACAAAACATGCTAAAAAGTTAAGTATTGTGAAATGAAATCCTTAAGAGGCCAAATATGAGTAGTTCGTAGCGACCAAATTTGCGACGTCTATAAAATTTAATAAAATAAAAAATAAATAATTAGCGATCGATTTATTCGGTCACTAATTTGGTCCATACACTTCAGCGACCAAAATCATTGCAACCATTTTGCGACCGAATTAGCAACCAAAATTTTCGGTTGCTAAATAGCGACCGAAAATTTTTTCGTCGCTAGATAGCTTAGCGACCAGGGTTTTAGCGACTATTAAATTTGGTCGCTAAGTTAGATAGCGACCAATTTTGGTAGTCGTTAAATTGCATATTTTTTGTAGTGAGGTTTTTAAAAGAATAGTTTTCTGATCAAACCCTCTTATGCCTCTATTTTCACATACACGCCTCAAACTCAAAGAACAAGAGTGGGAATGAGATCATCTCGGAGTCATGCACCCATCATTCAGAGATTATCCAAGTAAGGAGGGAGTGAGAAACTTGACTCAAGGTATTGGTCTGAATGCTAGGTAATGGGATTGACCCCCAATCCTGTGTTTGTTGTATGCTCGTGTATAAGGGATTTTTACTAATTGTGTTTGTTTCACATTTTGGTCTTCTTGTATGTAATTAATCGTGTGAATTGCTTGAGTGGATGATTAATTTCATGTTTTGAGATTATAATCATATGATTTGAAATTTCTATGGGTTTCTTAGGAAACCCTAAGGGAATGCATTAATGATTGTACGAGGAGATTAATTGGGTATGTATTTATATGTATAAATTGTGTCTTATAGAGAGAGTTTTTATCAATTGGATTTAGAAAGAAAAAAAAAAGTTTGGGTGTGAGTTGTGTCAGATTTTGAAAATTATGGTATGAACATATTTAGGTATTTATCTGATTTCTCTGCATGTGATTAATGAAATTGAGTTCTTATTTTTGGGTCAGAAGGTAGACATTTAGATCTATAATTTAGACTCAATAATCACATAAAAATGTTAAGGAATGATCGAGTTATGTGAGATACAAGACGAACATCATATTTTGTGAACGAAATACAACATATGTACATTGTAAGCTTTTTAAGTAGACTTAAATGGCAGAATTAGGTTTTATGATCTTCATGAAAGTTGTAGCCTT
The DNA here is from genome assembly GCF_000230855.2 of Cajanus cajan. Lineage (NCBI taxonomy): Eukaryota > Viridiplantae > Streptophyta > Magnoliopsida > Fabales > Fabaceae > Cajanus > Cajanus cajan. The sequence continues at coordinate 53,087,471 of NC_138518.1, forward strand.
GGATGTTATATTTTAAATACCATTTGAATCATCTAAAAAGGAGGTCTAGAACTCAAGTTATGGTGAAATTAGGGAGCAAAGGTTAGGCTGTTAGATTTAGGTTGAAACATTACAATTTTATATTTATTTAAAATAGTAGATGACATATTTAACTCTTGAGGTCAACATAGAAGTTGGAAATAATTGTCTTATATTTTTAATAAAATTAACATCAACTTAATAGAATATATATATATATATATATATATATATATATATATATATATATATATATATATATAGCTAAGGTGTTTGGACCACCCGATGTTGTTGAAGAATAAGTTAATAAAGTATGTGAGTGTGCCATTGATATGACTTATTATGAGTTATGTATGAATTGATTGATGTGTTTTGATATTGATGTATTTGATGTGTATGGATCATGTGAGGGTCATATGATGAGAAGTCTAAGTGAGTCTTAGCCATGATATGATATGATAAGATGTGTGATGTGTTATGGTATAAAACCATGTATGTAATGTATGGAGTCTCTTTAACATGTATCATATGCATAAAATGATTTTAAAAGGTATGATATGAAATACACAACTAGGGAAGGTCCCTTGTGTAAAAGCTTAGGAACCAACCTTGGGGATAACTCGATTTGGAAGTCTCAGTCCTGTCCTTGTGAGTATGGGATATATCTTGCATGATTTAGTTATCTTGACTAAACCCTAGTAATATATCCTTCTAGTGAGAGTGCACAGAGGGTGTGACCTGACGTGTACTTTTAGACTACTCTACGTGTATTGTTAGCGGCAATGTGTAAGTGTGATATGTGATGTTTTTACTGGCGCCACATGCATGATAATATGTAGTTCGTGTCCATTGCATATGCATTATTATCTTATCTGTTATTGATTACTATGCTATGAATGAGTTAAATATGATGATGCATGTGTAATTGTGCATGTTATATCATGTTGTATGTATTGTTTGTGTTTGGCTAGTCGGTTTGCATTCTTGTACAGTGAGCCAGAGTGAGATGTATCTCACTCCATTTTTCTTTTGTGTTGTCTTCTTGTGGTTTTTGTAGGTGATCATCAGTATTGTGCTAATGATATCAATGATGAGGCTTAGTCCTCAATATTGGGTTTCTCTCTAATAGGACACGTGACACCAGGAAATTAGTTAGGAGTAGTTAGGATTTGATTTATATTATTTAATTTGAGTATTTTAATTCCTTTGTAATATAATATTTACACTAAGTCTAGTTTATGTTAAAATGTAATTCTCTTTACTTGTGTGAATATTGAATTTATTTATTATCTTGAGGTTATTCAGTTTTATATTATATTATGGCATATGCGAGGTAGAGGGTATCACAATTGGTGGGCTAGGTAGAGAGCTCCCTACCTCAATGGTGTCAAGTGCAAGTTGGAGAGCGCTAGACATGGATTGTATTTTAAAAATATGTTGTTTTATTTTATTAAATGGTGAACATATACAGGTTAAGTGAATCTATTACATGTTGTATATTGATTGGTGATATTTGATTCTCTATGTATTGATCTGGGATTATATAAATATATATATATATATATATATATATATATATATATGTGTGTGTGTGTGTATGTGTGTGTGTGTGTGTACAGTTATATGGTTGAAATGCATTGGTATGCTATAAGTTGATTGACGTTGTTAGGTTTAGGGTTTTGAATCCCTCTCGCTCTCAAGTTATAATGATAATAAACAAAACATTTTTCTTCAAGAGAAAATGTTTTTGTGAAATATTCATTGGATGAAACATAAGACACAATTCGATAGAGAGATGATGTGTCATCAGACAAAGCATATAATTTGTCTTTATAAAGTCTTAAATGCTTATCATCTAGATTAACTAACAACTACTTGTTTCATGTCTAAGTGATTCCTTAATAGATCAAACTAGAAAAGCTCTTTGAAACCACAAATCTATTAAAGAGAGTAGAGATGTGCTTTGGGGTAGAATTAAGGACAAATGGATCCTTGAAATCACATAAAAATTCAACAAAATTTGATGTAAAACCCTATTTAATGTAAACATTTAATACATTAACAGACACTTTTCACCTCAAGGAACCTGTAACAAGGACAAATAAAGCAAGCTTGTGATGAATCCTTAAAGTTTTGCAACAGTCATCTTCATCTAGGCTACTATATAAGAAGCTTCGTGATAAAAAATAAAGGAGAACCATTTTGAAAACAAGTGTACTAAACATTCTCTTTGAAAAGATTTTTGTATTTAATTTCTTATATCATGTCTTGATAGGAAGATGAAACAACTTTGTAAACCTTAGTAACTCTAAGTCATTGGGTTTGAGCCTATAAAAACTTATTTGCAAAAGAATACTTGTTATTTGAGCCTAAAGAGACTTGGCTGTATAAGAATATTTTTTGTTTAAGCCTAGAGAAGCTTGTCTATAAAAGAATACTTTATGTGAAAAGAATACTTGGGTAGTGAAAGTCAATTTAGTTGGAATGAGAACCGGACATAATCTCGGTGGTTGAAACTTACCAGTATAAAAATACCATGTGTTCTATTTACTTTATCTTCAACACTCTTAACTGATAACATTACTATTTAACCTCTCTTCTAATGTCTATCTTTACTCCACAATATCCATTGACATGGAGTAATGCATATAGATGTACGTTTGTTGAGGTGTTGATGTTGAGAGTATTATAGGCATCTAGGTATGTTGATTGTCTTAGGAGAAAAAGAGATGTTGTTTTTAACAGCTGTATATCACATTGTGTGGATATAGATGTGGTGGTTTATGAGCCCATTATTAAAAAAATCCTCCTTAAGTGTTATCTCTTAGAGTAGATTTTTGAGTCTCCTCTAGAACCTTATTTGGTGCGGTGTAGGCTAGGTTGAGGTATACTAATTATAAGTGATCAATGTTGATTCATATATGAGCAAGTTTGAGGCATACATATATAAAGTGACCAACTAAAAAAAGTATGAAGTCAGGGACTTAGTCTCTAATTTAGTATTAGAAGAACGAAGTATTTGGAGGGTAGTACATGAGTTAATTCTATAAAGATCTTAGTATTTCAAACTAATATCGTGATGAACTCATCTCTAAATTATTCTAGCCTGACATAAATATTAGACTTCCTAGTTTAAGTAATGACATCCAAGACATCATGTTGTTAGAGATTGATATCCCAATTTGGTTGTTGACCAAACAAGTGTAAAATGATTGTGTTGGTTTGATAGGATCAAACCATTTAAATTTTTCACCCTATTGTAGGAGATCTCCGTCAATGAATGCATAATGATACATTAGTTAAGGTGTATGCATATAATGTAGTAGGATGTTCTTGTTGTTCATATGCTTTAGTGATTATATTATTGAATGGGCATGGTTGTGGTGTAAGCTTAATATGCTTAAGTGGTTTACCTTTCAAACTTCTTGATGCCATGTTGAGGTGTTTTATTGTGATGATATGTTGTCATCCATGAGGTGCTTATTAGTTGGTTTGCATGTTGGTGTTGGTGATTAATGTAGTTGTTCTTACTTTTATACTTATTATTTGTATGTTCTTTTTGAAAACTTAGTTTACCCTTACATATGTTTTCTTGGTGGTTGAACTGTGATGATCATGTTTACATGGGAGTAAGACAAGGTTAGCTGGAGGTAGGTTGGAGCTTTTATGAGGTTATGCTAGTGGTTGGCTGACTATTTGTTTTGTTGGGTTACTTTGATATTGTAACCATCTTGGATAGGTGTTGCTTAACCACCAGCCTAAGATTACCTTTTTAGTTTTGGATCATTGTATATATATGGGGGGGAATGTACGTGCGGTAGAAAAATTACGTCAATCCATTAAGATATGGTATGCTACAAGTGAATATTTGTGACAAGAAATGAGTCCTAAGTTTAGGATTTAATCTAGTCCATATAATGTCTTTTTCGGGAGCTAGATAAAATGCATCTCAAGTACACCAATTAGTAGGTATGCGAGGATTAATGTTGGACCCACAAGGATAAATGATTGATTTACCTATTCAAAGCAATTTACGCGAAGGGCTATCTGTAATAGAATATATAATTACATGCCATCTTGATGAAGTGGTTCAACACATTGTTGTACGTTGAATAGATTGTGGTACCTTTAGAGGAATTTTGGTGAATTGCCATAATAGGATGGTGCCATAAAGAATTTGGATACGAACATTAATTGGTTGTGTATTAGCAGATGATATATACAAGTTTACGATGCATTGCCATTAAAAATCAAGATATTGGAATTAAACTTATCAATCAATTTAAAACCTTTTAAACACAACTAATATCTATTAGAACTCCTTTACCTATAGGAATACTTCTTGAAACTCCTACTAGTGCAAAATTAGGTTACTACGTCACCTATTTTACGTCAGAAATTCAAAAATACGACGTTAAAAATACGCGGTGGCATTTTTGTAATTAAAAGTTGACTATTTTACGTCAGACTGGGGGGGTCCGACGTAAATTATACAATCTACGTCGGAGATGTATTGTAGCCGACGTAGATTATATAATTTACGTCAGACCCCCCAGTCCGACGTAAAATAGTCAATATATGCCCACCCTTTCATTCTCTTCCCGCGCGCCTTAATTTACAAAAGTCTCTAAGTTCTTCTCTACGTTTGTTTGTTTGCACAAAGTTGTTTCTAAGTCTCTAAGTCTCTACACACTGCACGTTTGAGGTTAGTTTCAAATTAGTTTTCTTCTATGCATTATTTTCTGTATTTTCTATTAGTTGTTCATCTGGAACGGCCCGTTCTATAACCAGAATAGGTCGTTCTTCTTGAATTTGTTGTTTGTTAATTGTTCATTTGGAACGGGCTGTTTCGAAACCAGTATGGGCCATTCCAGATAAATAATTAATATAAAACCAATGTAGCTGGAACGTGCCGTTCTAATTTCAAAACAAGCCATTCCACACGCATTAAATTTGTGATAATTGTGTATCTGGAACAGCCCGTTCTGGTTTCAGAACAGGCCATTCCAGATGCATTAAAGAAGGTTTTTTAGGCATTAACCTTTAGTTTACCATTGTATTAGTAGAAGTATTTATCGATTTTATCTGAAATTACTATAGATTTTTTAGGGTTGTAGTTTAGGTTAGAAAAATTATGAATAACTGAGTTAATAGTTGATTTGTGTTAATATATAGATAATGAATCGAAGTTAGATGAATGCAAGTCGCATTAGTCAAGAGTACAGAAATGGAGTTGAAGAGTTCTTGCAATTTGCAAGAGAAAATGGAAAACCTATCAAAGGGGCATAATATTGTCCATGTGTTCGTTGTTTGAATCAAATACGTCAGGAAGTTGGGGAAAGATGTGATCACCTATTTATATTTGGTATTGTGAAGAATTATACAATATGGACATGGCACGGAGAAATATTAGACATTCCAACGGTGTCAACAACTGAAAATTTTGAAGGGATGGATGATAATTTAGAAGAGTTTTGAAAGAGCACATGTGTATGATACCTTAAAGTCAGATTTTGAGCAACCATTATACCCAGGATGCAGTATGTTTACAAGATTATCAACAACTTTAAGATTGTTTAGTTTAAAAGCAAGAAATGGCTGGATTGATAAAAGTTTCATAGAATTGTTGGAGTTGTTGAAGGAGATGCTTCCAGAAGATAACACGTTACCTAATCGCAACTATGAGGCAAAAAAAATACTATGTCCAATGGGTTTGGAGTATAAGAAGATACACGCGTTCCCTAATGATTGCGTATTGTATACAAATGATTTTGCTACATTGAAAGTGTGTCCGACATGTGGGTTGTCGCGGTTCAAAAAGAAAACTGATGGAAGTAGTGGTGAGGAAGAAATAGAGGGTCCCCCTGCAAAGGTCTTATGGTATTTGCCAATAATACCTAGGTTTAAAAAATTGTTTGCCATTAAAGATGATGCAAAAAACCTCACATGGCATGAAAATGGTAGAAAATGTGACAAATTTCTTCGACATCCAGCTGATTCTCCGCAATGAAAGAGGATTGATGAAACATTTCCAGAATTTGGTGCAGAGTAAAGAAAATTGAGAATTGGTCTAGCTACAGATGGCATGAATCCTTATGGGAACTTAAGTAGTAAACACAGTTCATGGCCAGTTTTGTTGGTCATTTATAATTTGCCTCCTTGGCTATGCATGAAGAGAAAATATATTATGTGGTCTATGATGATATCAGGACCTCGAAAACCAGGAAATGACATAGATGTGTATCTTATTCCATTGATTGATGACTTGAAAATGTTGTGGGAGACAAGAGTGGAGGTCTTTGATGCATATCGTGAAGAAAAATTTACTTTGCGTGCAATGTTATTTTGCACAATAAATTATTTTCTAGCATATGGTAACTTGAGTGGGTATAGTGTGAAGGGTCATTATGCATGTCCTATATGTGAAGAAAACACAAGTTATACCCAATTGAAACATGGGCAAAAGACTATGTACACTAGGCATCATAAGTTTCTAGTTTGTAGTCATTCATACCGTAGATTGAAGAAAGCATTCCATGGATGTCAGGAGGATGAAATTGCCTCGACATCGCACAATGGTGAAGAAATATATCAGCGGGTGAAGAACATTAACATTGTGTTCGGAAAGACGCAAAAAAAGTCAATTGAGAGAAATATCTGGAAGAAACAATCAATATTCTTTAATTTTCCTTATTGGTGCAAGCTAGATGTTAGACACTGTATAGATGTGATGCATGTGGAGAAAAATATTTGTGATAGTGTAATTGGGACATTGTTAAACATTAAAGGAAAGACTAAAGATGGAGTGAAAGCACGACAAGATTTGGTGGATATGGGTATACGTTCTGAGTTACATCCTCAGTCTATTGGAAGATGCACTTACTTGCCTCCAGCTTGTCATACTCTATCAAAAAAGAAAAAAAAACTTTTGTGAGTGCTTACGCAGTGTGAAAGTTCCACAAGGGTACTCCTCAAATGTTAAGAGTCTGGTGTCTATGCAAGATTTGAAGTTAATTGGTTTAAAGTCTCACGATTGTCATGTCTTAATGCAACAACTTTTGCCTGTGGCTATTCGTAACATTTTACCATCTTCTATTAGAGTTGCTATTACTCGATTGTCTTTATTCTTCAATGCCATCTGCAACAAAGTAATTGACCCTCTAAAGTTAGATGAGTTAGAAAATGAAGCAATCACAATCTTGTGTCAATTAGAAATGTATTTTCCACCTTCATTTTCTAATATCATGGTGCATTTGATAGTTCATTTGGTTAATGAGATTCAATTGTGTGGCCGGTTTATCTTAGATGGATGTACCTTGTTAAGAGATACATGAAGATCTTAAAAGGATATGTCAAGAATCAATACCGACCAGAAGCCTCTATTGTGGAGAGGTACATTGCAGAAGAAGCCATTGAGTTTTGTTCAGGGTACATGTCGAAATCAAAACCAATAGGAATTCCTAAGACTCGACATGATGGGAAACATTTTGGTAAGGGTACTCGAAGTTTAAAGATTAGAACTGTGAGTCGAACAGAAGTTGACCAAGCACATTTGTACATATTGAACAACACTAATGTAGTAATTCCTTACATATCGCAACACATACATGATGTAACATCCCAAATTTTATACAATATTAATAAAAATAAAAATAAAGGTTCTTTTTATTTTATGTATTTTAAATATTTATGGGATTATTAAAGAGATTTTTTTATAATTAAAAAAATAATAATAAGTCTGGGCTCAGAATGGGCCGTTCCAAAAGTGGAACGGGCCGTTCCAAATTTGTAAAATGACCCATTTTGATTTCTTCAGAACGGGCCGTTCCCAAAGGGAAACGAGCCGTTCCAGAATTTAAAAAATGCCTAAAAATCTATGTTAGAAACGGGTCGTTCCGATAATGGTCAATTAGTGTAAATTGGAACCCCAGAACGGGTCGTTCTAATTTTAGAACAGGTCGTTCTGCTTTTTGAAAACGGGCCGTTTCGATATTAGAACGGGCCGTTCCAGTTGAGAATTTTACGTATATTTGAAGGTTCCGGAACGGGCCGTTCCGAAATCAGTACGGGCCGTTCCGGGGACCCCAGAATGCCTATAAATAGGAGGCATGGGGGGGTGAAAAATTTTAACGAAGAAGGGTGAAAAATTTTAGAGAGAGAGAGAGAGAGGGGGGAGAGAGAGAGAGAGAGAGAGAGGGGGAAAGAAAGAGGGAATCCAAATGAGGTGGTTCTGCTCAAATTTTAGCTCCTACTTATCCAGGTAAGGGGGAGGAGAACCTTATCTCTTTAAAATTTTATATACTACTATGTTTATTTATTTATGTTATTTTATTTAGTGGGGTGTCCCTAACCTCATTTATTTGCTTAACCTTTGATTATTTTTGTCTATAATAATTATTAAGGTGTTCATATTTTATATTGTTTCATTATTTTATAATGATTGTCATTTTTATTTATATTATTGGTACTATTAATATATTCTTTTTACGTAAATATATTTATTGTAAATATATTTATAATTAACTATGATATAGTTTTGTTAAAGTCTCTTTGATTCATATTGTTATTATTTCTTCACGTATTTATGAAGATAAATATTGTTCTATGGCCATAGAAGATAAAGTTTGAATTATTTGTAGCTGGAGGTTTGACCTTGGGGATTTAAATGAGTAAGAAATGAAGGTGAAATATCCTATTGTTGGTTAAGGTGAAATATCCTTTTATTCGTTGATATTATGATGATGCTCATTTATCCCGACTAGTCACTACAAGTATAATTCAAATTTTATTGTATCATGAAAATCTAATATATGATTTGTATATATATATATATATATATGTTTAATATTGATTATAAATAATTCGGTTTATTCTTTTGAATTATTGTATTTATTGGATATTGTTCTTACTCCTCTCTTTTCTTTGTTTTTTTAAATTAAATATATTATAAAATAGATGGATCTACTTGGGATTTCAGAGCATTTTACAGTGATTATAGCTGTTGTCTTTCTTGGAAGAAATTGGAATGTGGAGGCTATTTGATGAATCTATTATAATTGTTATTGTAAATTTATTTCTATTATCAATGTAAAGTTTGTAATAGAAGTGAAAGAAAGAAATATTGTGTATAATAATACATTATTATAAATACTTAGGTTATGTATTAAATTCACAAAATATTCTGTTTCTTTATCTTTATCAATAAAAAAAATATAGTTAACGATATATTTGCGAAAATATTATATAAGAAATATATAATTATTATTATATAAATTGGGCGTTAGAATCGGGCGTTACATTAAGTGGTATCAGAGCAGGTCGATTCAATCGGTCGTGAGTTATGAGTTTACTATGCTTGTTTGGTAAACGAAGTCTATAACTTTTAGCGATTGAATCTAATGAGGTTTTGAATGTTTTGATGAAAGGCTAAAGTGTGCATCTCTATTATTTTTATTTTATTTTTATTTTTTTTACATGATTTAGAAGTTATAAATTATTCCTAACTAGGAGGCTCTGCCACCTTTACTGGAATGAATTTATAATTTTTTTTATTACTTTTAAATTTGTTTTAATATGATTTTTGAGTTTTGATGTTTACATGTTAATTATTATTAAGTTACATGAGGATTCTATTTCAACTTTTAAATCATTTGTGTTAAATATGTGAGTTGTTTTGGTTTAGAATTGTAGGAAGAAGCTTAAATAATGGTTCTAAAATATTTTAAGGTATTTTTGTGGCCTTAGAATTTGGTGCGCTCTTTTAGTGATTAGTGCAGAGAATGTTTTAGCTGCAATTTTACTGTGCTAGTACAAGTATTATATTGTCAGAATTGGATTTTATGATCTTCATAAGAGTTGTAGTCTTGAAATGTTATTTTTTTTAAGGGCACCAAAATCAGGTTCAATGGAGATCTAGAACTTCCGATATGATTATTTTATTGAATAAAGGTCTAGCTGTTAGCGCTGATTATATCTATTACAATTTTTTGGAATTTTTAGCTAAGTATATGATCATTTTAGAATTTTAAGTCTTCCTAAGAGTGATAGCTTATCTTGATAGCTTCCTTTTGGTAATAGGTTTGAGATCATTTGGTGATAGCCTGTATAATTTTCTATGTATCATTTTCTTTGATAGTTGTTAAAGGGATATATATGTTATCATGATATTTGTGAGTTATTAGGAAATCGATTTTATTCTGATGTTCTGAGGTGTTGTCTTGTGGATCAAAAGTTTCTTTAAGGTTGTATGATGTTATGTGGTAAAGGCTATTCATGTACAGGTTATACGTAGTAAACGGTATTTGATTCATACATGCTTAAGGATGGTATATATGAAGGTTTAAAGTAGGCATTCTAACTGATATGCATGTATGTTGATATGTGGATAGATGACCTTAGGGATCCATTAATAAATATTTGTGTGTTTAGTGAGATTGACCTTAGGATGTGATATCATCATATTGGAGTTGAGGGTGAAAATATATTCAAGACAGCTTTATGCTAAGTTATTTAAGTATGAATTTTTACTGTATGAAGTGAATTTTCTAGGTCCTATGATTTCTAATGGAGATATAATGTATATCTATTTATGGTAGAAATTATGTTTAAGTGTGAGATACCAAAGTCAGTTAGTGTGGATATGAGTTTTCTTGAATTAACTTATTATTATAGGAGATTTATTGAGGAAATCTCTTAGATAACCTTACCTTTGACTAGATTGATCAGGAAAAGATAGTTGCCTTTATGGAATAGTAAGTGTGAAAGTAGTTTTCAAACTCTTAAGAAATGATTGACTAGTGTTAAGACTATCAGACTCTAGTGAGTGATGCTTCAAAGGCAGATTTGAGTGAATTGTTGATGCAAGATAAGTTTGAGTAGTAACTTATGTTTTTAAGCATTTAGGTAATGGACAATTCATGAGAGAAATTACCTTACCCATGACCTTGAGTTAGAGGTTGTAATAGTTACACTTGAGATTTTGGAAACATTACTGGTATAATTCTAAGTTTGAGGTATTTAGTAATCATAAGGATCTTAAATATCTATTTAATCCGAAGGAGTTGAATATGAGACAAAAGAGATAGTTGAAAATTGTAAGGATTAGGATTTTAATCTTAATTGTTATCTGGGTAAATCTAAAATAGTGGTCGATGCTTTGAGTAGGAAACATCTATATTTATCTTTCTTTATGGTTAAAGAGATGTATCTTTTGGCTCAAATTAGGAATTTAAGTTCGACTTGTGAAATTATTCCTAGTAGTATGAGACTAGGTATGACTCGAGTAAAGAATGAACTATTGAAGGAAATTAGAAAAATATCATTAATTGATTCATTTTGATGACAAGACTTGAGACCATAAGACAAGGTAGTAAATATGAGGTTGCCTTGGGTATAGATAAGGTGGTAAGACTTAGAGATTGATTATACGTACCTAGTAAACTTATGCTTAAGTACTTGATCCTTGGAGAGAGTCATAAAAATTAAAGTAATATGGTGACAAATGCCTTAAGTAGGATGATCATTCATCTATCATTTTGATAATGTAAGGGTTGAATTTGATTGAGGAGATTAGAAACTTAAGCATGATGTGTAAGCTCACCCTTAGGAGCATTGAATTAAGTATGTTGAAAGGACTAATAGATTAATGAATGTGATTAGAGGACCCAGGAGTTAAATCCTTTCCTAGTAAGCCAAGTGGAAAAAAGATTGGTAGAGGTATAGATAACCCTTTACACTTGGAAGTTGATGGTGTTTTGAGGTTCAAATATAGAATCTATGTGCCTAGTAATTTCGAATTAAGGAAGATGATCTTAGAGGAAGGACATAAAAGTACTTTTAGTATTCATTTAGGAAATATTAAAATGTATCAGAGTGGCACAGCGGAAGCATGGCCTTAGGAGAAAAGAGAAGTAGAGGAATTTGGATACTAGTATATAGTATGCCAAAAGTTTAAGGTGGAATACTAGAGTTTTTTAATATTTTTACCATCTTTAGATGTCCTAATTTGGAAATAAGATTCTGTATCTATGGACTTAGTTGTAGTTATGTATGATATTCTTAAGAAATTCGATCTTATTTGGATTATAATGGATAGGTTCGTTAAGTTTGTTCACCTTGTACTTATTAATATTAGATATTTCTTGGAGAGATTGATAGAGTTGTACATCAATAAGGTAACATGAGAATTAGAAAGCAAGATGCGAGGAGTATACCTATTTCTATTTTCAAGAAAATTTCGGGGACGAAATTTCTAAAAGGAGGGGAAAATTGTAACATCCCAAATTTTATACAATATTAATAAAAATAAAAATAAAAGGTTCTTTTTATTTTATGTATTTTAAATATTTATGGGATTATTAAAGAGATTTTTTTTATAATTAAAAATAATAAAATAATAAGTCTGGGCTCAGAACAGGCCGTTCCAAAAGTGGAACGGGCCGTTCCAAATTTGTGAAATGGCCCATTTTGATTTCTTCAGAACGGGCCGTTCCCAAAGGGAAACGGGCCGTTCCAGAATTTAAAAAATGCCTAAAAATCTATGTTAGAAACGGGCCATTCCGATAGTGGTCAATTAGTGTAAATTGGAACCCCAGAACGGGCCGTTCTAATTTTAGAACGGGCCGTTCTGCTTTTTGAAAACGGGTCGTTTCGATATTAGAACGGGTCGTTCCAGTTGAGAATTTTACGTATATTTGAAGGTTCCGGAACGGGCCGTTCTGAAATCAGTACGGGCCGTTCCGGGGACCCCAGAATGCCTATAAATAGGAGGCATGGGGGGGTGAAAAATTATAACGAAGAAGGGTGAAAAATTTTAGAGAGAGAGAGAGATAGGGGGGAGAGAGAGAGAGAGAGAGAGAGAGAGAGAGAGAGAGAGAGAGAGAGAGAGAGAGAGAGAGAGGGAAAGAAAGAGGGAATCCAAATGAGGTGGTTCTGCTCAAATTTTAGCTCCTACTTATCCAGGTAAGGGGGAGGAGAACCTTATCTCTTTAAAATTTTATATAATACTATGTTTATTTATTTATGTTATTTTATTTAGTGGGGTGTCCCTAACCTCATTTATTTGCTTAACCTTTGATTATTTTTGTCTATAATAATTATTAAGGTGTTCATATTTTATATTGTTTCATTATTTTATAATGATTGTCATTTTTATTTATATTATCGGTACTATTAATATATTCTTTTTACGTAAATATATTTATTGTAAATATATTTATAATTAACTATGATATAGTTTTGTTAAAGTCTCTTTGATTCATATTGTTATTATTTCTTCACGTATTTATGAAGATAAATATTGTTCTATGGCCATAGAAGATAAAGTTTGAATTATTTGTAGCTGGAGGTTTGACCTTGGGGATTTAAATGAGTAAGAAATGAAGGTGAAATATCCTATTGTTGGTTAAGGTGAAATATCCTTTTATTGGTTGATATTATGATGATGCTCATTTATCCCGACTAGTCACTACAAGTATAATTCAAATTTTATTGTATCATGAAAATCTAATATATGATTTGTATATATATATATGTTTAATATTGATTATAAATAATTCGGTTTATTCTTTTGAATTATTGTATTTATTGGATATTGTTCTTACTCCTCTCTTTTCTTTGTTTTTTTTTAAATTAAATATATTATAAAATAGATGGATCTACTTGTGATTTCAGAGCATTTTAGAGTGATTATAGTTGTTGTCTTTCTTGGAAGAAATTGGAATGTGGAGGCTATTTGATGAATCTATTATAATTGTTATTGTAAATTTATTTCTATTATCAATGTAAAGTTTGTAATAGAAGTGAAAGAAAGAAATATTGTGTATAATAATACATTATTATAAATACTTAGGTTATGTATTAAATTCACAAAATATTCTGTTTCTTTATCTTTATCCATAAAAAAAATATAGTTAACGATATATTTGCGAAAATATTATATAAGAAATATATAATTATTATTATATAAATTGGGCGTTAGAATCGGGCGTTACACATGAAATCAAGATAGAACACCCCCGAATGAATGAGAAATGGGTATTGAATGAACATAACAAGAGTTTCTTAGCTTGATTTAAGAAAAAGGTTTACGGTGAGGTTAATGCTTCTGATACACTTTTGAGACTCGTTCGTGGACCTAACAATGATGTCATTACATTTGGTGCGTATGACATTAACAAATATTGTTTCTATACAAAGATAGAAGATGACAAAAGTAGAGTACAAGACAGTGGGGTTACAATTCAGGCTGAGGCTATGCACTTTGCTAGTTTTAAAGATAAAAATCTCATTACAGCATCCATGAGTTATTTCGGAGTCATACAAGACATATGGGAATTTGATTATGTTACGTTTAGAGTGCTTGTGTTCAAGTGTAAATGGGTTGATGACAATACGGGTGTGCGGACAGATGATTTAGGGTTTACTTTGGTTGATTTGAACAAGGTCGGTTATAAGGATGAACCTTTTATTATGGCATATCAAGCAAGACAAATTTTTTATGTCAGGGATCCATGTAATGAGAAATGGTCAGTGGTCCTCAAAGGAAGAACCATGCATGGAACTCACGAAGATGAGTCTCTAGATATGCATGAGACACCGTCTTTCTCAAGTAGATCATTTGGTCCTATTGCAGACAATGAAGTGGACGAAATACATGTTATTCGAAGTGATCATGATGAAGGAATATGGGAAAACATACCAACCTAATAGGTTTGTGTTTGTGTATTATTCGTTTTTTTATTAGTTGTTTTGTTGCTATATTGTTATTATCTTTTTTACTTTATTTGTCTATTCAGTTAATTCATTGTTTTAATAATGAGTTTAATTTTTTCAGGATTATTGCATATTCGGAGTCTGGCAGTGAAAGGAGGAAAGGTAGATCTATCACCCGATTGTCTGGGTTGACAGCTGGACGCATTGCCAAGGAGAGGACATCGGTTGAAGTGGATCCTCGTTCTGGCAAGGCATCAGGCCCAAATGCTACCAAGTTTAGGAGTTATTTGGGAGTCTTAGCTCGACATCATGTTTCTATTATCATTCCATCATGGGATGACGTTGGGGAGGCTGACAAGAACCTCATGTGGCAGGATATTCAGGTATATACTTTAACATCCCTTCAATATTATATAACTTAAATACGTTATTTATTATTTGTTGTTATTTTGATAGCAAAATTTTGACATTCCCAACACTAAGGTCATGAGGAGGAAGATGTTATCTGCCCTTGCCACCAGGTGGAGAGACTTCAAGACTTTCTTAACACAGGAGTATGTATTTGGAGAGCGACAAAATGAGACTCCCTATCTAAAGTACCAGATTACTGATGAGGAGTGGATGCAATTTCGTGCCACTCTATTGGACCCTTCTTGGTAGGTTAGTTATTGATAATTCTTACATTGACACAAATACTTAAGGTATATTTTAATTAATCTCATTTACTTATTTGTATTATTGCAAGCCAAAAGAATAGCTGCCCAAGAACGACAGAGCAAGAATGATGCACCTCATCTATTGTCAAGAGGGGGATATGAATTGGAAAAAAAATGATGAAGGCTAGGGTAGAAGCATCAGGGGTTGAGTTTGCTGACCATGTGGAGTCACCTCCCCGCTATGAGATGTGGATAGCAGCCCGAACAAAATCAGATAGACAAATGACTTCTGAGTCAGAAAGGGTCATTGCTGATAAAATAGTAAGTAAAAATATACAAACTAAGACTCTTCATTTCAACTCATTCAATTCATAAGTGTAATTTAGGGTATACTTATTGTTAATATGTTGCAGGAGGGTTTAGTTGAGCAGACCACCCAGGGCTCATTTGTTCCCCATGGTTAGGATGATATACTCACAACAGCCATAGGAGGGCCAGAGCACGTAGGGCGTGTGCATGGTGTTGGTGGTTCTTGGAGTCACCGAGATTACTTTGGTGCACCACCATCTAGGAGCAGTATTGTTGACTCTTGTAGTCAGGAGGCTATGCAGAGAATGGAGATGCATTTTGAAGAGAAATTAAAGAACATTCGAGAAGAGTTTGAACAGAAGTTTGAGCTTTTGGTTCGTTCTCAGCAATAGATTGCAGTTGCTCATGATGGTGTTCGAGTCAGCACTAAAGGGAGTTGTGCTGCTCCAGATCCCTCAGGGGAATAGACTCACACTGATGTACCAAACCAGTGTGAGTTATATGTTGAGGATGACCCCCCACGGTTAGTGGCTATTGGCCGAGTATTTGAGGGTGGCTCAACCATCCATGGTGTCCCTCTATAGCCAAACTGGACACGGGTTGTGGTTGACCAAGTTCAAGATGCTGCTGCTCCAGTGCCTTTGCCCAATACAGAGGTTCAACTAGTAGGGCAGGCAACCGACACATTCTTAGCTTGGCCAAAACGTTTGGTGATGCCGCTTTCAGCATGGGCAAAGGTAATTCTATTATTGCTTTTTTATATTCTTATAATTCTATTATTGTTTAACTAATTTTGATTATTTCTTTAGGATTTTATCAATCGTGGTAAGGAGGTCATGAGAGAACCTGTTGTTGATGATGCTGATATCGCAGAAGCTGAGGATGATCCCATATCTAGGCTTCTAACCATATTACCACGATTAAAAAAGAAACCAATTCAATTGTAGTGGGACATTAGAGTTTTTGGAGTTTATAGCTCTGATATTCCACTATACATATCCCTGCCCGACGCATTAGAGATTGTTGGGGGAAACTCCATGTTAAATATATCTATCAAACAGTTGTGGGCCATGTAAGTGATATTTTCTTTTATGAGTCTAAATTTACAATAATTCAGTGATTTAAAACCCGGATCGAACCGGCCGGTCGGACCGGGAACCGGTAGTCCAGCCGGTCCGAATCTTAAGTTGGATCGGTTATGCAGTCGACCCATTTCAAACCGGATTGAACCGGTCAATTTTTCGGTTCAACCGGTAAACCAGTGGGTCAAACCATTTCAACCACTTTTTTTTCTTATTTTTTTTTATTCTTTTAAGGGATCATAAACCACAAAAATAATAATGAAAATTGAATCTCTTAATGGATGAGCAAAGAGTCTTATTAAATATAATAATGACTACTTGTTCTAATGTATTTGTTTGTAATATATACAACTTAAATAACTTTTATAGTATATTATTAATTTTAAATTATATATTTAATAATTAATATTTATGTAGATATTACATATATTATTTTGTGATATCAATTGCAAGCATATTCTATATGTACATATTATTTATATTTTTAATTTGTATTAATATACAATTTAACATGCAATTTTATGTATTTTTTACAAAATAAAAATAAATTTTAAATAAGATAGAAAAATTGAAATTTAAAATAAGATATGAATTTATTAAAATTTATGAATATAAAATATATTTAATATGAATATTTTTTTAATAAAAATAAATAAAAATTGAGTCATGCGATTCAACTAATGACCCACCGGTTCAACCTTTGACCCACTGACCCAGTACCTTAACCGGTTCAATAACCAGTCCAGTTTTTAAAACTATGCAATAATTACATTTAACTTATACTAATTAATTGTGTTAGGTACTTGGACAAATTGAGTGTGGAGTAAGCACAAGCACAAGTATATGGATTTATTGAGCCTCAATCCATCCAAAAATCAGGAAAAACTCAGGTCTAGATTTAGCAATATATGTGACACCCTTACTACCCCAACACATATATCGAAATATAATAATAAAAAAAAATTAAGGAAAATAAACTTTTTAAGTTGGTAAAAGGGTTCACATAATACTTCATAACTGTTCTGACTGAAAAATAAAACTTGAAAGATAAAATTCAAGAGTTTACACATTTTTCAAAGAAAATAACATTTATTACAATACCAAATATTCTATCCTAGAGATCCTCTTGCCCCGATGTCACACTATCAGAGCATTTCCCAAATTAACGGATGGCATTCTATATACCACTTGCAGTTGGATCCTCTCCACCTAAAATATCAACAATTTATACGGTGAGAAAAGAAAAATTATCTATATGCAAAATACATTCAATCATATCACAGTATAATTTCATCATAACTCATTATATAGTGTATATATATATATATATATATATATATATCAATTACTCATCATATTCACATACAACATTCGTGCCAATCCAACAATTAACACTATGCCAAGGCCTCGCCACATCTGACACAAGTGATACAGGTTAATTGCCTCACTCAACCCACACCAGACCAGGGGTCACGCCCTCCCTGTAGCATCACTTACCCAGGGGCCGTGCCGTCCCTCGCCATTTTGGTGTGAGGAAACACAATCACATTACAATCAATACAATCTCTTGCAATTAACCCTATGCCAGGGCTGCCATAAGCGACATAAGTGGTGGTGTTAACTGTCCTACTCATCCCACATCATACTAGGGTCACGCCTTCCCTATAGCACCACTTACCCAGGGGTCGTGCCATCCTAGTCATCAATGTGAGACATCACAATCATAATCATACAATATCTCAACTCATAATTCAAATTCACATCAATATCATCCATCAAATAACGTAACAATAACTAATATAATAATCAATAGAATAATTAGTATAAACTATAAACAGCGTATCAGGGGTTATACTACTCCTACCATGCTCATCCTTATTTCATATGAAAGATAAGAAAATTTCCTATAACTCTCATGAAGACATCAAGTCCTAATTCCATCATCTACTTTGTGAAAAATGATAAAAACCGCAACAGCTATAGATAAAGCTGACAGCTTGACCCCTCTTCACTAAAACATCCATATCTGGAGTTCTAGACCTCCTTTTTGGGTGATTCCAACGCCATTGGAAAGCTAAACTCCAAGGCTACAACTTTCATTAAGACCTCAAAATCAAAATATTCACGCTCAGCGCCCAGACTTGCACTCAGCGCGCCCAGCGCATTCTGCAACCAGCAACCCGTACTACCCTTACAATATAGTGAAAAAAATAGGAATACATATATATATAGATAATAATAAAGAAAATATAAATTAACTCCAGTAAAGGTGGCAGTGCCTCCTAGTTAGGAATCCATTTATATTTTCCAAATCATAAAAATATAACAAAGATGTAAATTTTAGTCTTTTATCAAGAACATTTAAATTATAAAATAATAGGAGGCTCAGCCTTCCATTCAGATAAATTCCAAATTATAAATTAATAGGAGGCTCGGCCTTCCATTCAGATAAATTAAACGTGATTTTAAGAAATTATTCCTCTACCCAATTCCCTCATGTACTCTACATATAAATAATCCCCTTTTCCCCCGTACCTGGATGAATAGGAATTTGGGCAGAACCTCCTCCTCTTTTTCTTAAATCGGGACCGGAATTAGAGCAGAACCTCCTCTCTTATTCTCTCTTTTTATTTCTCTAGAATTTCTTCTCTTTAAAATTATGAATTTTCAAAAACCTTAAGCTCCTATTTATAGAATTTTTGAAGTTACTATGCATAGGTTACTATTCATTAAAATAATATTATAAGTTACTATGCACTATTCATTAAAATATTCAAATTCATTTATAAATGGAAACTTGCTTCCCTCGTGAGCTCCCTTCAGCAGCCATTTACTATGCAATTGCATAGTAAAATACGTATATATGAATAGTAAAATACGTATATGTAAATAGTACAATACGTATACGTGAATAGTAAAAATTCGTATAAAAATATGATAAACTTTCTAATAATTCCAATACATAAAAATAAAATTTTTTGGAATGTTACAATATATGCAAACATGCATGGAGAGTAAATCAGGAAGAGATATATACATGGCTCCATACATTGACGGGTTAGTTTTTTAATTGGTTTTTTAATCATGGTAATTTTATAACTAATTTGTTTGTCATACAATGTAGGTCCCATTGGCAGTTAATGATAATCATTCCTAAGGAATACACTGTGGTGTGGTTTTTTTCACTACATCAAAAACCAAGCCACGAAATTAAATGCCAATTACAAGGGTAACTTAAATTTTTTATTATGTTTTAAAACTGTAATTATATATATTGGCTAACATCTATTTTTATTTCAATGAATTAGAATTGTGTCTGGAGCTAATATTTTAAGTGGAAGAGCCAGATCAAAGACATTGCACTTCATATACCCTAAGGTTAGCAAATTAATTAATAGAGGCAATAATATTTAAATTTATCGACTTTGCAAATAATAGTTATTTGTTTCTCATTTTAGTGTAATAAGCAACAAGACTCGTTTGAATGTGGCTATTACATCATGTATTAGATGAGAGCTATAGTTTCTGCAGGTATTACTGATTCTTGGGTACAGGTAATTCATATCAAAATTTATTTAAGTATATTTACCTTTTACGATAATTAACATTGCATATTAATGACACTTAAATTAATGTTTCAAGTCTTTCAAGATCCATCTCCATTGCCCGAAGATGAAATCATCAAGATAAGAGAACAATGAACAACTTTTTTTCTTCAAAGTATATAATAGCTAGTTAAATTTCTAAGTATAGTTAGTTGGATATTATGTTTCTAGTTTGATAGCATTGACAAACATATGTTTTATAGGTTTTTTAGGATAATAGGATTTACATTGTCATAATTTATGCTTTTTAAGATTTATATATTATTTTCCTTTTGTCATTCAATTTTGAAATATAAATTATATTTGAATTTGTATTCTGGACTGCCTGGGTTAGGTTTTGTATTTTGGACTGTATGCAGGTTTTGGGTGTATCAAAAAATAATAAATTTTTTAAAAAAAAAATGCAAGAATTTACGTCGGACTACACCATGTCTGACGTAAATTTATGTCGGAACAAGCATTGGCCGACGTAAATTTACGTCGGACATGGTGTGTCCGACATAAATTCTTGCGTGTATTTTCTTTAATTTTAAACCCTATTTTACGTCGGTCCTAAGGAATGTCCCGACGTAAATTTACGTCGTCTGTCACTTAACGTCGAAGCTGTTTCTGACGTA
Organism: Cajanus cajan; assembly: GCF_000230855.2. Classification (NCBI taxonomy): domain Eukaryota; kingdom Viridiplantae; phylum Streptophyta; class Magnoliopsida; order Fabales; family Fabaceae; genus Cajanus; species Cajanus cajan. The sequence goes on from NC_138518.1 coordinate 53,108,470, forward strand.
AAATCCTAAAAATATCCGACGTTAATGACCCATTTTGTACTAGTGTCCCTTTCATTATATCGATGTGGATTATTACGAAATAGCAATAAAAATTTTTCAAACTTTTCTAATTTGTGGTCTAATTCGAAAACATTTTGCTACAAACATAGGAATTGCTAAGAATAAAATTCAAGAAAAAGAACAGATTGTATGGGAAGTACTTTGAGAAGTTATGTAGGGACATCTCGTATTGCTAAATAAAACACCTACTTTGCATATATTAGGTATACAAACATTCCAACTCATTTTAGTAGAAGGGTGTGCTACTTGTTTTCATTTATTAGTTTGTACGGGATTTAATGTAGACTTTGATGGGGATCAAATGGTTGTTCATGTGCCCTTATCTTTAGAAGCTCAAGCAGAAGTTCATTTGCTTGTGTTTTCTCATACCAACCTTTTGCATCCATATATATAGTTGTATAATATTTCTATTGATGATGTAATCTTTATTGCACATGTATATGTACTTGTTGTGATTCCGGAATTTGTTTAAGTGTTAATCTTAGGTAATGATAATTGGTTTCGTTTCTAGTAAGTGATTATGCAGAATGTAAGATTCAAAACAGGTTGTTACACATTCTCTAACGGGAATACACTAAATGATAACTCTTATTATTATGATAAATTAATGAGCTAATTTTAAATTTAGTCTAATAAATCATATTTAAATTGTCAAAATTAAAAATAAATAAATGTAATTATTATAAATAATTATAAAATTATTAATTAAATTTTAATCTTTTTTATTTATATTTAGTTGTATAACCTAGCTATTGAACAAGTTATTTCAAAGTCTTGAATTCTAATAATATATGTAAAAAAACTTAATTAAAAAAAATCTCACTAAAAATAACTAATCAAATTTTTCGACAATTGACAAATGTTACATGTCAATAGCATAGGATAAAAGACAAATAACCTAACTAATTTCCAATTTCTCACCATAAAAATTTGATATGTCAAATGTCCCTATCTATATATATATATAAAAGAGACACCGATTTGAAACAAGAAGGGATCATTAATTCATTATATGATACCGTACACTACATTTTGTTTAAAACGTTGCCGTACAACACATATATGCGCGTCTAGATGAGATGAATTTGGAAGACAAGGGAAGAGTCAAAAGCATGGACCCCAATACAAAAGAGAAGACGTATAAATAAATAAATTACAAAGAAATTAATAGCATGCATGAACGTAAAAAATCCGCTGCTAGACTCAACACCACTCAACGTTTCAATCTCATCATCCACACACTCCCATTTCAAGGAAACCAACAAAAAACAACGATGGCTTGAAAAGATTGCTACGACGTGTTGCAACAAAACTTGGAAAAAACGTTTTGGGAAAGAATGGATCAAGGACATTGTTTATTTTTAGAAAGTACCTTTTTCTATATATCTTATTTTAGTTTATAACTATAAATTAAAATTATATCCCTTTACTTTTGGTAATTTTAAAGATTTTTAATGTAATAATGAATTTTTTCTTTTTATTAATCTGACTGTTGTATGTATAAATGTTTAAAAATATAAAATTTTATGTTATATTTTTATAGTTATAACTCAACAAAATCTAATTTTTTTTAAATCTAATTTGTCCTTAACTTTTCAAAGAGTAATTAACTTACTGTGCTAATATATATTAGTAGGGTCAAAATATTTTATATTTCTAACAATTATATAGACAAAATATTAGATAGTGATCATATATATAATGATATAATGGTCCACTAAAGAGCGGAGACAAAAAATGATTACATATCCTAATATCTTCTAAATTTTAGTTAGGATATTGTTTAAATATTTTATTACTCTAAATAATTTTTATTTTTTATTTTATTCTATAAAATTCAAGAATATAAATTAATGTTTTTTAAGAATATATTTTCTACTTTTATCCAAACTGTTATTAAAGCACAATACACTCAGAAAGTATTTGAGTCGTGTATGTGTCCTAATTATACTCGTAGTTTTATATTTCATTGTTTTCATTTTTACCTTTGAACGATATTATAGTAATAAAAAATATTGTAACATCTCACATTAATGACTCTCTCTTTTTTTTAAATAATGACTCACACTTTAGATTTAACTTTTATATTTTTTTATACCATTTTTGTAATGCTATACATTATATTATACTTATACATGTCATTTCCCTAACAAAAAACTATATATATAGCTAGTATGCCATATCTTATGATTTTTAAATACATATACCGTATAATTGTACTTTTGTCGTACTCCATTAGTTTCCAATATTGTATCTAAATTTTTTCAAGTGACATTTAATTATTAGATTTTCAGAGACATGCAACGTCAAAATAGGTGTGGTTACATTTAACTGAAAGAGACTTCATGAAATTAACACTCAAGCATGGAATTTGCAGGTTTGTACTTTGTAAGAATTTGGACCATGAATAGATAATAAATAAGTAGTTATAGCGTTTTCTTCTGATGCAAATATAGCAGAATTAATCGAAAATTATTAATGCTTGATTAGAATTACAATGTGAGTGTGGAGTGAGTATATTGGTTTGCAAATCAACAAAGAGCATTGCTGCCAAATTTATAGGATCATATCGTTCATAATAGCCTAATTTCTCAACACTAAATCGATGCTAGTGATTTAACCATTTAAAAAAAATAAAAACTTGATGTCAAGCTCAATAATTTCCTTTAATTTTTATAAGATCGGGCAAGCTCATTTGAAGAAACAAAGGAATGAGGTAAGAAACAAATATTACTTTTATTATTATTATTATTATTATGAAAATATATAAAGGAGAAGGTAATTCTAAGAGGTTAGACTTTCTGAGGAGAAAAAACATCCTCCTCCCACCCAAATCAGTGAAATGAAGGATGTGGTTGTCAGTTTGAAGTAAAAAATGTAAACTTATATAACACATTTTATTTACTAAATCTGTCACATAAAATTAATTTGAACAGAGAGATCAAAACAGTGTTTTCTGATCAACAATAATATTTAAAGTACGTAAACTTATTGTAAGTACGTACATTTATTTCATTCTCCAAATGTACATCTCCTAACTTTAGATAAGTGGAAAATACCTATTTTTATGTTGAAATTAGAGTGGAGATAGATGGAAAAAAAATGTGAAAACGTAAATAAAATTAAATAACAAAAAAGGGAAAAACATAGAAAGATAATATATGAAAATTGGTATTTTTTTTTGTTTCCTACAATAATATATCGTTGAATTTTCTGAAGACAACATCATTTGAGACATTGTCAGATTTTAAACATAAGTACTTTTTTTTTTTGTGGGGGAAGAGAATTCGAATCATAGTTTGTCTCTGTTTTTAATACAAAATTTTAGGTGTGCATGGGGTGGAATAGGCTGAGGATATATGTTTTACAATTTGAATGCAACGATGTCAGATGAAATTTTTGGTTAGGAACGGATGAGGCATAACCTAATCAGATGATTCAATTTGGTCCATCCAAATTTAAATCATAAATTATCATGTTTAGACAAGTCTAAAAATGAGTTAAAATATAAAAAAAATAATTTGATAACAAAATTTAATAACAGATTAGGTTCAAATCTAACCTGATTCAACTCATCCTTATATATTTTTTCATGTATTTCATTTTTTTTATTTTTCACTAAAAAATTATAACTTATTAACTTCTTTTATTTATATTTTTAATATTAAAACTATTTTTTTTAAGATTATAAGTAATCATTATTTAATTTACATAATATATCGTGTATAATGATGAAATTCATATTATTCTTAAAATTTCAATTATATTAATAAGAAACAAAAAATTATATTATTTATGTTTCGGATCAACTCGATCATGTCCTAAATGAATTCGATCCAAATTCTACTCCTAGATCATTGAGTTCGTTTAGGTTTAGAGACAAATTTAAACTCAAAAGTTGGTGCCATCAAAATTTAGGAACAAATTGGGATCAAGCATAACTTAATCGTACTCATCTTAAATTATTCTTACTTTTGACACAATTTAGTAAGAGTGAGAAATATGATAGATTCTATGCTATAAATTTGAGTACATAAAGTGTAAGTTGAATATCTTGACACAATTTGTGTACATAAATAAAACATTTCTTTGTTGATTGAAAAAATATTATCAATTTAAAAGTATAATTTTTATATAAAAATCAGCAAACTATCAAATGTAATTTAATTTTTATATTATCAATTAATCAGAATTCATCTTTAGTATAATTTTTAAAAAGCAACAAAATTATTATAAATGATATTATATAATTAAATTATAATGTGAAAGCCTTTCTCACAACAGTACTCAAATTTATTGTTAATTAACTTGTTTGGTTATAAAAATCAACTTTGTTAAAGTATGTTTGATTTAGTTAGATATTTTTTTTATGAATAAAATTGATTAAGCTTGAGATTCCATTTTTTTGTATATAAATATATCTATAAATCTGATTCTACTTTTATAAATAATTAGTTATTACCAACAAAGTCTGATTTGGTTTGAATTATTGTCCATTTTCTTCTAGTACCATGTCGGATTCTTATAAGTATAAAAAATAGTTACTTTTATTATTACTTTCAAAATATTATTATTAAACACAAATTATTTTTAAATTTCCTTTAAAATTAATTCTTTCAACATCAATTCTTTGAATGTTAACTATATCAATTTAAATCCAATAATAGACATTAATTAATGCTTACTCAAGTTTCTTGTTATTAAATAATTAAATGAACCAAAACTAACGACCCCAAACCTAACCCCCCAAAAAAATATATATAAACAAAAAAAAAAGAGGTGTATAACAGGGATATTAAAAAGAACATACATGTTTTTCACATATACTCACTGTAAATTTATCGTCCATAATATATGATTTCCAGAGGCAATACAATACATATTTGTACGAGGCAAACCTTAGGAAAATATATCATATATTATTATAAACATTAAAAAGGAACAAAAAGTGCATGTCAACAGTTTTATTTTAAATATAGATATTAAAATTACCGTGCAACATCTGCCAGAGTGGAACTGATTGCATTAAATAAATGGCGGAATAATGATATATAGATATAAAATTTAGGGTTTAAATATGTTTTTAAGTATATGTAAAATGAAGTACTTTTTAATTAGTGTTTTATAATTATTTTTTTTTAAAATTGGAATTGTTGTTTTTAATTTCTACTAAATTTTTAAATTATTTTTTATTTATTATGTGGTCAATAATCACAATGATTTCTAAAAGTGTATTTAATATTATGTTAAAATGTAAAATCTCAAAATTTTTTTTGCATAAATACTATAAACAAATGGTAAATAGTATTTCGCCAATAAAAGTCACACGAATGTAAATTAGTTTTAAAATATTATGTGAACCATATTCATAAAAAGAAATATCTATCTTAAAATGAAAATTAAGAATAAAAAATAGTAGTTTTAGATTTTAAAGAATGAAAATCAAAATAAAAAATTCTTTGCTAAGATCATAATAAAATAATTTATTTATTTTTTAAAGATTAAATACAACAATTTAAAATCTTAAAAAAAATAAATAAATGAATTATAGTGACTAAAATTAAAATACACTTATTTTAGTTTACATAGATAAAAACGTATTAAAGTAGATACTTAATTATTTGATATTAATTTTTGTTAATATTTCTATAAATTTATATTGTATCTATATATATTTTCTTTTTTTTCGTTTTTAACATATAAATTAGCATGAGATGGCCATGCATTACTATTCAATGCTTTGTGGGTAGGGTGAATTTCGTGGATGTTTCGTGGTGTTAGTCATTGTTATCATATTTCATGTCATGGCTATGAAATTTCTATCTTAATTTGTTTCTTTATTCTTCGTTGTTGTTATAAGAAGTGACACGTACCAAGAAGAAAGTGAAATCGCGTAATCTTCAAAGTCCCACACACCAGAAAGAAACCCCGGTTCCACCCAGCAACGACTTGTCGTTTATGTGACTTTCACACGGTTTCTTTTTCTGCGTTTCGGTGATTTGTACGGTCAATAGTACTTTCAAGGACAGAAACATACGGTAATGACTTCGGCCTCTCCAAGAAAAAAGTTGCATATGAAAACGAAATTGCTTTGGTTTAATAAAGGGACATAAGTCATTTCTTCTTAGGTTCCTATAATTTTTTTTAGTTACTATAATAACCATGAAAATTGAAAGATTTTGGTACATTAAATTATGTGAACAAATAAATTTTAAAAAATAAATTCAAAATAATATAAATTTTAGATTAAAAATTTGTATAAGATGAATCAATCAAAAAGACTAATTAAAAAAAATAATCAAAAGATCAATTTTTATAACAAATTTTGTTTATATATGTGACAAAATCAAAAAATCAAAAACAAAAAATTATAATAATATTATAAAAAAATTAAATAAAAAAAATAAATAATACAACTGAAAAACTAATTTATACTATAAATTTAAAAAAAAAATTATCACCAAAGAAAAACTAAAACATATTAACAAAATATTAATATTAAACTTTTTAATTATAATAGATGTTACATTAAGATATAAATTAAAAAATATAAAAATAATATAAAGATATAGAAAATTTTATACAAATAAATTATTAAAAATATTAAATAAAAATAAAAATAAAAATAAAACAAGTAATTACAATAAAAAAAAAAGTAAAAATAAAATGACTGTTCCGGTATCCCACAATTATAGTGGGTACCGTAGAATTTCTCTCTTCTTTTTTTTTCATTCAGAAATTATGTCAAAAATATTATTTCTTTTAATAAAAATATTTAAATATTATGTTTACAGTTATATTATTTATACAATATTTTTATAACACAATTGTTTTTATTAATTATCGTTAATAATCACATTTGTTGGTCCTAAACAAAAAAGAAAATCACGAAAACAGAGCCTGCATAAAAACAGTGTCAAAAATGGAGAAACACGAGGTATTTCATCAAAACATAAAACGCAAAATGTAATTATACAGATAAATGCCATAACAAAAAAAAGTTAAGAGAAGAGGACCCAACCATTAAGTGGTTCAATATATCTACGAAAAAAACAACTTCTACCATACAAAACACAAAGAACAAGAATTTGCAATGGAGCAACCTTTTTACTTTTTATTCAAAATCTTTTAATTCTTTCTGGTAGGCTCTCCCTTTTCTCTTTAGTAGGGATGGCAACGGGGCGGGGCGGGTACGGGTTTTATGAAACCCGTCCCCGTCCCCGCGAGTCAAATCTATCCCCTTCCCCGTCCCCGTACCCGCCGGGTATGTGGTTTTCATCCCCATCCCCGTCCTCGTCGGGTATCGGGTATACCCGTACCCGTACAGTACCCGTCAATTTTTTTATTTTTTATTTTTTGTAAAAAAAATAATATTTTTAAATTTTTTTTTTATTATATTATAATTATAATTAAGTTATTTTTCTATCTCATATTATAATAAATAATCACACATAAAAAATATTAAATTTTTTTTTAATATAATTAAATTAAAAGTGAGTATTAAATTAAAAATGAAAACGGGGACGGGTACGGGTACGGGTACGGGGTGGGTAAGTACATACTCGTACCCGTACCCGTACCCGATTTAATATATCGGGTTTTACCCGTACCCGTACCCGGTCAAACCGGGTATTCCCCGTCAAAGTCGGGACGGGTTCGAGTATTACCCGCGAGTACGAGTATATTTGTCATCCCTACTCTTTAGGTATCGCTCTTATGTATTATGCACTTAGGCTCTCTTATTCTTACCTTTAGATAGAACCATAGACAAATATATAAGGATATTCTATCCCGAATAATTAACCAAATAATTTAATGATTTAAAAAAAATATATATTAATCATTTATAAAAAGAAATTTTCTAAAGCGTCAATATTCTATAAAAGGGTTCATAATTTTCTACAATAACTATTTAAAATATAGTAAACAATGTGTGAAATTAAAATAAGATACAAACTATCTTTTCAAACAAAATTCCAACAATCAAACATAAAAAACTATAATCTAAATAAGATCTATTAAAATACTAAGATGACTCTATCCCAACGTCACACTAATCAAAATAAGACCTCTCTTTATAGCTCTCCGTCATCAAACACATCTTCTTGTGCATGTATTAGTCCTGTATGTGACGTTCAACCCAAACACAAAGATACAAATATAGAGAGCGAGAATGAATCTCATTTACACAACATATATAAGGTACAAAGGTAGAACACACCCAACAATAACATCAATCATGTCTCACACACATATAAGCATCCTTTCATACAACTACTATAATCATCTCAACGCATTCATTCATCATTCACACCTAACAAGTCATACAATGTATCTCAATTATAAATTAAGACTCGTGTAATACATGTTTGTAACTCTATATGTATGTGGTACCAATCTCCTTATCATCATCAAAACTACAAAATAGTCCAAGAATAATGAAATGGGATCACTGTGACACCCTCTACCCCAACGTTAATACACAATAAATGTAAACAATAATTTCTTTTTCTTTTTGAGTAAATAAGATCTTTCATAGTTTAATAACATCTTTCATGTATAAAACAATTGTTTCAAATCTCGTAAGGTAGAAGATTCACATTCGTAACTCATCAATCATAAAAAGTCAAATATAAGTATTAAACTCAAGAAATCATATAAAGGAGAATATATATTAATTCCAGTAAAGGTGGCAGTGCCTCCTAGTTAGGAATTAATATATCACTTTCAAATCATGTAATAAAATAGTATGACAAAGATGTACATTTTGGTCTTTTCTCAATAACGTTCAAAATTACAAAAGAAGAGAAAATTAAAGCTTTTAAAATAATAACATATTAGACTAAGCTAGTTAAGCCCCGATGTCACATCCTATCAGAGCATGCCCAACTGAACCCTTAAGTCTCATTACCAACATCTCATGATGATGATCACCTGCAACATAATTTAAACATATACAAAAACAACAAGGGAGTGAGAAACATCTCACTCAGTTTCAGGTGCAGAAATAAAGGTTAGATAGCACCCACACACACACAACAAATATAAGTCACATATAAACAATACACATACATCATCAATATCACATATATACTCATTTATCATGCAATGATGTCATGGACTTGACTCATAAATGCATGCATGTGGCGCCATATGGAAGATTTACAATTCATCGTTGGTGACCCTAAGGTACACCTGGTTACATCACTGGTGACCCTAAGGTACACCTTGTTAGCATGTTACATCGTTGGTGACCCTAAGGTACACCTTGTTAGCATCTTACATCGTGGGTGACCATAAGGTACACCTTATTACATCGTGGGTGACCATACGGTACACCTTATTAGCATATTACATCGTGGGTGACCATACGATATACCTTATTAGCATGTTACATCGTGGGTGACCATACGGTACACCTTATTAGCATGTTACATCGTGGGTATGCGGCCTCAGCGGCACACCTGGAGTAATATATGCATATGATGCATGTCATAATATCATAATCTCATGGACTCAACATTTAACTCATTACAGAATTTTATTTAATACATCATGTCATTATTCTTCATATTCTCATAATCATAACTTGTCTCAATAGTTCATTCTTAGGTCTCATGTCTTTTGTCCATATTTCACAAGGTCATGTCATCAATACTTCTCATAAGGTCCGCACAGGTATTCACAGAGAGCATTCTTGTTAATATTAAAACTTATTTATTTATATCATTAACTTCATATTCATTTATTACTTTCCACAAAGAACAAAGTAGAATAAATAGAAAATCGGACAGAACAACGGCATCTTCAACAAAAATAAAGTAGAGTAAATAGAAAATCAAACATAACAACGGCACCTTCAGCAAAGAACAAAATAGAGTAAATAGAAAATCAAACAGAACAACGGCACCTTCAACAAAGAACAAAGTAGAGTAAATAGAAAATCAAACAGAACAACGGTAAGGGATTGGGGGCCAATCCGACAAACAACTATCCAACAATTATCCCCACACCCCCGAGCGAGGTTCTCACTCCCCCCCTTACCTGGATAAGCAGGAGCTGGAACTTGGGCAGGGCCTCCTCCTCTAGATTCTCTCTTTCTTCCCTCTCTTTCTTCCCTCTCTTTCTTTCTTTCTTTCTCTCTCTCTCTCTCTCCTCTTTCTCTCTCTAAGATCACTTCTTGCTCAGTATAAAATTTTCACCCCTGGCCCTATTTATAGGCAATCTGACGCACCCGGAACGACCCGTACTGATTTTGGAACGGCCCGTTCCGGATCCTTCAAACATGGGCAAATTTCTTAACTGGAACGACCCGTTCCAAAATCGGAACGGCCTGTTCCCAAAAAGCAGAACGGCCCGTTCTGAAACCAGAACGGTCCGTTCTCAATCTCAGCAGAACGGCCCGTACTGCTTCCAGAACGGCCCGTTCTCCATACCAGAACGGCCCGTTCCAGGCCCGTTCTGGGTCTTTAAAAACAAGCATATTCCTTCTTTTGGAACGGCCCGTTCTGCATTTGGAACGGCCCGTTCCGACACCCAGAAATACCCTTGTTCCTTTATTAAAATTACGAAAATGCCATCAATAATTACGAAAATGGCATCTTTTTTAAAAAAACTGGGTGTTACAATTCTCCCCTCCTTTTAGAAATTTCGTCCCCGAAATTTTTTTGTAATGGAAGACTCTTCGCTTCTTAACTTCTAATTCTTATGTAACTTCACTATCTTATCGATATACAACTCTATCAATTTCATCCAAAGATTTCTAAGGATAAGACAAGCAAATCTGGTAAGCCTATCCACTAAAACACAATTATAATCAATCTCTTAAACGTCTCAGACAAACCTACAATTAAAGTCTATCCATTCACCATCTCACTTCCAAAATGAGAAGTCTAATTGCTACAAAATTTTTAAAGACTTCTTGCATACTAAACACGAGTATATGATTTCTTTTCTCTTCACCTTAGGTCACTACACTTCCGCTGCGCTACTCTGATACGTCTTAGTAGCTCCTAAATAAAAGAGTACTCTTATGTCCTTTCTCTAAAATCATCTTTCTTAATTCAAGATTACTAAGCATCCAAATTTATTCTCAAAACAACATCAATTTCTATTTAGAAAAGGTTACTCATACTCCTACTAATCTTTTCCACTTGGTTTACTAGGAAAGGCTCTAACCCCTGAGCTTCTTTAATCTCATCACTAATTCACTAATTATTTTCAATCATAATCAATTCAATGCTCCTAAGGGTAACCTTACACATCCAGCATAAGTATCTAAATTCTTCAATCAAATCCAATCCTTAAATAATCAAAAATAATATATCAGTGATCATCATAATCAAGGCATCTGTCACAATATTGGTTTACCTTTTGTGAGCCTTTCCACAACCTTTCCAAAGATCAAACACTTAAGCATAAGTTCACTAGGTACACATACCAGATCTCTAATTTCACCATTCCATCTACCTCCAAGTCAAACTCTTATCCATCATCTTATCCTATAGTCTCATATCTTATCACCAAAAATGAATCAACTAATTGTGCTTTTCCAATTTCTTTCAAGGATCCAATTGTTACTCAAGTCATACCTAGTTTCACACTACTAGGAGTATTCTCATAAGTCAAACTTAAATTCCTAATTTGAGTCCAAAGATCCATTTCTCTAATCATAAAGGAAGATAAATATAAAGGTTTCATACTCAAAACATCGGTTACCATAATGGCTTTGGCCAAATAACCAATAAGATCAAAATCTTATTTCTTAAGGAATTCCAACTATCTCTTTTGGTCAATAGATATTTAAAGCTCTTTTGATCACTAAATACATTAAGCTTAGAATCATATAGGTAATGTCTCTAAATCTTAGTATAAATATTAAAACCGCTAACTCAAGGTCATGGGTAAGGTAATTCCTCTCATAAATTTTTAATTGCCTAGAATCATAAGCCACTACCTTTCCTCTTACATCTACAATGCATCCAAATTCATCTTATAAGTATTACTATATACACAAAAGGCTTACTAAAATCCAATAATATTAACACTATTCATTCTTGCCTTTAAGAGTTGAAACTACTCTCATACTTACTATCACACATAAAGACAATACTCCTCCTAATAAATGTAGTTAAGGGCAATGCTATCTTAAAAATTCCTTCAATAAATCGCCAATAATAATAAGATAACCTCCTAAAACCTTTATCCTCGCTAACTTGCTTAAATATCTCTCCACTTAAACACAACTTCTACTTAAGACAGATCCATGTTTACCTCAACTGAAATTTACAGGAACTAGAAAACTTATCTCATATAATAAAAGAATAAAATAAAATAAAATAGTATTACTTAGATAACTTAACATACAACCGTCTTGGATATATCTTCACCTTCAACTACAATATGATCATATCACACCCTAAGATCAATCTCACTAACCATACAACATTCACCATTTGATCCCTAAGGTCATCTATCCACATATCAACGTACATGCATATTAAATCATATTAGAATACATACTTTAACCCTTCATATATACCATCCATAAGCATGTACATGAACAATCTTTACCACATAGCATCATATAACCTTAAACAACCTCTCAATTTACACGAAAACACCTCAAAACATTTTAACAAAGTCAATTCTTATCCTTGCATTGCCTATAACCCGAAAACATTATTATACAGCCTAACTTCTCTTTTCAACAACTATCAAAGAAAACGACACATACAGAGTTCTACTCATCCACGTGATCTCAACCTATCACTAAGTGAATAAGCTACAACTCTTAGTGAGACATGAGATTTTAAAAAAAATCATCTTCTTAGCTAAAGAAAACTTCAAAAATCACAACAAATATATTTAGTGCTTACAACTATACCTCTGATTACCAAAGCAGCTATACTGGAGTTCTAGACCTCCGTTTTACCTGATTCCAATTCCATTAGAAAGATAACATCCAAAGCTACCACTTTCCTGAAGACTAACAAAAATTCTAATTTTGTCAGTATAGCACTTGTACTGTCACAACAAAACATCTCCTACACCAGACAACAATAGTGTATCAACATCTAAAATCACAAAAATACCTCAATCCTTCCAAACTTACTTCTTTCCACCTGAAATTCATATCAAAGTTTCCCACTACAAATCTAAACCAGATAACTCACATATTCAGGCTTAGAAAATAAATTCACATGCAATCATCAAACTCTAGAAATTATCAACACTTTAATCTCTCCTTAAGAATACCAAAATTCCAATTCATACATCATCTTTGGATTCAATTGCTACAACTATAGCTTTCAAAAATTTCACCAATCGTAAATTCTTAATACACTTAAAATAAATGAATGTCTTACCCAAATCTAAGGCCTCAATAGTTTTTATAATATTAGCACAATATCTCGTCTACTACTCGCACATATGCTTGCAACATAAGTGATACCACTCAACCACTACTTCTTACATAAGAAAGAAGTATCAAACAAATAAGCAATCATAAGAATGAAGAAGAGCAGTCATAATGGTATTAGCTAACACTATCATGACTATCATTCCTCTAATTACAAAATAACTTAACTATATCAAACTCTACAATATCAGCACAAGGAGAACATTATCTTCATCATTATCAAAGAAAAGCATCATCAAAGTATACAACAAAAAAAACACTGTCAGAGTACACAACAAAATCATGATAAGTACATAACTCACGGTCGATTAGATCGACATGCTCTGATACCACTAAATGTGACACCCTCTACCCCAACGTTAATACACAATAAATGTAAACAATAATTTCTTTTTCTTTTTGAGTAAATAAGATCTTTCATAGTTTAATAACATCTTTCATGTATAAAACAATTGTTTCAAATCTCGTAAGGTAGAAGATTCACATTCGTAACTCATCAATCATAAAAAGTCAAATATAAGTATTAAACTCAAGAAATCATATAAAGGAGAATATATATTAATTCCAGTAAAGGTGGCAGTGCCTCCTAGTTAGGAATTAATATATCACTTTCAAATCATGTAATAAAATAGTATGACAAAGATGTACATTTTGGCCTTTTCTCAATAACGTTCAAAATTACAAAAGAAGAGAAAATTAAAGCTTTTAAAATAATAACATATTAGACTAAGCTAGCTAAGCCCCGATGTCACATCCTATCAGAGCATGCCCAACTGAACCCTTAAGTCTCATTACCAACATCTCATGATGATGATCACCTGCAACATAATTTAAACATATACAAAAACAACAAGGGAGTGAGAAACATCTCACTCAGTTTCAGGTGCAGAAATAAAGGTTAGATAGCACCCACACACACACAACAAATATAAGTCACATATAAACAATACACATACATCATCAATATCACATATATACTCATTTATCATGCAATGATGTCATGGACTTGACTCATAAATGCATGCATGTGGCACCATACGGAAGATTTACAATTCATCGTTGGTGACCCTAAGGTACACCTGGTTACATCACTGGTGACCCTAAGGTACACCTTGTTAGCATGTTACATCGTTGGTGACCCTAAGGTACACCTTGTTAGCATCTTACAACGTGGGTGACCATAAGGTACACCTTATTACATCGTGGGTGACCATACCGTACACCTTATTAGCATATTACATCGTGGGTGACCGTACGATACACCTTATTAACATGTTACATCGTGGGTGACCATACGGTACACCTTATTAGCATGTTACATCGTGGGTATGCGGCCTCAGCGGCACACCTGGAGTAATATATGCATATGATGCATGTCATAAATTCATAATCTCATGGACTCAACATTTAACTCATTACAGAATTTTATTTAATACATCATGTCATTATTCTTCATATTCTCATAATCATAACTTGTCTCAATAGTTCATTCTTAGGTCTCATGTCTTTTGTCCATATTTCACAAGGTCATGTCATCAATACTCCTCATAAGGTCCGCACAGGTATTCACAGAGAGCATTCTTGTTAATATTAAAACTTATTTATTTATATCATTAACTTCATATTCATTTATTACTTTCCACAAAGAACAAAGTAGAATAAATAGAAAATCGGACAGAACAACGGCATCTTCAACAAAAATAAAGTAGAGTAAATAGAAAATCAAACATAACAACGGCACCTTCAGCAAAGAACAAAATAGAGTAAATAGAAAATCAAAACAGAACAACAACACCTTCAACAAAGAACAAAGTAGAGTAAATAGAAAATCAAACAGAACAACGGCAAGGGATTGGGGGCCAATCCGACAAACAACTGTCCAACAATTATCCCCACACCCCCGAGCGAGGTTCTCACTCCCCCCCCTTACCTGGATAAGCAGGAGCTGGAACTTGGGCAGGGCCTCCTCCTCTGGATTCTCTCTTTCTTCCCTCTCTTTCTTCCCTCTCTTTCTTTCTTGCTTTCTCTCTCTCTCTCTCTCTCTCTCTCCTCTTTCTCTCTCTAAGATTATCACTTCTTGCTCAGTATAAAATTTTCACCCCCCTAGCCCTATTTATAGGCAATCTGACGCACCCGGAACGACCCGTACTGATTTCGGAACGGCCCGTTCCGGATCCTTCAAACATGGGCAAATTTCTTAACTGGAACGGCCTGTTCCAAAATCGGAACGGCCTGTTCCCAAAAAGCAGAACGACCCGTTCTGAAACCAGAACGGTCCGTTCTCAATCTCAGCAGAACGGCCCGTACTGCTTCCAAAACGGCCCGTTCTCCATACCAGAACGGCCCATTCCAGGCCCGTTCTGGGTCTTTAAAAACAAGCATATTCCTTCTTTTGGAACGGCCCATTCTGCATTTGGAACGGCCCGTTCCGACACCCAGAAATACCCTTGTTCCTTTATTAAAATTACGAAAATGCCATCAATAATTACGAAAATGCCATCTTTTTAAAAAAAACTGGGTGTTACAATCACTCCATCAAGTAGTGTAGGGACCACCCATCAATAGTGATCCCCTCAAACCACCTTAACTAGGGGATGTCTATCAGGATATTGTCAGATGTTACGACTAGCCATGGTATCCTCCCATTTTAGCTAGAGATTTTCCCACCATAACATCTTGGGCACAAGTAGATGACCTACGACATCTCACATACATAGACTCACGCTATCTCATGAAACAAAACATGAATGCATGAATTCAATACACACATCACAATCATACAATATGCGCACTTATATCCTCATGTGTTAGTTTGCAACACTAGACTTATTCATCTCATCTCATTAAAGTATTCATTATGATATGCATCGTTGTAACACTCTGAATTTTCTGCTAATATAATATTAATTATTATTATTATTTTTATATTTATGAAAAATTAATTTTTACATGAATCCTGTTTTTTTTAAATAGGCCCGGAACGGGCCGTTCCAAAAAGTAGAACGGGTCGTTCCAAAAAGCCGAACGGGCGTTCCAAAAAGTGGAACGACCGTTCTCAAAAGTGAAACGGGCCGTTCCAGAGTAAAAAAAATAGCCTAAAAAGTTAAGCTGGAAACGGGCCGTTCTACTTACAGTCAATGTGTTAAAAGGAACCCCAGAACGGGCCGTTCTAATTTTAGAACGGGCCATTCTGATTTTCTGAAAACGAGTCGTTCTGATTTTAGAACGGTTCGTTCCAATTGTAAATTTTGCCTATAACGCATGGCTCCGGAGCGGGCCGTTCCAAATTCAGTACGGGCCGTTCCGGGTACCCCATAATGCCTATAAATAGGAGGCACGGTGTGAAAAAAATTATAACTGACTGAGAAGGTGAAAACTTAGAGAGAGAAAGAGGGAGAAAGAGATAGAGAAAGAGAAAGAAAGAGAAAGAAAGAGAAAGAGAGAGAGAGAAAGAAAGAGAAAGAAAGAGAGAGAAAGAAAAAGAGGGAATCCAGAGGAATAAAGAGTAACAAGGTCCTGCTCAAGTTTCAGCTCCTGCTTAAGTTTCAGCTCCTGCTTATCCAGGTAAGGGGGGAGTGAGAAACCTCACTCGGGGGTGTGGGAATAATTGTTGGATAGTCTGATTGTCAGATTGGCTCCCAATCCCTTGCCTATTGCATGCTTCTAAAAACATGCAAAGTATTAATGTGTTCTGTTTTATTTTCTGTTTGCTCTACTTTGTTCCTTGTTGGATGTAATAAATGTATACGTAATTAATGTTAAAAATAAACAAGTTTTAATATGAATAAAAATGCTCTCTGTGGATTCCTGTGCAGACCTTATGAGGAATAATTATGACATGACCATATGAAATATGGACAAATGACATGAGACATAAGAATGGACTATTGAGACAAGCTGTGATTATAAGAATATGAAAAATGATGACATGATGTACTAAATGAAATTCTGTAATAAGTCAAATGTTGAGTCAATGAAATAATGAATGTATGACATGCATCATATGCATATATTACTCCAGGTGTGCCGCTGAGGACGCATACTAGTGATGTAACCAGGAGTACCTTAGGGTCACCAGTGATGTAACATGCTAACAAGGTGTACCTTAGGGTCACCCACGACGTAACATGCTAACAAGGTGTACCTTAGGGTCACCCACGACGTAACATGCTAACAAGGTGTACCTTAGGGTCACTAGTGATGTAACCAGGTGTACCTTAGGGTCACTAGTGATGAAATGTGAAACTTCCGTATGGCGCCACATGCATGCATTTATAAGTCGAGTCTATGACATCATTGCATGATAAATGAGTGTATATGTGATATTGATTATGTATGTGTATTGTTTACATGTGACTTATATTTGTGTGTGTACTATTTAACCTTTATTTTTGCACCTGAAACTGAGTGAGATGTTTCTTACTCCCTTGTTGTTCTTGTATATGTTTAAATTATGTTGCAGGTGATCATCATCATGAGGATGTTGGTGATGAGGCTTAAGGCTTTAGTTGTGCATGCTCTGATAGGATGTGACATCGGGCATAGCTAGGCTTAGTTTAGAATATTATTGTTTTTAAAAGCCTTAGTTTTCTTTACTTTTGTAATTTTGAACGTTCTTGATAAAAGACCCAAAATGTGCATCTTTGTCATATTATTTTTATTACATGATTTGGAAGTTATAAATTAATTTCTAACTAGGAGGCACTGCCACCTTTGCTGGAATTAATCTATATTTTTCTTTAAATGATTTCTTGAGTTTTGATACTTACATGTTGAATTTTTATGAATTATGAGTTACGAATGTGAATCTTATACCTTATGATATTTGAGACAATTATTTTATCCATGAAAGATGTTATCAAAGATTTTATTTACTCAAAAGAGAAAAAAAAATTATTGTTTACATTTATTGTGTATTAATGTTGGGGTAGAGGGTGTCACATTTAGTTGTATCAGAGCAGGTTGATCCAATCGACCGTGAGTTATGAGTTTACTATGCTTATTTGGTAGATGAATGATCGACTGAATTGATTGTGGAACTTGTTGGTATGCTAGTGTGATGATTGATTATGTTTATTAATTGTATTATTTTCTTAGATTATGGCTAGTAGAAATGATCCTGCGATTACTGATGCTCTTCAAGCATTAGCACAAGCTATGAATAATAACAATAGGGTTGGAGTTGCTCCTAACTGGTTGGAGCAATTTCAGTGAAATCACCCACCTACCTTTAAAGGAGGATATGACCCAGATGCTGCTATGAATTGGCTAACGGAGATCGAGAAGATCTTCAATGTTATGGATTGTCCCCTCGCTCAGAAGGTGAAGGTTGGCCACCTTCATGTTGACTGCTGATGCTCACTTTTGGTGGGAAGGAGCACTTCGAAGGATGACTGATGGAGGGGTGCACTTGAATTGGGACAACTTCAAGAAGGCCTTTTTTGAGAAGTATTTCCCGGATGATGTGAGGAGTCGGAAAGAAATGGAATTTCTTGAACTGAATCAAGGGAACGACACAGTAGCAGAATATGCTGCCAAATTTGATATTTTGGTTCGTTATTGTACACACTACGATGGTGAGGGTGGTGAAAGGACTAAATGCATAAAATTTGTAAATGGTTTGCGTCCTGAAGTGGAAACTGCAATTAACTATCAGGAGATATATCACTTTCCCACTCTGGTCAATAAATGCAGCATTTATGATCGTGACAACCGTGCTCGTGCTGCTTTCTATAAAGGAGTTGGAGGTCCTATCCGTGCTATAAGTTCTAGTACTTCGGGTAGGAGTAAGCCTTACTCCGCTCCTACTAGATTTCAAGGGAGTAAAGCTACTGCTAATAAAAGCAAGTCATTTACTAGAGGATACACTGTTAGTGCTACTGGAAGTGTTGGAGGGTCTGTGTCCACTCCTTCAGGAAGATGTGGGAAGTGTGGACGTATTGGTCATAATCAGTCTGAGTGTCGTGACAAGGAGATTACCTGCTTCAACTGCAATGGTAAAGGTCACATCAGCACCCAATGTCCTGAACCACCAAGAACACGTGTTATTGGATCAGGTTCGCAAATTGAGCGTCCAAAGACTATAGAGAAAGTATTTGCTCTTAGTGGTGCTGAAGCTGTTCGGTCGGAAAATTTGATACAAGGTACTTGTTTCATAGCTGAGACTCTTTTTGTTGTACTATTTGATTCTGGTGCAACTCATTCCTTTATTTCTGTCTCTTGTGTCCAAAAATTGAATTTTCCTGTGTCTTTGTTAGAGTTTGATTTAGTTGTTGAAACCCCTACTAATGGTTCTGTGACTACATCCTTAGTGTGTTTGAAATGTCCTTTGACAGTTTTTGATAAGCAGTTTCTAGTTGACTTAATTTGTTTACCTCTTAGTCAATTAGATGTAATTCTTGGTATGGATTGGTTATCTTCTCACCATGTCCTTTTAAACTACTTTGATAAATCTATTTCCTTTGGTGAATGTAAGAGTACGGAATTTCTTAGTGCTGCTGACATTAAAACTTGTTTAAATGAAAATGAAAGAGTGTACATGATCTTCGCTTCCTTAACACTTGAGACTGATAGTAAGCTAGATGAGATTCCCTTAGTGAGAGAATTTCCAGAAGTATTTCCTAAGGATGTGTCTAGTTTACCACCTGAGAGAGAGATTGAGTTTAGCATAAACTTAGTACCAGGTACCTCACCTATATCTATAACACCCTATAGGATGTCCCCTAAAGAGTTAGTTGAGCTTAAGAAACAAATAGAGGAACTGCAAGGGAAACAATTCATTAGGCCTAGTGTTTCGCCTTGGGGAGCGCCTGTTTTATTGGTTAAGAAGAAAGATGGGAGCATGAGATTATGCATGGACTATAGGCAACTGAATAAAGTGACCATTAAGAATAAGTATCCCTTGCCTAGGATAGATGACCTTATGGATCAACTAGTTGGGGCTTGTGTGTTCAGTAAGATAGATTTAAGGTCAGGATACCATCAGATTAGAGTGAGAGCTGAAGATGTTCCTAAGACTGGCTTTAGGACCCACTATGGGCAATATGAGTATTTTGTTATGCCTTTTGGTGTGACTAATGCACCTGGTGTTTTTATGGACTACATGAATAGGATCTTTCACCCTTACTTGGATAAATTTGTAGTGGTCTTCATAGATGATATCCTAGTGTATTTCAAGACTAGGGAGGAGCATGTTGAGCACCTTAGGATCGTTCTTCAAACCCTTAAGGAGAAGCAGTTGTATGCTAAATTATGAAAATGTGAATTTTGGTTGGATAGTGTGAACTTTCTAGGACATGTGATATCCGAGGGTGGGATAGTTGTAGATCCTGCTAAGGTAGAAGCTGTGTTAGAGTGGAGTACACCTAAATCAGTATTTGAGATTAGGAGCTTCTTAGGACTAGCCGGTTATTACAGAAGGTTCATAGAGAATTTCTCTAGGCTAGCTCTTCCTTTGACTAAGCTGACAAAGAAGGACCAACCTTTTGTATGGGATTCTAGGTGTGAGGAAAGCTTTCAAGAGCTTAAGAGGAGATTAACTAGTGCCCCTGTGTTAGTGTTACCTGATCCTAGTAAGACCTTTGAGGTATTTTGTGATGCTTCTAAATTGGGTTTAGGAGGAGTGCTTATGTAGGAGGGTAAGGTAGTAGCCTATGCTTATAGACACTTAAAATTCATGAGCAAAACTATCCTACCCATGACCTTGAGTTAGCTGCAATAGTATTTGTACTTAAGTTGTGGAGACATTACTTGTTTGGGTCTAGATTTGAGGTTTTAATGACCATAAAAGCCTTAAGTACTTGTTTGACCAAAAGGAATTGAATATGAGGCAGAGGAGATGGTCAGAGTTCCTTAAGGATTATGACTTTCAATTGAATTATCACCCCCAGTAAGGCTAATGTTGTAGCTGATGCTTTAAGTAGAAAATCTTTGAGAGTGTCTTCTTTGCTGATTAGGGAATTGCATATGATTGAGGAGTTTAGGGATATGAGCTTAGGGTGTGAGTTGACCTCTAAGAGTATTAAGTTGGGAGATTTGAGAGAGACTAATAGCTTGATAGATGAGATTAGAGAAGGTCAGAAGATAGATCCTTTCTTATTGAGTCAAGTAGAGAAGTTGAATCAAGGTGTGGAGAGTGAGTTTAGATTTGGAGTGGATGGAATCTTGAGATTTAAGGATAGGTTGTACATTCCCAATGTGCTAGAGCTTAAGAGAGCAATTCTTGAAGAAGATCATAAGAGTATCCTTAGTATCCATCTAGGAGCCACTAAGATGTACCAAGACCTTAAGAAGATGTTTTGGTGGCCTAAGATGAAGAGGGAAGTGGAGGAATTTGTGTATGCTTGCTTAGTATGTCATAAAGCTAAGGTAGAACACCAAAAACCTTCAAGTCTGATGAAACCTTTAGATGTGCCTGTGTTGAAATGGGATAGCATCTCTATGGATTTTGTAGTTAGGTTACCTAAGACTGTGAAGAACTTGGATGCTATATGGGTCATTGTGGATAGATTGACTAAGTCTGCCCATTTTATTCCCATTAATATTAGGTACCCTTTGGAGAGGTTAACCAAGTTGTACATTAGTGAGATCGTGAGGTTGCATCGAGTTCCTACTAGTATAGTGTCTGATAGAGATCCTAGGTTCACCTCTAGATTTTGGGAGAGTTTGCATAAGGCTTTAGGCACCAAGCTTAGATTGAGTTCAGCCTACCATCCCCAAACAGATGGCCAAACTGAGAGAACCATACAGTCTTTGGAAGACTTGTTGAGGGCTTGCATCTTAGAAAATGGGGGTAGTTGGGATAGTTTCCTACCTTTGATAGAGTTTACCTACAATAATAGCTACCATTCTAGTATTGGGATGGCGCCCTATGAGGCTTTGTATGGTAGGAGATGTAGAACTCCTTTATGTTGGGCAGAACTTGGAGAGAATGCCATGTTAGGACCTGAGATAGTTCAACAAACTACTGAACAGGTTAAGATGATCCAAGAAAGGATGAAAGCAACCTAGAGTAGGCAAAAGAGTTATAATGACAAGAGGAGAAAAGACCTTGAGTTTAAAGAAGGTGATCATGTATTCCTTAAAGTCACTCCTTGGATAGGAGTAGGCAGAACACTGAAATCCCGTAAGCTTACTCCACGTTTCATCGGTCCTTATCAAATTCTTAAAAGGATCGGTGAAGTAGCCTATCAAATTGCCTTGCCTCCATCTCTTTCAAATCTCCATAATGTCTTCCATGTTTCCCAACTCAGAAAATATGTCCATGATCCTTCCCATATCATTGAGTTTGACAACATTCAGTTGAAGGATAATCTTACCTATGAAACAGTTCCTTTAAAGATTGATGACACGAGGGTGAAACAACTGAGAGTAAAGGAAATCCCTTTGGTTAAGGTCGTTTGGGGAGGAAATTTTGAAGAAAGTGCTACATGAGAATTAGAAAGCAAGATGCGAGAAGCTTATCCATTTTTGTTTTCAGGTAAACTTCGGGGACGAAATTTCTAAAAGGAGGGGAGAATTGTAACACCCCAAATTTTTTGCTAATATAATATTAATTATTATTATTTTTATATTGATGAAAAATTAATTTTTACATGAATCCTGTTTTTTTTTTAAATAGGCCCGGAACGGGCCGTTCCAAAAAGCAGAACGGGTCGTTCCAAAAAGTGGAACGGCCGTTCTCAAAAGTGAAACGGGCCGTTCCAGAGTAAAAAAATAGCCTAAAAAGTTAAGCTGGAAACAGGTCGTTCTACTTACAGTTAATATGTGTTAAAAGGAACCCCAGAACGGGTCGTTCTAATTTTAGAACGGGTCGTTCTAATTTTCTGAAAACGGGCTATTCTGATTTTAGAACGGGTCATTCCAGTTGTAAATTTTGCCTATAATGCATGGCTCTAGAACGGGCCGTTCCAAATTCAGTACGGGCTGTTCCGGGTACCCCAGAATTCCTATAAATAGGAGGTAGGGGGTGAAAAAAATTATAACTAATTGAGAAGGTGAAAACTTAGAGAGAGAAAGAGGGAGAAAGAAAGAGAGAAAGAGAAAGAAAGAGAAAGAAAGAAAAAGAGGGAATCCAGAGGAATAAAGAGTAACAAGGTCCTGCTCAAGTTTCAGCTCCTGCTTATCCAGGTAAGGGGGGAGTGAGAAACCTCGCTCGGGGGTGTGAGAATAATTGTTGGATAGTCTGATTGTCGGATTCACTCCCAATCCCTTGCCTGTTGCATGCTTCTAAAAACATGCAAAGTATTAATGTGCTCTGTTTTATTTTCTGTTTGCTCTACTTTGTTCCTTGTTGGATGTAATAAATGTATACGTAATTAATGTTAAAAATAAACAAGTTTTAATATGAATAAGAATGCTCTCTGTGGATTCCTGTGCGGACCTTATGAGGAATAATTATGACATAACCATGTGAAATATGGACAAATGACATGAGACATAAGAATGGACTATTGAGACAAGCTGGGATTATAAGAATATGAAAAATGATGACATGATGTACTAAATGAAATTATGTAATAAGTCAAATGTTGAGTCAATGAAATAATGAATGTATGACATGAATCATATGCATATATTACTCCAGGTGTGCCGCTGAGGCCGCATACCAGTGATGTAACCAGGTGTACCTTAGGGTCACTAGTGATGTAACATGCCAACAAGGTGTACCTTAGGGTCACCAGTGATGTAACATGCTAACAAGGTGTACCTTACGGTTACCCACGACATAACATGCTAACAAGGTGTACCTTAGGGTCATCCACGACGTAACAGGCTAACAAGGTGTACCTTAGGGTCACTAGTGATGTAACCAGGTGTACCTTAGGGTCACTAGTGATGTAACCAGGTGTACCTTAGGGTCACTAGTGATGAAATGTGAAACTTCCATATGGTGCCACATGCATGCATTTATAAGTCGAGTCTATGACATCATTGCATGATAAATGAGTGTATATGTGATATTGATTATGTATGTGTATTGTTTACATGTGACTTATATTTGTGTGTGTGTACTATTTAACCTTTATTTTTGCACCTGAAACTGAGTGAGATGTTTCTTACTCCCTTGTTGTTCTTGTATATGTTTAAATTATGTTGCAGGTGATCATCATCATGAGGATATTGGTGATGAGGCTTAAGGCTTCAGTTGTGCATGCTCTGATAGGATGTGACATCAGGCATAGCTAGGCTTAGTTTGGAATTTTTAAAAGCCTTAGTTGTGACACCCTTACTACCCCAACACATATATTGTAATAATGAAAACTTAACAAAAACAATTTTCAATTTCGGTAAAAGGGTTCCCATGAGAATCTTCAAAATTGTTCTTCAATAACCACAACGATAAAAATGAAACGTGAGAGTTTACAAATGATTTTCAAAAATAATATTTACAATTCTAATTTCATATAACAATCTATGTCCTAAAGAAAATCCTCTGCCCCGATGTCACAATATCAGAGCATAACCTCAACTCAACCGTTAGCATTCTAGATGTCACTCGTAGCCGGATCTTCCTAACCTAAAATATCCACAAATCGCACGGTGAGAAAAGAAAACATCTATATATATAGCACATAAGAAAACACAACATATTATCTCATTATAACTAAATATTCATAAATATTTCAACATATCGTATTTCAATCAATCATACATCGTCATCACGTCATAATTCTCAATCACACCAATCATCACAAATCTTGCACTTCACACTATGTCAAGGTCACGCTACCCATTTAACAATCTCAGGCCGTGCTCACCCCTGATATAACACTGTGCCAAGGTCACGTTATCCCTATCTCAGGGCCGTGCTCACCCTTGACATGTTAACCAAGGTCACGATACCCACGTAACAATCCAGAGCCGTGCTCACCCCTGATATAACACTGTGCCAAGGTCACGTTATCCCTATTCTAGGGCCGTGCTCACCCCTGACATGTTAACCAAGGTCACGATACGCATGCAACAATCTAGAGCCGTGCTCACCCCTGATATAACACTGTGCCAAGGTCACGTTATCCCTAACCTTGGGCCGTGCTCACCCCTGACATGTTAACCAAGGTCACGATACTCATGTAACAATCTCGGGCCGTGCTCACCCCTGGTCATAGGTGTGAAGAACCACAATCACATCTCATTCACATCCACATTCACATTCACATCCACATCCACATCCACATCCACATCCACATCCACATCCACATCCACATCCACATCTCAATTCCACAATATATACACAATCCACACAAAATGGTGATTTCACATACCCCTCAAGTAATTCATCATCTAGATCATCAAATAATATAACAATAACATTCATAAACTAATATAACAAACAACAGAATTATCAATTTAATATAATTTTAACGTAAACAGTAAAATCCCCAATTGTTCCAAAACCTAACTCACAGGCACTTTTCTACAAAATCGTTCTCCCTCTTAGATCATCATTCTTACAAATTATTAGCATATTTATAATCCTCAACACATACAGAATCTATTGGGATCCTCAATTTCTCAAACATAAATCATCCAATTTTTCACAACCTAACTTACAGACACTTTTCTATAATTTCGTTATCTCTCCCAGAGCATCATTTTTACAAGTTAAACATATATTCGTAATCCTAAATATATATAGAATCACATAAGATAATTAATTCTCCAAACAGAAATAATTATAAAATTATTCATAACCCTAAGGGCTCTTCCTCTACCCAATTCCCTCATGTAACTCTACATATAAATAATCTCCTTTTCCCCCGTACCTGGATAAATAGGAACTCGGGCAGAACCTCCTCCTCTTTTTCCTTAAACAAGGATCAGAACTAAATCTGGGACAGAACCTCATCCTCTGAGTTCCTCTTGGTCTTCAGAGAGAAGAAGAGGAACGAAAGAGAGAACAAAAGAGAAGAGAGAGTGAGAATGAGAGGTGTGTAGAAATGAGAGGATTTGAGGCCTATTTATAGGATTTTTCGCCCACCTACCACTACGGCCCGTTCCAAAATCGTAACGGCCCGTTCTGGGCCCTTCAAACCTACGCAAATTTTTGAACTGGAACGGCCCGTTCCAAAACCAGAACGGCCCGTTCCCAATCCCAGCAGAACGGCCCGTGCTCCCTCCGGAACAACCCGTTCTCCAAACCAGAACGGCCCGTTCTCCCTCTGGAACGGCCCGTTCTCCAAACTGGAACGGCCCGTTCTCCCTCCAGAACGGCCCGTTCTGATTCTCAAATTTTGGGCCTTTAACTTATTCCAGAACGGCCCGTTTCACTTTTGAAACGGCCCGTTCTGGGCAACAAATTGGGCCTACGGCCCATTGAAAATTGGGCTGTTACATTAGTTTTCTTTGCTTTTGTAATTTTGAACGTTCTTGATAAAAGACCCAAAATGTGCATCATTGTCATATTATTTTTATTACATGATTTGGAAGTTATAAATTAATTCCTAACTAGGAGGCACTGCCGTGTTTGCTGGAATTAATCTATATTTTTCTTTAAATGATTTCTTGAGTTTTGATACTTACATGTTGACTTTTTATGATTTATGAGTTACGAATATAAATCTTCTACTTTATGATATTTGAGACAATTATTTTATCCATGAAAGATGTTATCAAAGATTTTATTTACTCAATAGAGAAAAAAAAATTATTGTTTACATTTATTGTGTATTAATGTTGGGTTAGAGGGTGTCACAATTGTTACACCTTAATAATTCATCCTCATCATGCCCATCACAATACGCATCATCATATCAACCATTCAACACATAAATTTAATAATATCCCAAAACAACTTATACAACGCTATCGTATTACTCTATCAAACTTCATCACACAATCCATAATAATCATTCAATGGTATTTCAACATAACTTTTTGTACATCATCATAGATATCAATACAACAGATTTCATAATCTTACACATCATTACCCATTACTATATATATATATATATATATATATATATATATATATATATATAGATATATATATATATATAGATATATATACAGTACAAGAAAATGATGATTTTGCGACGGTTATATGGCCTACATTGTGACGGTTAGAACTGTTGCAAAGACAACATTGCGACGGTTTGGGAACCTTCGCAAAATTGTCCGTCACTAGAACCGTCGCAAAATTGGAATTGCGACCCCTGAAGCACTCGACGCACTAACTGCCTCTATATTAACATTGCGACCCTTTCATCAACTGTCGCACCAACTGCTTCTAAATTAATATTACAACCCTTCTTTTACCCGTCAAAAATTATAATTTTTTTTTAATTTTAATAAATTTATTAATGTAACAATCCTCATATTTGGCATCTCAAGGGTTCTATTTCACGATATTTCACTGTTTAGCGTGTTTTATCCTTACTTGTGCAATTTCTGGGAAACTTCCAGAAGGTCATCCATCCCTGTACTACTCCAAGTCAAACACGCTTAACTGTGATGTTCTGATGAGTAAACTACCGAAATGTATATGTATGTTGTCAGTATAAATTGTACAAATTAATTGATTTAAGTCATCCTCAAATATACAATCTCATATTTGTACTATAATAATAATATATAATAATTTTATATTACGAATAATAATAATAATATATTTAGTTATTCTTTATTTATATGTACTTACTTTTATAATTAACATCTACTTATTTCTATTTAAAATTATAATTTAAATTATTTAATTTTATAATTTATAATGATAATATAATTTATAAAATTATAAATATTTATTTATTACATACTTATAAATTAAATTTTAATATTTTAAATAAATTATTAATTAATTTAATATATTTATTTACCTTAAATCAAACATATAAAATTCAAAAAAATGTACTTATCCTTGTTTTATTTTCTAATTATCAACTATTAATAAAATACTAACTTAAAATCTTATCTAATTATATATAATATTCTCATATCAAATTTAAAACCAGGTATTAGTTATACAAAAATATTAAGATCATATAGTAAATTGTCAATAAGATTTTAGTTAAATAATTTAAAATAATTAATGTTTCAATTATATTGTTAATTAGCAAATAATTTATTCCAAAACTAATTAATTTTTTATATTAATTATTAGTAAAATTTAATAACTTTTAAATTAACAATTAATTGGATCGATGAAATTCAACACACACCATGAGTTATTGACCAGAATAACTTTACCAAGAATTATTTTGTAAGTTATCTTAAATCAAATATATAAAATTCAAAAAATGTATTTATCCTTGTTTTATTTTTTAATTATCAACCATTAATAAAATACTAACTTAAAATCTTATCTAATTATATCATAATATTTTCATATCAAATTTAAAACCAGTTCTTACATTTTCGACAAATATAAATTTTTCTGAAATATTTCATCAATAATATAGCTTTTCCTACAAAAATTTTCTCATCGAAAATATAAATTTTCTGACAGATTTAATTTTGTTTTATAAGAAATCATCTTCGATTAATATAACATTTTGTATATATGATTTAAGAGTAAAAGATTTTCAATTTAATAGTTGGATTTACCAAATTCACATTTAATATAAAGTTACTGAGCGTTGTAATACTTAGTAAAATTTATACCGATGTAATTATAACCCCCCTCATATATATATATATGAGGGGGGTTATAATTACATCGGTATAAATTTTACTAAGTATTACAACGCTCAGTAACTTTATATTAAATGTGAATTTGGTAAATCCAATTGTTAGATTGAAAGTTCATATCTCTCATAGATTATATATACAAAACTTTATATTAATCCAAGATAATTTGATACTTCATTTTTATAAAACAAAATTGATGTAATATATTCATTTCAAAATATACTAAAATATAAACACTTTGATTACCTTCCAGTTGTTGTTCAATTTTAACAAAATTTGATATACACTTATAAAGTGGTATGAACTTTCAATTTAACGGTTGGATTTACAAAATTCACATTTAATATAAAGTTATTGAGCGGCAAAATACTTAGTAAAAGTTACACCGGTATAATTATAACTCCTTATATTATATATATATATATATATATATATATATATATATATATATATATATATATATACATATACAGGGACGGATGCACGTTTAGAATAGTGGGGCACTTGCCCCCACTACTATTTGACATATACATAATTTTTATCTAAAAAAATAATATATTTTAAAAAATAAAAATTATATTCTAATAAAATAAAAATATAGATTCAGAAAAAATGTTTATTTATTTGATATCTATCAAATTTTTGAAAGAAATTAATTCTCATGTGATAAAAAAAATTTCTTAATAATGAATTAATTTTTTTAAAAAGTTTAATGATAATATATATGTATATATATATATATATGTCTTAATATTCACATATATAATGTAATATATTAAAATAAATAATTTTTTGATAAAATAAAATTTTACCATGCATGTTAATCTTTTGTGTTTTTTTATTTATTGTATACGTTGATTCAAAAAATCAAAATAGTAAAATTGTATATATTGATTAAAAAAATCAAAATAAGAAAAATCAGAAGATTTATGTTCCATTTAGAATTGTTATTATAAGATATATTTTAAAATAAATTATCATCTAAAAATATATATTAGATATTAAAAACATATTTATATCATAAATAAATTAAACTGGATTTTTATAAAATTTAACATATTTATTTTTATATTTTTAATAGTGTTTAAAAGATGGACATTTAAAATAAAATTTATAAAATTTAGCATTGTAAATTATTCAATAATATGTGATCTGATAACTCAAAAATTAAGTTATAAAATGATAATTATATTTATTTATATACTCTAACACATATTACATATAAGATAAATTCATAAGTTTGTTGAAAGATAAATTTATATTCTAGTCACGATTTTGAAATTATATAAAGAAAAAAAAAATCGTGTACCTCATGTTAAAGGAAGTACATATAAAATTGTTAATAAAATATAAGTTCATTAAGATAATATATATAATACTTCAAAAAAAAAACTTTTAAATTCTAAAAAAAAATTGTCTTGTAGGTTGCGATGGTTTATAGTAAACCGTCGCAATGCTGAAAATTTTGCGACGGTTTATGACTAACTGTCACAATGTTAAAAAAAATTTGCGATGGTTTATAATTAACTGTCGCAATGTTAAACAAATTTTGTGACGATTTACGATAAACAGTCGCAATGTTGAACAATTTTGCGATGGTTTATGATAAATCGTCGCAATGTTAAACAAATTTTGCGACGGTTTATCATAAACCGTCGCAATGTTAAACAAATTTTGTGACAGTTTACGATAAACCGTCGCAATGTTGAACAATTTTGCGACGGTTTTGAAAAACTGTCGTATGAAGGGTCGCAATATCAAAGCGACGAAAATTTCTAGATAACCGTCGCAATTTGTCTATCGCAATTTATCATTTTCCTTGTAGTGATATATATATATATATATATATATATATATATATATATATGTATGTTGGGATACAAACGAGTCCCATATCGATAAAATATGATAAAAAATAATAACTTATATAGCATAAACATACTTCAATGATTGAGAGGCCTTTTGAGTGATAACCAAGAGCAAAACCGTGAGGGCTTAGGCCCAGCAGAGAGGCCTTTTGGGTAATGACCAAAAGCAGAACCGTAAGGGCTAAGGTCCAAAGCGGACAATATCTCATCATTGTGGAGTATGTTTGTGTAATAACCTTATAAAATAACACTTATAAAATATCCTCTCAGACAAATACTATAAAATAACCCCATTAATATATATATATATATATATATGGGGAATGCTAATATACTCTCACCTATTTTTTAGTGGGAGTATGTTAGCAACCAACACCAAAAGTTTAGGACAAAAAAACCAGTCATTTCTTTTAATTTGGTTAATTCGTACAAAGGATATTATAGTAATTTAATTTTATTTTAAAATAAAATTAAATATTTTCTCTCTCTTATTAACTTCAGTCATTAAGTCATTTCTTTTTTCTACTCCCTCCGTTTTTTTTTTCATAGTCGTTTTGTCAGATTTTGTTTTTTTTTTCATTGTCACTTTTCAAAAATCAATGACTTATTAATTTTATTTTTCATTTTTACCCTTGATAATTAATGCATGTTTACTAACCAATATGTTTATTCATTTTCTATTGTACTTATTTCTTCTCCAACAACCTAAAGAGTATAACAAGAAAATATGTAATAAATACTTTGAAAAACTAAAATATCAATAATTGTCTTAA
Organism: Cajanus cajan; assembly: GCF_000230855.2. Lineage (NCBI taxonomy): Eukaryota > Viridiplantae > Streptophyta > Magnoliopsida > Fabales > Fabaceae > Cajanus > Cajanus cajan. The sequence goes on from NC_138518.1 coordinate 53,140,221, forward strand.
TTCTTGTGCATAACCTTAAATGACAATGAAAAAAAATGGAGGGAGTATTAATTAATTTTTATTTGTTCAGAGAGAGAGAGGGGGGAGACATCATGAGAGATGAGAGAGAAATAAGTTAAAGAAGGAATTTAATAGGAGAGAAATAAATAAGTTAGAGAAAGAATTTAATAGAAAAAATGAATGGGTTGAAGAAGGAATTTAATAGGAGAGAGGAATGACTTAGTGAAATAAATTAATAAGAGAGAGAGAAAATATTTAATTTTTATTTAAAATTAAATTAAATTACTATAATATCTTTTATACAAATTAACCAAATCAAAATAAATGAGTGATTTTTTTGTCCTAAAATTTTGGTGTAGGTTGCTAACATACTTCTACTAAAAATTAAGTGGAAGTATATCTCGAACTCACCCAACGTGGACTAGGGTACAACCAACTTCACTTCCTTAAAAAATTAATGTCAAATGGTGTTGGGTGCAACACCTCATGCCCAATGTTGAGAGGTTTTAGACCTCTCTAGTTGCCCTATGCCAAGAGTGATCCTCCTCATGCCCGACATAGTTAAAGAAACTACACATCAAATATTCACAATTTGCGCATCTCGTCTCCTTCAAAATTAATACCAACATAGAAATTACTTATACATTCAATCTAATCAATCAATTAATCGAATTACACTTAATAAGCATCATCTAAACATCAATTCATGCAAGTCCATCAATCCCACTTTTAATTTCCTCAATTCTTACATACGCAACCTTAATTCTCAAATGCACACATTCATCATTCAAATAGAATAAATAGAACATCATACTAATTACATAAATAGAATATCCATATAATCATATGTGCATTTATATAAACACAATATCACTTTACATGCAACCTATGGGGCTTAGGGTTTGTCCCTCTACCCTTTTCCCTCATATATGTCTAAGGACTTGACAATCTTACTCCCCTTATCTAGAGTGACGCTCCTATAGAAAAACGTCCTTCATGTAGCTTCGGTCGCTAATAAGTACCTTTCCTGATGGTCTCCTCTAGGTTTCTTCCTACGAGTGCTCTAAGTTTTAGAAGATGGACGCAATAACCTAATCTCTTCCCTTTTTCTTCCTTTTAATTAGCCTTTGGGTTAAGTTTAGAGTCTAGTCCAAAATCTTCTAATTTATCTCTCTCTTTTATTGCATTAACAAAATATTTCTCTTATAATTTTTTAATTATTCTAATTTATTTATTATTTATTTAAAAAATGAAAATGTTAAATCACTAAAAGTAACTAAAGCCTATAAGATTGATGAATAGATTGAACTAATCAATATTAATGAAGACAAAGTATATAAATAGATTGCACTCATCAAACTAAACAAATAGAAAAGACTATACTTAAAAAACTGAACACATGGACCATCCATGAATATACATAACATATACAAACGATCCACTTATCTAGAGTTAAACAAAATCGTTATCTAACATTTTTTTCTTCTTGTTTTTCTTACTGTAACGCAAAGGAGATTGTCCAGAATGTATATTTTGATTTTATATAATTTATGATTCAATATGTATGATATTGTTGATTTTTTTTTTCCATTGACATGATTCACTAAGTGTCCCAAAATTGATAATCAAGAACTAATATGTATTTAAATGTGGCTCTTATTAACCAATCATTATAATTGTTGAATATAAATATTAATATCATAATTTTTTTAAGATTTAAATACATTTTGGCCTAAAAATATTTAACATTTTATAATTTAATTAAAAAAAGTATGATTTTAATCTTTAATTAACATGGTTTTAAAAATTTTGTGTGAACCAATTTGGTAAGATGTAAAGTGGTTAAAATTAGGGTGGATAAAGGTTTGAACCAATATGATGATCTAATAAATTTGAACCAAAACAAAGAGAGAGAAAAATATTAGTTTAGATCATATTAGTTCAAATATAAAATTACAAATCCAATCATTTCGATTTCTATATTTAATTTTCAAATATAAAATTGTAAATTCAATTATTTTGGTTTTTATATTTAATTTTTGAATGTAAAATGATAAATCTAATCATTTTAATTTTTATATTTAACTTTCACTTACAAGAAATGAATCAATTCAATAGAGATGGAAATATCTTAGATTTTTAATAGGAGTTTGTAGTCTGGTCTATATAAAGTTTGATCTAATCTGACCTATTAAAAAACAAGACATCTTTAAACCTTTAAAAAATATATTTATTCAAAAAGACCAAATTCAAACTTATAAAATAAAGTCTATTAGACCTCATAGACCAATTAATTTATCTATATGATATAATAAAAAGATAATATACATATTACATTTTTAACAATATAATTAATTAATAAATTTATAATACAAAAAAAAATCAAATTATTAATATTTTTTTATTTTACATTTTCACTACACTTAAATGTTTTATATTCTCTATTCGTATGCAACCAATAAATCGAAAATAAAAACTTTAAAAAACACATTTTCACCTTCTCTTTTCCTTCATCTTCATGGTTAATTATTTATAATATTTTAAAAGAAATATAAGGAATATTTAGAGAGTTTTTCTTTTAGATAATATTATCTTCTTTCATCACAACCTGTACAGGAGTGTATGTGTATGAGTATGTATGAGTTATCTCTCTTACGTTAGTTCTTTCACTGCACTAATTAGAAAAAGACTTTGAAACCTATTTAAAAATAGATTTATTAGCTTATTTAAAAGTAAATTTATAAAAAAATTTATAATAAATAATAGGTCAGATTTTGTACTTTAATTTTATAGAATAAGTTAGACATGTATATATGCAAAGTCTGAGCTAATATACACTATTCCAATTCTTAGAAAACAATTCATCCGATTAAATAAGTATCTTATTTTTCTTTCTTTTTTTTTTATTAGGTTTGGGCTATAAGGTTTGTGCTTTATGGTGTTGGCTCCATGTTGAACCAAAGACAACATGAATGACAAGTAATCCTTAAGTTGATGATAACAAACTCTATGTATTTTGATGAACTAATAATTATAATGAGTATATGCAGAAATCATGAGTCTAAGGAAGCACACACCTTAGTAGAAAACTTATATATGTCTAATGATTATGCATTTAACACGTTTAAAATACAACATCGAACTAGACTACTAATCACTACAACAAAATTGATTATTACCGACAATTATTTAGTAGTAATAAATTAATTATCTTTATTTTATTAGTAAATAAAAATACTAATGACTAATATATAATGACCACTAAAAATGTATTTATATCACACCCAAATTTACTATTAGCGACAATTATTTATTAAAAAAATTTAAGTCCCACATCGACTAAAAATAAGATAATTAAAAAGTATATAAATGGATGATAACTCTTATCTTATAAGTTTGTTTTGTAAGGTTAAGTTAGACTTATAACTTACTATTCTCAATAGTCTTTAAACTTGAGGGAGTGTATTGGGAAAAATCCAAATCTCACATCAACTATTAATAAAATAATTAATTAGGAGATAAAACAATTAAAAAAATATATAAGTTAAAGATAATTCTCATCTTACAAGCCCCACATCGAATAGAAAGTAAAAAATGTCACAAAAAGTTATACACTTTTTTTTGACTATTATAAGGATTTTTCCCAGCATTCAGAATAATTGCCGCTAAATATTTTAACGACATTGCATACAATGGCTATTGTGAAAATGCTGCTAAAAGATTTTGTAACAATTTTTATTATTACTAAAAATTATATTAAATGCCACTAAAAATGTATTTTGTTGTAGTGAATCCTCAAGTAAAAATGAATCGGTTTTTAAAGACTCGAATGTCCAATGCCCAACATTTGAAGTCTTTATACGAGCGTCCAATGAAAGCAAGTCCGATGCTTGCACATTTTTATGACAGTTTTACATTTTTAAATTCACCTTTTATGAATTTGAAACTTCAAGGATATCATTTAAAAAAGATAATATGATATAAATATATTGAGATTCATGGTATATATATATGCTCTTTTGGTGTATAAGTACAATTTATGATCTGAAGCATTGTGGTCACCACTGCACTATACAAATGGAATACACAAAAGAAGCATATGAAGATAAAGCAGCTTATTAAGTTAGGAAAAGACAACATTGTTTAGTAAAGCTTCGAAAAACACAACCTAATCAATCACATTTGAAGAAGAATCGGCAATGCATGCCTTAAACCTTACATAAAGACTTAAGGCTTTTATGAGAATCCAAACGGGAAGAATATTCAAAGCCCTCAATGGATGTCTCTAAAAAGGCTATAAATACAATTCAAGAGGAAGAGTTAAATAAAAATAACCAAGTGAAACATTATGCAAGAACTATGCCAAATTATTCTCTCAATCTCTTGAAATTGTTCTAAGTTCATTGATTACTAGACAATCATTAACAAGTATTCATACATTGTACTTGAATTTACATATCCTTTCGGTGAGAGTTAACCTTGTAATACCTTGCACCTCCTCTAGTTAAGCCTATGAATCTAACCAAGAAGGTAACTGACTTTAGATCCTAATAACCTTAGTGGTCTACTTGGGTTGGGGTCTTTGTATGACATATGTTGATCCCAGGAGATCAGAGTATTCTTATAAGACTTTGTAACTCCAACAAGTCGCTAACAAATATCATCCTTGTTGAGAGAGATAGTGTCAGACGCTTACGATATGGTGTTTCATCAATTAACATATATTTTTAGGCTACTTTTATATAAAAAATTTGAGGCTTAAAACTGGCGTTGCAACCATATGTGTATTATAATATAGAGATACATTGTGTTGCATGAACCATAATCTTGAGATATGTATTGATATAATAAATGTTTTATTGAAATGAATGTTTATATGTATATGTGTTACTCAAGCTTCATTTTTATACTGGAGCATGTAGTGAGAAATATCTCCCTCCCTTACATCTGTTTTTGAACTAAATGTCATTTATATGTGAGAATCAATTAGTAATGAGATTGGAGGTGAGACTTAAGTCTCAATTTGGGTATATATATATATATATATTTCATTTAAACATGTTATGACAATTGGAGAGTTAGATATTTATTTACTGATTTATTTTTTATATTAAAATTTGTAATTTATTTTGTGATATGTGGCACCTTCAACACCGCATATTATAAAAAAAAAAAAATTGATTTAAAAAACACCAAGAATTGTTAGATACCTCTCTTATGCAAAAGATCATGAAATATTTTTATTGAGCTTTATCATTTATCATACTTGCTTCCTATATATTTAACCATCATTTAAGAAAGATTAGTGTTGACACTTTTTTCAAATAAAATTAAAAAATAAAAAAAAGTGAACTTTTTTCTTCTAAAACAATTAATTCAGTATTTGAACTCAACTAATAAGGATATATCTATCCTTAAGTTTTAATGGTTTAAGAAAATGCTACACTTTAAAAATCAATAATAGATACACCTTTATTATTTTTTAAAAGATAAACGTGCTTTTAAGTAGTCCTTTTCTTTTTAATAAGTCATAGAAAATTGTTTAAGAAGACTACCAACAACCTATATAGAAATATATATCATGTCAGATAAGTAGACTTAGTTCGTACAAAAAAGCGAATATTGGAGTTCTTTGAATAAATAATAAATAGGCGAAAATTATTATATAATTCATCCACTTCTAAAGTATAGGAGTATTCTACCAAAAAAAAAAAAGTATAGGAGTATTCAAAATGGAAGTGGTTCATGGACACGATTTTGCATTTATCAATCGATCCTTGGCAAGTTCATTTTCTGTTTTTGGTGCAAAAATTTTCTTTTTCAAAATAGGATTAATACTTCTATTTCCATATTCGTACTAATGAAATTTTGACAAATTCATATATATAATTTTTTTTTCCTACAAAATACAAAGTCATAAACTTCAACCTCTCCAACATCCAAAAAAACGCACAAATTAAAGAAAAGTGTGGGATCATTTATGTCTCACCTAACTATTTTTCGTTGCGTTGGAAATGTTTTTTCTTTTAATTTAATTCTTTTAAGAAGTGATTAATTAAAAGTTTAAAAGTAGAAATATATTCACCAATTGTAATTAAAATATTTCGGATTATAATTAACTTGAAATTTAAAAGATTCATATATTACTCTGCAAATTTACTTATTTTGAGAGTATCAATATTTTCTGTAAGATCATTATAAACATACTTTCATTCATGTTCACATTTTTAAACCTTTTTTTTTTTTTACATTATTAATTTAGTACATGTACCACTTGTTTTACATTATTAATTACATGTATCACTTGTTTTAGTTGTCTTCTTAATATAGTAGTTCTATCTAAATCTATTTCAAAATGGGATAGACAATTATGTAAACTTGACTTAAATAAACTGCCGCCCACTCTAATCACATGCTTTTTCCAAGGAAACTTGTACCTAATTGCTACTCTACTTTTCTGATCACCATTGTCCTTTTCTATTAAAATTTAGTTTCTTACATATGAAACCTACCCTTATAATAAATTTTATGTTCTCTTTTAATGAACACGTATATCTTGCAGTTGGAAGTCAAAAGGTTAATTTTTTTTTTTTTTAAATATTGAAGGTAATTTTAAGAAACTAAATTCTTCTGATTTACAAACATGTTTTTGCAAGTATATACTGAGATCGAACCTTTAATCAATGTGCTTTAGAAATTAGAAATTAAGTTTTCTGTCAACCACGTCATGTTGATTTATAAAGTTTATGTTGTCACCATATTTGTTTTTATTAATAATAAGATTTGACTTCTCCCACATAAGATGATTTCATTTTAGAAGATTAAGTATAATAATAATTATTGATTAAAAAATTAATATTAAATATTATAAATTTTAAATATAAGTATATATATCAAAATTACCAATTATTTCAACAATTGTGTAACAATTTGACATGTTTATTATACTAACGAATGAACTATTAGCAGTGGAAAAGCAAAATATTACTTAAGGCAAATACATAAACAATTCCTAGATATACACAAGATAATATATATATATATATATAATTAATTAATATAATAATAATAATAATAATAATAATAATCCAAAAATTGTAAAGTATATGCCTAGACAATTGATCAAGTAATTATAATAAAATTATACACTATCACCAATAGTAACACCAAGTTACGCTTACCAATAACATGGCTCCAAAAAACATCAATATTCGAACTATCCTTTCCCTGTTTCCATGTAAACATGATTATCGCAATCTAAAAGAAAATATGTAAGGGTAAGTTATATTTCTAAATGGAATCAACATATAACAAATATAGATGAAAATACAATTGTATTGTCAACAACGCCATGTAAACCATCCAACATACATCTCATGACTTACATCATACAACACTTAGTATGTCATCAACAAGTTTGAAAAGCAAACAACTTGAGCAAATCAAACTTACACCATAATCATGTCATACAACCATGTAATCACCAAAGTATATGATAAAATATTTATATTATTTATCTAATTATAAAATATTTAAATATAAATGGTCTTAGAGATAAAATCAAGAAAATAAATTATAAAATTTTATTTGCAAAGTTTTAGAAGACATTGTCAAATAGAGAATTTGGAAGAATTTTTTTTTGCATCAAGAGTGGGAAAATGGTACAAAAATGAAAATGATAGAATAATTTTCTCATCATAAGTGAGAAAATATACGAAAAGTGAAAAAGAAAATAATTCTCACCCAAAGTGGAAAAAATTGTCCAAAAAGTGAAAAAGAAAATAATTTTCATCAAAAGTGGAAAAATTGTTCGAAAAGTGAAAAAGAAAATGATAGATAAAGTAATAAATATAATATAAATATTATTCTTGATTTTTTAATATAAATAAGAGTGCCCACCGGAAGTCAAATAATTTTGTCAAGGTCATAGTTGCAATGTTACATAATATTTGGGATAATTATAAGAATTGTAGATATATAGTGAAACAATTTCTAAACCCTTTTAGGTTTCTATGTGATTTCTTGAAGGGACTACAACGTTTGTAACTTGATATTGTTCCTAATTGAATTGGTTAAAATAATTAACATGTTATGTAATTGAATATTTGTATTGTGCTATTAAATCTTAAAGATCTTGGATTCAAATCCAATTAATAGAATTTGTGTTATGTGTTTTCTTATATGTTTATTATTATATCATTATTATATTGGTTGAGAGATCAAGGCATATCGCTCATAACCATCCAATTATAATATGATTATGGTTTGTACAGGAATAGTAGAATTTAATGAAAATATAATCAATTTTTATTTTCTTAATTTTTTTCATACAATATTTATAGGGAGAATAATTTTACTAATTTTTTTAATCATTATAATGAGAAAGATTCATTTTTTTAATAAAAGAAGGACGTAAAAACTAAAAAATTATAATTTTTTTGCAAAAGAATATATGATTATATTGCATGATTGCATATAGTTAATTTTAATATATTTTAATTATTTTCTTGTGTCATTCATTTCATAAAATGATAAAATAAAGCTTTATTTAGATACATCTTTCAAATATCCTTTTTCATATTAAATATTTATTTTTAGATTATATACATCATTATGGTATAAAAATTAGTGTAGATTTTAGGATTAAATTGATGTATGAAGATACGTCAAGCAACGTCATTTTTACAATGATTTTTGAATTAAAAAAATATGCTACTTTTTTCATACATCTATTATACTCCTGAAGGAGCAATATTGAAAGGAAAAAAAAGATTAAAAAATATCTTAAATTGATTTTATTGTCTCTTGAAGATTAAATAAAATAATGGAATTTTTTATGCATGAGACTATTTTAATTAACATTGTTTCATTTCCTAAAGTTAATGTACCAATATATTTTTTTTTCTTCTCATATTCAATAATGTCATAAGTTAATGTTATATGGTACTACAAAATATAATTGAAGGCTCCGGATGAGTTAATATATTGTTATTAGAAGGAACAAAGTTGCATATTAAAAAATGCATTATATCCTTATAAGTCTTATAGAATCTTATTAAGTTTTAATGATATTTGTGTAAATGAGTACCATAGTGAAACAAACAATGAGGAAACCTAGAATTAGACCATTAGCAACAAAAATTGGAATTGAATTTATCTTATTTTTAGGACAAATATATGATGACATTTGTGGACCAAGACACCCCTCATATGGATCATTTACATATTTTATGATTTGAATTGATCCATCAATAAGATGGTCACATGTTTGTTTATTATTAACTCGTAACTAGGCATTTGTGAGATTATTAACTCAATTAATTAGATTAAGTTTTCATTTTCTGACTATCTAATTAAGAAATTTTTTTTGGATAATATTGGTGAATTCACATCTCATGTTTTTTTATGAGTATTATATGTCCATTAGAATTGATATTCAACATACAATAGTACATGTTCATACACAAAATGAACTTGTAGAATCATTCATCAATGTCAGAACCCAACAAATTTTTATCTTTCCCCACAGATGGTTTAGACTACCTTTTTGAAAATGTAGTCAATTAAGGAATACCCAGACACAGACTAATCCCTAATCGATGGTGTTAGAAAAGGGTTCGAAGGAATCGCCATCGATATTTTACTCAAAACATCAGAAAAAGAAAAAGATTTTTGAAAATGCCAAAATCGGCCTTTGTAACTAAAATTGGGCGCGGGGGTCGGTTACGTGTAGGGAAGTATTACGCACCCTACAACACCCTAAACCGGTACCCTATGACAAAATTAACGCGATATATAATAATAATTTAAATACTTGGTTCCCCTTTTATTGATGGTTATTTACATACTTAAATTTAAATTTACATGATTTTTCCTAAATGTCTACATGATTGCTTTTGATTATAATAGTGTTTATAATAGTAATGAAGAAAAGATTCGATGAAAATACCTCTAAGAACGAGTCTTTATAAATGATTCGAATATGGGGATCTTGAGGCATGATGGAGGTGAGTAGAAGTAGTGAAACACAAACTCCTCCTAAACTCCTCCTAGGCTCGGATCTTCTTCAATGGAGATAGAAACACACTTGAAGAACTCGTGAAGATGAAGAACACTTGCTGAAATGGAAGAAGGAAGCATCCAAGCTCAAGAACTCAAGGGATTGCACACTTCAAAGTGAAGGAAACTAGGTTTTCCTAAGGTTTTTGAAGGCATTCTCTTAGGTTTTCTCTCTTGGATATTTCGGTGACTCTTGAGGGAATTAGCTGAAGGTAATGTTCAGAAATTCTCATATATTCAAAAGTGTATTTACATGGAGGGAAGAGATAAATTATAGGAGGAAAATTAGGTCAAGCTTGGCGGCAACCAAGTAGGCATAGTTGGCGCCAAGTTTGAATTTCAAATTTTGAATTTGAAATTCAAACTTTGGCCACTCACATGCTTAAACCGGATTGCTACCTTCATTTAGGTGTCATTTAGGAGTGATTTGAAGTGAATTTGAGCTCACATGGCCGGATCCACTCCATGCCATCCATGTGACTCAAATTCAAATCAAATTACTTCTAAATGATACTTAAAATGAAACCTATTTCTCCTATTAATGTATACTTCATATAATCCTATGCTATTGACCAAAATACATTGGTCTAATGAATAGGAAAAAATATAAGAAGAAGAATGAGCCTAATATTGGGTACCAAAAGCCCAAAGGCCCATGAAGCCCAAAAACTAGGCCCAACTAGCCTAAAACCTAAAATGCTACTCTATGTGGTCCAAAATACAAGACCAAAATATATGATACCTATACTAACATGATGTATACAAAACATATGAAATTAGCTATAACAACATATGGCCCATGAAAAGTTCAACTTGGGCCTTCCCAGGCCCATCAGGCCCATTGGACCTTGACTGGCCCAAACCTTCATGTCTAGCCAACTCCTCTTGGATCTTTGAGTGTGTCACCTCTTGCATTCCCAAGTATGATTCCATCAAGGCACCTTTTGGCTGCCTTTCACATTTCAATGGGACTCACAACTCTCAAGAAATACTAGGGGAACAAGAAAGAAAGAAATTCAAATTATATAGGGCTTCAAGAGACAATTTTTCCGTCCTCTGGACAGTGCCCGACTTCTGTATTTATAGACGTCAAACTGACTAGAATGGCTCGTTTTGATCATCGAAATAATCCGTTCCAAATCAATTTGTTAAGGGAAAAATTTAAATCTGGAAAGGCCCGTTCTATAACTAAAATGGCCCGTTTTCAATTTGAATTTTACTCATAACAACCTATGTCAAAATTGTTCATTCTGGTTTGGGAACGACCTGTTTCGACATAGGGTTTGTAAGCCTTTTTAGCAGTTTAGAACAACCCAATCCAGGTCGGGAATGACCCATTCTGAGCTCTTAATTAATCTTTTTTTGGCTTTATGCCTTTTGATGTCATACTTGACTATTCCGATGTCATTTTCGGGCTTTCAAGAACTTATTTTCTTCATACTAAGAGTCTACTTCTTTGTTCGGTGTCCCGGACGAAATCAAATTCCTACAATCAAACATTTAAAACTTATTGTAGAACCATTACTCATGAGATCAAATCTTTCAATGTCAACCTGGGGCATGCAATCTTGCATGCTACAATATTAATTTGCATCAAGCCAACAAACTATAAAAAAAAAATTTCTTCTTTATAGATTTTTGGTGAGCAACCCAATATTTCTCATTTAAGATTCTTTGGGTGTGTTATATATGTTCTAATTGTCCCATCTCAAAGAATTATAATATTGATCCTCAAACTAAACATTATGAACCAGAAGTTCAAAAGATAATTCATTTACAAAAGTTTAACCAAAAGAATAGTTAAATTATATATACCAACTTTTAATACTCCAACAAAATTAATGTCCCTGTTGGAATATATTACAAAACGTCTTAAATACACATGAAGCATGGTAGACTGATTGGTTTCAAAGATAAGAAATGCTTTATTTAGAAAAGGAGCCCTAAATCGAGATGGTCAACTCAATGATATAAAAAGTCCAAAAGATTTTTCTAGTATAAATAATAAGATCCAAAAGATCGTAGGTACTTGAAATTTGGGTGAAAAAAGAACTCAAATTATGTCATGAATGAAAATACGACGAAACCAAAATGAAGTCAACATTGACGATGTATTTGCATATAATGTAGCACTATGTGATAAATAGTAATGGGGATCAACAAACAAAGTCTATCAAAGATTTTAGAAAAATAAATGATTGGGCAAAAGTATAGAAAAAATCAATTAAGACAAAATTAAACTTATTTGTCAAATTGAAAAGTTTTTGGACAATTAGTTCATATACCTGAAGATGTAAAGTTAATTGGATTTTGGATTTGTAGTCCATACACCTAAATATGTAAAATCAATTGGATATATAATATTTTTATGTAAAAATGAAATGAGAATCATGAAATTATGAGATACAAAACATGCCTTTATCACAACTCGAAAATTTCCGATCCTGCGACCTATGGTTTAGACATCCTTTTGAAAATCTCATCAATTAAGGAATGTCCGGACACCAGACTAATCCTTAATTAATGGTTTTGAAAATAGGTTCATGGAGTCGCCACCAATGTTTTACTCAAAACATTGGAAAAAGAAAAGGTTTTTAAAAGTCCAATAATGCCCTTAATAACCAGAATTGGGTTCGGGGGTCGGTTACGTGTAGGGAATGTATTAAGCACCCCTACAATGCCCTTAATCGGTACCCTATGATGAAGTTAGCATTATAAACAATAATGATATAAATATTAAATCACTTTTTATTAATGACTATTTACATGTTTGAAATTTAAAATATATAATTAATCCTAAAATTTCTACATGATTGCTTTTATTATAACAATATTTAAAATAAAAGAAGTGAAAGATGGAGCAAGAGATTAATGAGCAATACCTCGTAGCAAGCTTTATTAGATCTTCAACTATGAAGACTTTTAGGCGCTTTTTGGCTACCTTTCACACTACAATATGTCTCACAAAACTCAAGAAATACAATAGGAGGGAGAAAGAGAGAAAGTTCGAGTTCTAAGGAGTCTTGGACGAAATTTTGTGCCATGAGAACTGTGTCCGAGTCTGCTATTTATAGACATCAAAAAGTTGCCAGAACGACCTGTTCCAGATTCGAAACGGCCAGTTCTGGATCTGAAAGTTATGTGTTAATTTCACATATTGGAACGACCCATTCTGAAACCAGAAGACCTGTTCCAGAGTTGAGTTTAACACGTAAATGCCTACGATTGAATGGCCCATTCCAAACTAAGGTTTTAGGCCTTTTTTAGGAACTTGGAACGACCCGTTCCAATTTAGGAATGTCCCGTTCTAAACTTAGGTTTTAGGCCTTTTTATGGACTTGGAACGACTTGTTCCGATTTTGCAATAGCCCATTCTAGGCTACTAAAACTAGCTTGTTTGGGCTTTTAGGCCCTCTGATGTCATGTCTTGTTGCTTCCATGCTTCGGGAGTTCCTTTCCTTGATAGTAAACGTCCATTTCATTACTTTTGTGGATCCAGACAAAATTGGGTGTCTACAGCCTCGAAAATCAATGATTTTCACAAAGATCTAACATTGATTTTTAAAATATGTTCACCTACAATGGATATAAGTATATAATTTTTCAACATTTGATCAATCAAGTTATATATGAAAGACTCAATTAATGAATGTTGCAACCCAATTTTATGGCTCACTTGATAGTAAGATTTATGTGATATTCTCCAAAGGATTTTAATATGTCTAAAACATTGACGCAAGTTCTTGAAAAAATTAATCAATCAAATTAAGTAAGTCGCACTATGGATTAAAACAATATGGATGATTTTGATATGTTCAACGAATGATATAAACCTATATATGATCACTTTTTTCATGTATTTTCATGAAAAGATATGAAATTGAATTTATTGTTATGTTTATGTAGATGACATAAACATTTTGAAACTCCTGAAGAGATTCAAAAAGCTATAGATTTCATAAGGATAAGATTTCAATGAACGATGTGGAATGAATAAAGTTATGCTTATCATTACGATTTGAATATTTAAATTGTGGAGTTTCTTGTGCATCAATTGTTAAGTCAGACGAAGACGAAAGCAATTCTCATGAAGGTTTTGAATGAGACAAATATAATATGTATTGTTATTTCTAACAAGTGTGTTAGTGTTTCAAATATAAGTACAGGCTAGTTGACATGCATCCATACCAAGACCAAGAGACATGAACCATGCACTAGATAAAAGCTGAGCAAACGAAGGGAACACATCAGACAAAGACAGTCACAAACACAAACACAAAAGAAATAAAGAAAAAGTACATGAGCAACCAAGATGATGGAAAAAACTAAGTTAAAACACCTCAGACGGAGTCGAGTACTTACAATAACCAACCAGACGTAGACTTGAATACATAGACAAAGATTAAGAAAAATGGATTGCGTCTAAAGATACAACGAGACAAACTACCTAGCATACATACTCTCAGAAGAACACATGAAGACATCAAAACAGAAAAAGAAAGATAGAAAAAATGGGCGAGTGCTTATCCACAAGTCAAAGTTGCATGTGTCAGAACAAGTGCACCTACCAGTTAGCAAAACACAACGCCTCTATAGCTACAATGCCAGGAAAGTATATAGATGTTTAGGTCATGATTGATGCCAGACATAGAAGTAAACAAATGGTACAAAGGACTTCATGAAACACAGATTCGCAAGCAAACATTAAATGCAAGATCCAATGCATTAAATGCAAGATCTACAAAGCCTGGAAAAACTAAACAAGAGAATTAGATGATAGCTACTGATGGAAGAGCATGGGCTAAAGGCCCAACCACTAGAGCTATGGCCAGGAGATTACTTGAAGACTTGTCTGCTTCAGAGTTTAGTGGGCCCAATGGGCTTGGTGGGCCTAGGATGCTTCTCACTTGGACCTTACTTGATTGAACACCATGTTTTATTGCATTTTCTTAGTATAGGAAGTTACTTTGATTTTGGTCTTGTATTATGACCATAGATTAGGGTTTTTGTGTTTGGGCTTATATTTGGGCTTCTTAGGCTTTGAGCTTTTGATACCCAATATTAGGCTCATTCTTCTTCTTGTAATTTTTCCTATTCATTGTATTTTCTTGACCATTGTATTTAAGTCATTAGATTAGGTTTTAAGGAGGATTAGTAGTTTAATTGGATTAGGTTAAACTAGGTTTAATTTAGGATACATTTAAGTTGCATTTTGAGTCACATGTTTCACGCCACCTTGGCTGAACATGTATGACTTAAAATTAACCCTAAATGCATCCTAAATCACACCTAAATGCACCTAGCCTAATGTGACCGGACATGACATGTGTGTGTGAAGTTTTGAATTCAAAATTTTTGAATTTTGAATTCAAAACTTGGCGCCACATGTGACTCCTTCACATTGGCGCCAAGTGCCTTGAAACCGGATCCTTTATATTGCCTCCTTCACACTTTGTAGCTCACTTTGAACATTATATGAAATTTGAGAGCCTTGTGCCGAGTTTCCCTTCAAAGTCACCGAACTTCTTACCTCAAAAACCCTAGGAGAGTTCATCACGCTTTCCTTCTCTTTGAAGTGAGTAGTCCATTGTTCCTTAAGCTTGGATGCTTCCATCCAAGGCTTAGGCCTAGTACATCCGAGATTCCTCTTCCATTTTTCCTTCATTCCATTCGGATACAAGCTCCTTGAAGAAGATCCGAGCTAGAGAGAAGTTTAGGAGAAGCACTTCTTCCACTCCTCCTTACCTTCTTCAAGGAGATAAGTTTGCTTCATCTTTTTGTGTCCGTGGTCTTGTTGTGTTTTTGTGTTCTTGTGTCTTATTTGAGTTTCTCTTTACGGATCTATTTTTGTTTTGAATTTTTGTGTTTTATAGATCCATTATTGATTGTTTTGATTTTCTTCCACAATCAATGTTTTCGGACTTATTTGCTTGTGCTTATTTTGATTTTATTTGAGTCTCTCCATTCTTGTATGTGTCCGTGATTGGACTTCATGCATTTGCATTAGATTTTGGTTTTTAATACTTGTTTTGTCTTAGAGTTTGTGTTTAGTCATTATATGTTACAAAATTCCTTGAATAACATGTTAACCTAATTTTTCTTTGAGTACATTGTTCATATTGTTTGGTCTCGGATTGCTTAATTTTTTGCCTACTTATATGTGATTTTGTTTTACCTTTTTGAGTTCATAATTTGCTATTAGTTCTAGCAAATTTCTTTAGAGTTAGGTTTCCATTGTGTACTTAACTTTTCAAATCACTTTCTATTGAAAATTCTTAAGAAAAATTTGTGTTACTTAAAATCTCAAGTGTTTAATCCTACTTCTAGTGCACTAATTCTTGTGGATTCAAATTTAAAATAAAATAAAAAAGAGTAAAGTGGCTGAAAATAGAGGAAAATACAGAGCCTAGTGTTTCAAAAGTTCAAAGAAAAGTGTACAAAAAGAATCCAACACAAAACCTAAAAACTAGTGCACTAGTTTCATCATTTTTCACTTGAATTTTGACTAACTTGTAGTCTCGGTTTCTATAGCATGGAATCTTGAAAATTTTGAAAACAAAAGGCAAATACCTTCTCTGGAATCTTAATTTGAATTTAGAAAAATAAAGAATAAAAATATATATATATATATATATAAAAAGCAATTTAAAAGTGAAAAGCCGAGAACAGTACAAATAGAAAATTCACTTGATTCCTTAGCTTGTTTGGACTACTATTTGGTGTGTTCTTATCCAATTGCTTCCAAATTTTTTTGTGTGTTGTTAATCTACTCTAGTACCTATCTAGGAACCTTCCTAACTGAGTGCTAGCCTTCTTTAGAGTCTTATTTTTCAGTTTTATTTGTTGAACCTCTTTGAGTCTTGTCATATACACATTACTCTTCAATTTTGGTATAAGCTTCTTAAATTGTGCTTTTGTTGCTTGTCTTGTTTTCTTTCATTAAATTTTCTGTGCTGGAAGTGGCCTCAAATCCTTGCTTAAGGATCAAGCATTGACTCAACAAAGAGTAGGAAAAGTTTTGGACACTAAGACTACAAAATTTGACCTAATTTAGTGATCAAATTCTTCCTAAACTTCCTTCACTTGAGTGACCATTCCTTTCACCTTGTGAGCAGCCTCCATTAACCACTTTTTTTGTGTTCATTTGTGTAGGTCCAGGAGCAACTTAATTCAAGGGTTAGTGGCGGATTAAAACACTTGAACAAGTGTTAGAAACATTGAACAACAAATCCGTCACTAACTTGGTCACTAAAGCCGCCATTATTTGCTTTCTAGGCTAGTTTAAATTTTTGCAATCTCTCCTGTATTTTAAACCAATTTGTAAAGCTTGGAGGGAGTATTAAGAAGCTGGTCAGGTATATCTAATCCCTTGGTAGTTCACTCACGAATAGTACTAGTGGAAGTGGCTTGGAATTCATATGTTTCAAGCTTCCACTTAGGGCAAACCGACTAGTTACCTATCCTTGCTTCCTTTAAGTTGCTTGCCTTTAATTTGTTTACTTTGCTGCCCTAATTCGTCTAGCATTGTGTAGCCTTTACTTGTCACGCTTAGTTAGCTTTAAAAACAAATTGTGAAAAACATAATCATAAAAAAAAATTTGTGAAAAGTTTTGGGGAATTGAAAGTACCACAAAGGAGTTTAGTGATTTCCACTTGAAAAGGCTTGATTATTAAGTGGCTCTTTGTAGCTCACCTCCCTTGATAGTACAACTTGTACACTTAGACTTCCAAGTGCTATTTTTGTTCCTAGAAAATACCAAAAACATTTTATTTCTTTTGCATAGCATATAAAATTCTTATTGCTTAATCATGAGTCATATTTCTCAAAGTAGTAGTGACTTTGAATCTCCTAAAAGTTTTAAAAGAATTGTAAAGGAGGTTGAAGCACTAAAACTTTGGAAGCAACAAGAGGTACTTCAAATAGAAAAAGAAAAGATTAAAAGAGAAGTACAACTTATTGCTCTTGAGGAAGAGATAAACAAGATTAAGCAACGAGAAGAGAAACTTTTAAAAAAAATCCATAAAAACAAAAGTAAAAAAAATTCTTCAAAAAGTTCAACTAAGAGTTCCAATGACTCCCCTAGCCAAAATGAGAATAGTCTAAATCTTGATGCATATTACCAACCCCATCCTAGAAGAGTCATTAAGGAACCTAAAGTGAGGGAATCAAGGGTTGATCTCCCTTACTTTCATGGGAAAGAAAATGTGGATGCCTACTTAGATTGGGAGATGCACTACAAGAAAAATGCTGATTTCTGACGGAAATTTCTGACGGAAATAGGTAAATTTCCGACGGATTTTGCTTTTTCCGACGAATTTCTGACGGATTTCAATCCGTCAGAAAAAGTGACGTCGGAAAAAAAAATCCGTCAGAAATAATTTTTCCGACGGAATTTTCTGTCGGAAAATTCTGATGGAAAAATCCGTCGGAAATTGCTGTCAAATTTTCTGACGGAAAAATCCGTCGGAAATTGCTGTCAAATTTTCCGACAAAAAAATCTGTCAGAAATTATAATTTTTTTTTAATTTTAATAAATTTATTAATGTAACAACTCTCATATTTGGTCTCTCAAGGGTTCTATTTCACAATATTTCACTGTTTAGCGTGTTTTATTCTTACTTGTGCAATTTCTGGGAAACTTCCCAGAAGGTCACCCATCCCAGTACTACTCCAGGTCAAGCACGCTTAACTGTGAAGTTCTGATGAGTAAGCTACCGAAATGTCTATGTATGTTGTCAGTATAACTTGTACAAATTAATTCATTTAAGTCATCCTCAAATACACAATCTCATATTTGTACTATAATAATAATATATACGAATAATAATAATAATATATTTAATTATTCTTTATTTATATGTACTTACTTTTATAATTAACATCTACTTATTTTTATTTAAAATTATAATTTAAATTATTTAATTTTATAATTTATAATGATAATATAATTTATAAAATTATAAATATTTATTTATTACATACTTATAAATTAAATTTTAATATTTTAAATAAATTATTAATTAATTTAATATATTTATTTACCTTAAATCAAACATATAAAATTTAAAAAATGTATTTATCCTTATTTTTTTTTTCTAATTATCAACTATTAATAAAATACTAACTTAAAATCTTATCTAATTATATATAATATTTTCATATCAAATTTAAAACCAGATATTAGTTATACAAAAATATTAAGATCATATAGTAAATTGTCAATAAGATTTTAGTTAAATAATTTAAAATAATTAATATTTCAATTATATTGTTAATTAGAAAATAATTTATACCAAAACTAATTAATTTTTTATATTAATTATTAGTAAAATTTAATAACTTTTAATTTAACAATTAATTGGATCGATGAAATTCAAAACACCATGAGTTATTGAGCGGAATAACTTTACTAAGAGTTATTTTGTAAGTTATCTTAAATCAAACATATAAAATTCAAATAATGTATTTATCCATGTTTTATTTTTTAATTATCAACCATTAATAAAATACTAACTTAAAATCTTATCTAATTATATCATAATATTTTCATATCAAATTTAATATAAAGTTATTGAGCGGTGTAACACTTAGTAAAATTTATACCATTGTAATTATAACCCCCCTCATATATATATATATATATATATATATATATATATATATATATATATATATATATATATATATATATATATATATATATATATTAAATGCGACTTTTACAATGTATTACACCGCTCAATAACTTTATATTAAATGTGAATTTGGTAACTCCAACTGTTAGATTGAAAGTTCATATCTCTTATAGATTATATATACAAAACTTTATATTAATCCAAGATGATTTGATACTTCATTTTTATAAAACAAAATTGATGTAATATATTCATTTCAAAATACACTAAAATATGAACACTTGGATTATCTTCCAGTTGTTGTTCAATTTTAACAAAATTTGATATACACGTATAAAGTGATATGAACTTTCAATTTAACGGTTGGATTTACAAAATTCACATTTAATATAAAGTTATAGAGCGGCATAATACTTAGTAAAAGTTACACCGGTATAATTATAACCCCTTATATTATATATATATATATATATATATACACACACATACATATATATACAGCGACAGCTGCACGTTTGGAATAGTGAGGCACTTGCCCTCACTACTATTTGACATATACATAATTTTTTATCTAAAAAAATAATATATTTTAAAAAATAAAAATTATATTCTAATAAAATAAATATATAGATTCAGAAAAAATGTTTATTTATTTGATATCTGTCAAATTTTTGAAGGAAATTAATTCTCATGTGATAAAAAAAATTTCTTAATAATGAATTAATTTTTAAAAAAGTTTAATTATAATATATATATATATATGTCTTAATATTCACATATATAATGTAATATATTAAAACAAATAATTTTTTGATAAAATAAAATTTGTAGCATGCATGTTTTTCTTTTGTGTTTTTTATTTATTGTATACGTTGATTGAAAAAATCAAAATAGTAAAATTGTATACATTGATTAAAAAAATCATAATAAGAAAAATCATAAGATTTATATTCCATTTAGAATTGTGATTATAAGATATATTTTAAAATAAATTATCATCTAAAAATATATATTAGATATTAAAAACATATTTATATCATAAATAAATTAAACTTTATTTTTATAAATTTAACATATAGATTTTTATATTTTTAATAGTGTTAAATTATTATAAAATAAGTCTATATGATTGTAGTTCTACCCAAATATTTAAAAATTATCTATGATAGATAAATAAGTCACACTTAAAATATATATTTTTAAAGAAAGTTAGGTTCAAACCAAGTAAATTATAATAAAATATAGTATAACCTAATTTATTTTCATCTTTAATACTAATCGTAGATATAAAAAACTTGTAATAAATAATTATAATATATATTTATACCTTTAAAAGATATATAAAATTTTTAATACTACAAATATATATAAGAAATTAAAAATAAGAAATTAAAAAAAGAAATTAAAAATATAAATTAAAAATAAGATTTCCGACGGAAAATTCCGTTAAAAATTTCCGACGAAAATATAAATCCGTCGGAAATTTTCGACGGATCCATATCCGTCGAAAATTTACATTTTTCTTGTAGTGGAGCAAATCTTCACTTGTCATCAAGTAGGTGAGGAAAGAAAAGTTCCCTTGGCCACCTTAGCTTTCCAAGGACAAGCTATGTATTGGTGGACATCCTTGGAGAGAGAGAAGACTTCACAATGACCCTCCAATCACTTATTGGAATGAATTGAGGAGTGCTATGAGAAGAAGGCACATTCCTTCTTATTATAGTAAGGAGCTTATGGATAAGCTCCAAAGACTCCAACAAAAGAACATGAGTGTGGAGGAGTATAGACAGAAAATGGAGTTATATCTCATGAGAGCTGGGATTAGGGAAGAAGAAATATTGACCATTGCTAGATTTTTAAGTGGTCTTAATTTTGATATAAGAGATAGGGTTGAGTTACTCCCTTATAGGGACCTTGATGATTTGGTCCAATTTTGTATAAGGGTGGAACAACAAAATTTAAGAAAAAGTTCTTTCAAAGGCAAAACTCAATCTAGCTCATATATCAAGAAGGACTACAAGAGGGAGGGTTAATATGACTCCTCTAAGAAATTTAGCAAGGGTCAAGAAAAAGAAAAAGAAAAAGAAAAAGAGAAAAATAAAAATGTTGTCACTTCTAGTAGTAAGACTAGTGACATCAAATGCTTTAAATGTCTTGGGAGAGGTCACATAGCTTCTCAATGCCCCACTAAAAAGGTAATGATTTTGAGAGGGCAAGACATTTATAGTAGTGTTGATGAATCTAGTTCCACTACTTCAAGTGATAGTGAAACAAGTGAGGAAGACCATCCCATTGAAAAAGCATATCCTTATGATGGTCAACTTCTAATGATTAGAAGGCTTCTAGGAAGCCAACCTCATGAGTCTCACATTTCACAAAGAGAGAATATTTTCCACACAAGGTGTAAAATTTTTTATAAAGCTTGTTCTCTCATTGTGGATAGTGGTTCTTGTTGCAATTGTTGTAGCACAAGGTTGGTGGAGAAACTTGATCTTACTCCTATTCCCCATCCGAAACCATATCAACTTCATTGGATTAATGAAAATGGGGATATCAATGTAGATAAACAAGTGAAAGTCAAGTTCTCTATTGGTAACTATGAAGATCAAGTGGTTTGTGACATAGTTCCAATGGAATCTTGCCATATTTTGTTGGGAAGGCCATGACAATTTGACAAGAAAACCATGCATAATGGCCTTACCAATGAAATTACTTTCACTCATAAAGAAAAGAAGTTTGTACTTCATCCTTTGTCTCCTTCACAAGTGATAGAGGATCAAGTACAAATGAAAATGAAAAGAGAAGAAGAAAAAAAAAACTTGATAAAAAAAAAAAGAAAAGAAGCATAAAACTTCAAAGACGAAGAAGGAAGAGAAACCTCTTCCAATAGAAGGAATTCAACAAGAAACTTTAAAACAAACCCTATTTGTTGAAAAGCCTTCTTACCTTCTTCTTTCTAGAGGTATGCTTAATTGTCATAATTTAAGTATTGAACCTAGTTCTTTACCTCTTGAAGTTTCTCAATTATTAACAGAATTTGATGATATATTCCCTAGTGATGGTCCAAAGGGCCTTCCTCCTTTTAGGGGTATAGAAAATCAAATTGATTTTGTGCCTGGGGCTAGTCTACCCAATAGACCAGTCTATAGGACAAATACCCAAGAAACTAAGGAGATAGAGAACCAAGTTCAAGAATTATTGGATAAGGGGTGGGTACAAAAGAGTTTGAGTCCCTGTGCTGTGCCTGTATTGTTAGTGCCCAAGAAAGATGGAAAATGGAGAATGTGTAGTGATTGTAGGGCCATTAACAATATCACCATCAAGTACAGGCACCCAATCCCTAGACTTGATGATATGCTTGATAAATTACATGGTACTACTATATTTTCTAAAATTGATCTTAAGAGTGGTTATCACCAAATAAGAATCAAAGAGGGTGATGAGTGAAAAACTGCTTTTAAGACCAAATTTGGATTGTATGAATGGCTAGTTATGCCTTTTGGTTTAACTAATGCACCAAGTACATTCATGAGGCTTATGAATCATGTCTTGAGAGAGTGTATAGGAAAATTTGTTATTGTTTATTTTGATGACATCTTAATATATAGTAGGTCTCAAGATGATCACTTAAGACATCTTAGAGAAGTTTTGATGATCCTTAGGGAAAATCACTTATTTGCAAATATTGAAAAATGTACTTTTTGTGTGGATCATGTGGTTTTCCTAGGGTTCATTGTAAGCAAAGATGGGGTTCGTGTGGACCCCGAGAAAATCAAAGCCATTCAAGAGTGGCCCAAACCTAAGAATGTTAGTGAAGTTAGGAGTTTTCATGGACTTGCAAGTTTTTATAGAGGATTTGTTCCTAACTTCTCTAGCATTGCTTCACCCTTGAATGAGCTTGTTAAAAAAAATATTTTATTTGAATGGACTTCAAAGCATGACCAAGCATTTCAACTTCTTAAGGACCAACTTACTAATGCACCCATACTAGCTTTGCCAAATTTTGAAAAGACTTTTGAGCTAGAATGTGATGCATCTGGAGTTGGCATAGGGGCTGTATTATTGCAAGGAGGACACCTCATTGCATATTTTAGTGAAAAACTAAAAGGTGCCTCCCTCAATTACCCCACCTATGACAAGGAGTTATATGTCTTGGTTAGGGCTTTACAAACTTGGGAACACTATTTAGTGTCCAAAGAGTTTGTCATCCATAGTGACCATGAGTCACTTAAATATTTAAGAGGTCAAGGTAAGTTAAATAAGAGGCATGCCAAATGGCTAGAGTTCCTTGAACAATTTCCATATATTATTAAATTCAAGAAAGGAAAATCAAATATTGTAGCTGATGCTTTATCTAGAAGGCATACCTTGCTTATGTCTCTAGGTACTCAAATTCTTGGGTTTAATAACATTAGGGAATTGTATGAGGAAGATCTTGATTTTGGTGATAATTATAAAAAATGCCAACAAAAAGCTTTTGATGGTTTCTATATGGCTGAGGGGTATTTATACAAAGAAGGAAGATTATGTATACCCCAAGGATCCATTAGGAAACTATTAATTAAAGAGAGTCATGAAGGTGGGCTTATAGGGCACTTTGGTGTTGATAAAACCCTTAGTTTGCTGAAAGAAAAATTTTATTGGCCCCATATGTGAAAGGATGTCCAAAGGCATTGTTTTAGATGTTTGGCTTGTTTACAAGCCAAGTCTAAAGTGATGCCTCATGGTACATACACACCTTTGCTTGTTGCTTCTTCCCCTTGGGTAGATATTAGCATGGATTTTGTGCTAGGTTTACCTAGAACCCAAAAGGGAATGGATTCTATCTTTGTGGTTGTGGACCGTTTCAGTAAAATGGCTCATTTCATTCCATTCCACAAAGTAGATGATGCAAGAAACATTGCAAAACTCTTCTTTAGAGATGTGGTTAAACTCCATGGACTTCCTAGGACAATAGTTTCAGATAGAGATACTAAGTTCCTAAGCCACTTTTGGCGTGTCTTATGGTCAAGACTAGGAACCAAACTCCTCTTTTCTACTACTTGTCATCCTCAAACAGATGGCCAAACTGAGGTAGTGAATAGGTCTCTGTCTACTATGCTTAGGGCAGTCTTATAGGGCAATCACAAATCTTGGGATGAGTATTTGCCTCACATTGAATTTGCCTATAATAGGGTAGTCCACAAAACTACCAATATTTCTCCTTTTGAAGCTGTGTATGGGTTTAATCCTTTGACTCCTTTAGACTTGATACCTCTTCCTAATGTTGAACATTTCATTCATAAGGAAGGGGCTAGATTTGAGTTTGTTAAGAAACTTCATGAAAGGATTAAAACTCATATCCAACTCCAAAATGAGAAGTATGCCCAACAAGGAAATAAAGGAAAAAGACCTATGATCTTCGAGGAAGGAGATTGGGTTTGGCTTCATTTAAGAAAAGAACGTTTTCCAAAATAGAGGAAGTCCAAACTCAGTCCTAGAGGAGATGGTCCCTTTTAGGTCTTACAGCGTATCAATGATAACGCTTATAGACTTGATTTACCCTCTGATTATGGAGTAAGCCCTACTTTTAAAGTTAGTGATCTCAAACCTTTTGTAGGTGCTAGTGATGATGAGGAAGAGTCTTCAGATTTGAGGACGAATCCTTCTCAAGAGGGAGGGAATGATGGAAGAGCATGGGCTAAAGGCCCAACCACTAGAGCTATGGCCAGGAGATTATTTGAAGACTTGTCTGCTTTAGAGTTTAGTGGGCCCAATGGGCTTGGTGGGCCTAGGGTGCTTCTCACTTGGACCTTACTTGATTGAACACCATGTTTTATTGCATTTTCTTAGTATAAGAAGTTACTTTGATTTTGGTCTTGTATTATGACCATAGATTAGGGTTTTTGTGTTTGGGCTTATATTTGGGCTTCTTGGGCTTTGAGCTTTTGATACCCAATATTAGGCTCATTCTTCTTCTTGTAATTTTTCCTATTCATTGTATTTTCTTGACCATTGTATTTAGGTCATTAGATTAGGGTTTAAGGAGGATTAGTAGTTTAATTGGATTAGGTTAAACTAGGTTTAATTTAGGATACATTTAAGTTGCATTTTGAGTCACATGTTTCACGCCACCTTGGCTGAACATGTGTGACTTAAAATTAACCCTAAATGCATCCTAAATCACACCTAAATGCACCTAGCCTAATGTGACCGGACATGACATGTGTGTGTGAAGTTTTGAATTCAAAATTTTTGAATTTTGAATTCAAAACTTGGAGCCACATGTGACTCCTTCACATTGGCGCCAAGTACCTTGAAACCGGATCCTTTATATTGCCTCATTCACACTTTGTAGCTCACTTTGAACATTATATGAAATTTGAGAGCCTTGTGCCGAGTTTCCCTTCAAAGTCACCGAACTTCTTACCTCAAAAACCCTAGGAGAGTTCATCACTTTCCTTCTCTTTGAAGTGAGTAGTCCATTGTTCCTTAAGCTTGGATGCTTCCATCCAAGGCTTAGGCCTAGTACATCCGAGATTCCTCTTCCATTTTGCCTTCATTCCATTCGGATACAAGCTCCTTGAAGAAGATCCGAGCTAGAGAGAAGTTTAGGAGAAGCACTTCTTCCACTCCTCCTTACCTTCTCCATCAGTACTCAAGCATCAAGATCTGGTCCAATCACAAATGGAAGAACATTAAACAAACACTAGATGAGGCCTATTACAAGTCGAGACATTGAAGTATCAGAAAAAAAGTCAAAACAGGACTAAATCTAGAACAAGAGAAAGATGGGTTAAACATCAAGTGAAATCAGATGGCCAACTCTGATAAAAAAGAACAGTCAAGCCAACGCACATCATGAGAATCAGACAAATCAAGATAACTGAACAAACAAAGTATAATGCGTGCACTAGATAACTATAAGTCCAACTTCAAATGAAGGTATGTCAAGGACAAACAACAGTGCAACATAAGAAAATGGACGAAGCATAAGTCAAAGATTAGAAGAAAGTCAACAACATAGAAGACAAAGGATAGCACAGACTAAAAGACACTTCAAACAAAGAACAAAGTCTGTCCATCTCTAACGTTGACCATATCAAAAGAAAGTCAAAGTATTAAGCTCAAATGCTCAAACGAAAATCACAGATTGAGACGCACAGAACTAATAGACGCAGACGAAGACTGCCACGCAAGCAATTAAAGAATCAAGTCTCAAAGAACAAATCAAGGCATCATCTACAATCACTCAAATGCTTTCAACGTTAAACACGTGATGAAAGAGAAGAGAAGAAAAAGAAGAAAAGCACACAAAAGAAAAAACATGCATGTGTTAGAAAAAGTACATCACTTTTTCAGATAATTAAGGACAACACTTTACAGCCATGTGACCAGAAAAGGACAAAAAGGTTCTTAAGTGTCTGCTAAATTCAGACACTGCTGCTAACAAGGTAAAAAAGACTTCATGCAAGGTCTATCACAGGAAGCAACATTTAATGCAAGAACTCAAGCATTAAATGGGTAGACTGAATTAGTTATGAACGACTATATTTGCTTCAATGGACACTTGCAACGGGCAGATTCTACAAGACAATATATATCACTATCTCAAACCTTGGAAGGTTGGCTTCTTTGGCTGGCCTTTGGCTTTTCATTCTTAACCAAGTGATATCAAGCCCACAAAACAACGAAACCAGAGATAGAGCATATAGAGTCAAATGTACCATAGTGTATTCATCTCTGTAAACTAAGGAGTTCCAAATGTGTGCATCTTAGGAACAAAACCCTAGTGAGTGTACTAATTTATGTATCCTCTCTGTGAGAGTAAACCAAACACTCAATCATTGTAAGGACTAAGGTTACGTACCTTAGTGAGTGTATATTCCTTTGTATCCTCTCTATGAGAGTAACCCATACACTCAAACCAATCTTGTCTTGAATACTTGTAATGCCTAGAGAGGCTTGTCAAAGAATACTCACTACTAGCCAGAAGTGGATGATCAAAGAATACTAGCGTAGATGAGTGAAGTCAACGAGTCAGGAGTTGGTCGATAATACTCACTAAGAGCCAGAAGTGGCTGAGGAAAGAATACTAGCGTCTACGAGTGAAGCTGACGAGTTAGGAGTGGTTGAGAATACTTGGGACAGGAGTGGTCGTGACCTGGGTGGTCTATAATACTCATTGCGAGCCTGAAGAGGCTAAACAAACAATACTTGTACTTAATTGATTATCTAGTGGAACCCTTCATTTGAAGGAGACTAGACGTAGCTCAATTTGAGTGAACCAGTATAAAAACACTTGCGATGATCTTATGGTTCAAACATAATTTTATTTGATTGATTTAATTTACTAAAAGCTTCGTCTAACGCTTATTGTCTATTAAAACTACCTTCAGACGAAAATTACATTTGTTCAACTTGTTATTCTAAAGAACGGTTTTCGTTGAAGAAGTATTTTTCTTAAATAGACGATGAAATTTCCAGACGCAAAAATATATCGTTGAACCAATCCTGAGGAGTTCCAATTGGCATTCACTAATATTATTTTACTGGACGAAAAAGAGCCTCATTGCGAAAAGTTTTTAAAATTTCTTTGTTCTCACACACACACATATTCAACACCCCCTTCTATGTGTTTCTCATTTGACTTCATCAATAACTTTATATGACAAGGATGTTTATGAATATTTATATGGAGAAATCACATTTATTGTGCACTTTAATTATTGCAAAATCTTTAGATAAGAGCAAAGGTCCTTTTAGATATCAAGAAAAAAGGATAAAGTATTATTTGGTCCTAAAGTACCATATCTTAATTAGTATTGTACGAGTACTAATGCATTTTAGTTTGCTAATTATAAATCAATTGATATATGATTTGTTATCATTTTACTTGTAAGATATAGTTATTCACTTACGTGAAATTGTTGGAACAAAGTCAAAAATACTTTTCATTATCTTGGAGGAATTTTTTAGTCAAATCCTCATAATGGTAAATCACAAATGAAGTATTTGTTTACATATGGTGATATAGTAATGCATGAGAGATTATTACATCTATTACTTGATTGAAAGAAGAATTTATTAAAGGAGATAGAACAAAGTATTCTTTTTCTAAATTCTTTTTAACTTGTAATCATCAAAGAAGTGGTGCTATACTTATTTAACAAGTCTTCTTATGTGAGAACTTGAAAAGTACTCTTTATAAAGTCATTGTCAAATACAATATTTGAGTAATTGGTACATAAAATTGGTCTTCTGCGTCTTTGTCTTAAAGATGATGGTCTATATGAGGGAGAGACATTTTGCACTTTTTTTTCCTTTGTCATTATTTTGTCCCATTGAATTTTCTTGACAAGGTTTTTAATGAGGTAGGATATGATATCATATTAAAAAATTATGTATATTTTTCCTTCCACTACAAGAAAACGGTGAATAAGCTGTGAAAAATAAGTGTCGGTTAATAGCTGACGCAAATAGTGTCAGAAAAGTTGATGCTATTTTAAGATGTAGTGTCGGCTTTTTCGACACTAAATTTAAATTAAGTTTAGTGTCGGAAAAGTCGACGCTATTCTTTAAATATAGCGTCGACTTTTCCGATGCTAAATTAAAATAAATATTTTAAGTTTAGCGTCGAAAAAGCTAATGCTATTCTTTAAATATAGTGCCGGCTTTTCCGATGCTAAAATTAATTTAAATTTAGTGTCGAAAAAGTCGATACTACATTTTAAAATAGTGTCGGCTTTTTCGACAGTATACGTGCTTTGAGAGAGATAAAGATAATTTTTTCAATGTTATATACGCATAATGTGTTCTGGTACACTTGGTTATCAAGTTCACTTAAGACCTCAAGGTTCACGGATCGAGTCTCAGGAATGTTAAAAATACGGACGAATAAATGATAAGCTGAAAAAAAACTTATTTAGCGTTAGCAAAAAATCAACGAATAACCGATAATATCACATCAAGCCGACTCTAAATCCGAACATTCTTGTAGTGTTCACTAAGTTTTTGTCCCTTAGGATTTTTCTTAAAAGGTTTTAACAAAACACATTTTAAATATTGGACATCCAAGGAAAAGTGTTATAAATAATAATTGATGACTTAATTAGTAGATTATATTTTCGTTATATTTTTTTTTTGTATAATTGCTTAGTTACCAAATATATTTATAATAGACTAGTCTTCTCTCGAAAATAACACACTAGTCAAATATATTTATAAAAAGACTAGTCTTCTCTCGAAGATAACACATTATTCAAAAAAAAAAATTATCTCATTTTTTTTTTGTTTTCTCTGTTATTATCTTTCTTTCCATAATATGGTTATTATTTTTTTACCAACAATTAAATAATGATGGGTGTGTTCAAAGTTACTAATACCATTAGTAACATTTATATAGATGCAGGAAAAGACTCACTAAATAGTCAGAATATCTTAATTAAATTGATTACAGAATAATGATTAATAAATAGTAAATTTTATCAACTAATATTTATTAATCACAGCAAAATTGTATAATTTATGATTGATTCAGTAACAATTATATTCTTGTTACCATTGGATTGTAATTAAAAATTGTTTTTGTGGTGTTGAATTTAAGTATATGTATTTCTCCTACAGTTATATATATAAACGTAATTTATATAAAAGTGTTTACGTAATAAGCACTCTTTTTTTTTTTTTTTTTTTACTGAAACGTAATAAAGAATCATTTAATAAATATTTAATTAAACTATTTACAAAACGTAACTATTCGGAAGTATACAGCTTCATGATTGCCTTACGATTATTTTTCATCAGTGGCCAAAAGTCCTATTAAGGGACAATTAATTTGAATTAAGTTTTAAAAATATATTTAACTTTTATTTTCTTTATTCATAGGATTCAAATCTTATATTTTGTTTAAGAGGGATATCAAAATTACAATTGATTTTGGATTAAAAAAAAAAAAACTCTTCACTTAAATAAATCAGCAAGCATTATATAATAGATGACTTATAATCATCAATACACAATGTAAGTAAATATATATTATCTTTATGCCAAAAAATTGAAAAACTGACCTCACCATGAGTCATGCGAGAAACTATAAATTGGTAAACATTACAACAAATTCTTGGAATGAGAAGGATGAAAGAAATTTTTTTCATTATTTTTTCCATCTGTGAAAGAGATATAATTCAAATTATCAATTGTTTCAACAAAAATATGAAAACTGAAAAGCATATCATCGTCCTTTCGAAATTGCGAAGAGTTGAGAGTTGAATTTTATGAAGGATATATTACTTCTATATCCATCCTATTTTTCAATTTCTACCCTAATTAATTATTAATTGTTGAACATTTTAAGCATTTATTTTGAGAATCAGCAACAAAAAATTATATGACAATTTCTCAAAGAGTGTGACTTTGACGATGTACTTTTTTCTCAATATATATATATATATATATATATATATATAAGTCATTATTAAGTGCAATATAATCAAACAAATCACATGCACGGCTCTAGACAAAATTAAATGAACAATAAAGATATTTTGCTACTCTCTTACAGTCTCAATTGATGTCTTGGAATTTACTTCCCCTCGTGTGTGGTTTTAAACATTTTTTTTTAAGTTAAGCTCCAAATAACTTGACAAGTTATCCTAGATAGACTACTAACCCGTGTTAATATGAGTAATAAAGGAGTGCTATATAGGAGAAATTATCTTGTGTGTTTTGTTTCTCTTTCATTCAGAAGGATAACCATCACCTTTTTCTATTATGTGTCCGGTGGCAAACCAAATTTGGTATGCATTGTATGCTTGGAATTATTATTTTATTGCCCTTCTTAATAACATTTCGGACCATTTTATTTAATTTGGCTTATTTTTTTTAGAAGGAAAAGTTACATTCAATTTGTTATATATATTTTTTCTTGCACTGATTTGAAGTATTTGGAGGATGTGCAACAAAATTATGTTCCAAAGTGTTCATTTCAATTTGATCGGTGTTTTTAGACATAATTAATTAGGTCATACATATCTTAGAAGTGGTATAAGGATAAAAGGAAAAAATCTTAGATATAATTTTTTAGGTGTAATTGATGTTGGGATATAAAAAAAGGTCTACATCGATAGAATAAAAGAAGAAATAATAATTTATAAAATACGCACATGCTCCAATAATTGATAAGTCTTTTGGGAAATGACCAGAAGTTAAATCTAGAGGACTTAGATCCAAAGCAAATAATATCTAATCATTGTAGAGTTGTATGTGAAATAACCCCAAACTCTAGTGATAAGTGATAAAATGATATACAAAGACAAATTCAACCTTTTGGGAGATGACCAAAAATAAAATTGTGAGGACTTAGATCTAAAGTGTATAATATATCTTAAAATTGTGGAGTTATGTATGAAATAACTGATAACCCTGACTCTAGTGATAAAATAACAAAGTTATAACCATTCTCTTGATATAAATACCCCCTCAAACAAATGCTAACAAAACAACCCCAAACTCTAGTGATAAGTGATAAAATAAAAAAAAAATCCAAACTCTAGTGTTAAGTGATAAAATGACACAAAGAAAGATTCGACCTTTTGGGAGATGATCAAAAGTAAAATCGTGAAGTCTTTAGATCCAAAGTGAATAATATATCTTAAAATTGTGGAGTTATGTATGAAATAACTGATAACCCTGACTCTAGTGATAAAATAACAAAGTTATAACCATTCTCTTGATATAAATACCCCCTCAAACAAATGCTAACAAAACAACCCCAAACTCTAGTGATAAGTGATAAAATAAAAAAAACTCCAAACTCTAGTGTTGAGTGATAAAATGACACAAAGAAAGATTCGACCTTTTGGGAGATGATCAAAAGTAAAATCGTGAAGTCTTTAGATCCAAAGTGAATAATATCTTATCATTGTTGAATTGTGTATAAACTAACTAATAACCCCTAACTCTAATGATAAAATAACAAAAAAATTCTACTACATGTCTTAATTATTAGGGATCTCGCCTTCAATTCAATCATATCGTATTTTCAAAAAAGTTTAGCAGAGTTATGCACCTCTCAAAAGTGTCTTTGTTATCTTTGCCGGTCACTTTGAAATTTGAATAGAGTACCAACTAAATTTAATTTGCATATAAAAGGAGTTTTGTTTCAAAAGCAAGACATAACTAGTACAAAAATGGAATACAAAATGGGTCTTTTAAAATGGATTATACTTAAACTAATTTTAAAAGAGAGTATGACATTTTTTGTAAATAATGTTGCTACTTTTAAAATTAATTTTTATATAACCAAATTTATATATAAATACAAATTTGTTATAAGGAGAATCCATTTTGTACGTGATATACAAAATTGAAGTAACTGATGTTATATATTTTATATATTTTCATGCAACACCATTGGAACAGGTACGAATAAAGGAGATTTATTTTCATCCCTAAACCCTTTCCAACTCCCCCAAACCTGAAAGCAAAAATAGAGAGAACCACCACTTTCCAGATCGTCATCCATGCCATTTGCCAACATGTTGAGATTTCCGAGAGCACGTATCAAGTTTGTTATAGTATAAATTGAAGTATGAATGTCATATCCGTAGGGACATAAAAGATATTTTGTAATTTCTATTTTCCTAATTAAAATTTGTAAAAGAAAGATTTACAATTATTTATAATTGTATTAGTTTGCAAGTCAATATTATCTTAGTGAGCAAACAAGTAATTAAATGCAAGTGTAAATTTGAAAAGATGATAGTAAGAGAAATAATTGGAATTGAATTTCATCTATATTACTCCTTTGCTCTTCTAAAATTATCTACATATGATTCTGTTGGATGCAAGCAAAATCCTACATCATTCAAACAAGAGGATGAACATGAGTTTATATATACATGATAGAAAAGAGAAGAAGCTTTGGCTATCACATGAGCACTACATTAAGAAGGTATTGTAGAGATTCTAGATGGAAAATTCTAAAGCAGTAAACACTCCTCTAGCAACTCATTTTAAATTGAGTGTTAAGCAGAGTCCTTCAAATGAATAACTGAGAAGACATATATGAGCAGTTTGATGTATGCAATGGTATGTACAAGACCAGATATTGCATATGTTGTTGGTACACAGTCGATTCTTATCAAATCCAGGTAGAGAGCATTGGAATGCTGTGAAATGTATTTTGATGTATCTTCATGGTACTACTAGTTTAAGGCTTTGTTTTGGAGGGGATATGCCTACCTTGGCAATCAAGGCTACAGAGGTGTGTAACATTATCTACTATAGAGGCAGAATTCATTGCTATTACTGAAGAATGCAAGGAGTTGCTATGGTTGAAGAAATTCTTGCAGGAGCTTGGTTTTGTGCAGGACAAATATCCTTTATTTGTTCATAGTTAGAGTGCTATCTATCCATCTTAGCAAGAATCCAACTTTCCATTCTAGGTAGTCCAAGCATATTGATGTAAGGTATCATTGGATATGTGATGCTTTGGATGCTAAGCTGTTGGAGTTGGCTAAAATTCCTACTAATGATAATGGTGCTTGTGACACCCTTACTACCCCAATACATATATCGAAATATAATAAATAAAAAAAAAAATTAAGGAAAATAAACTTTTTAAGTTGGTAAAAGGGTTCACATAATACTTCATAACTGTTCTGACTGAAAAATAAAACTTGAAAGATAAAATTCAAGAGTTTACACATTTTTCAAAGAAAATAACATTTATTACAATACCAAATATTCTATCCTAGAGATCCTCTTGCCCCGATGTCACACTATCAGAGCATTTCCCAAATTAACGGATGGCATTCTATATACCACTTGCAGTTGGATCCTCTCCACCTAAAATATCAACAATTTATACGGTGAGAAAAGAAAAATTATCTATATGCAAAATACATTCAATCATATCACAGTATAATTTCATCATAACTCATTATATAGTGTATATATATATATATCAATTACTCATCATATTCACATACAACATTCATGTCAATCCAACAATTAACACTATGCCAAGGCCTCGCCACATCTGACACAAGTGATACAGGTTAATTGCCTCACTCAACCCACACCAGACCAGGGGTCACGCCCTCCCTGTAGCATCACTTACCCAGGGGCCGTGCCGTCCCTCGCCATTTTGGTGTGAGGAAACACAATCACATTACAATCAATACAATCTCTTGCAATTAACCCTATGCCAGGGCTGCCATAAGCGACATAAGTGGTGGTGTTAACTGTCCTACTCATCCCACATCATACTAGGGTCACGCCTTCCCTATAGCACCACTTACCCAGGGGTCGTGCCATCCTAGTCATCAATGTGAGACATCACAATCATAATCATACAATATCTCAACTCATAATTCAAATTCACATCAATATCATCCATCAAATAACATAACAATAACTAATATAATAATCAATAGAATGATTAGTATAAACTATAAACAGCGTATCAGGGGTTATACTACTCCTACCATGCTCATCCTTATTTCATATGAAAGATAAGAAAATTTCCTACAACTCTCATGAAGACATCAAGTCCTAATTCCATCATCTACTTTGTGAAAAATGATAAAAACCGCAACAGCTATAGATAAAGCTGACAGCTTGACCCCTCTTCACTAAAACATCCATATCTGGAGTTCTAGACCTCCTTTTTGGGTGATTCCAACGCCATTGGAAAGCTAAAATCCAAGGCTACAACTTTCATTAAGACCTCAAAATCAAAATATTCACGCTCAGCGCCCAGACTTGCACTCAGCGCGCCCAGCGCATTCTGTAACCAGCAACCCATGAAAACCTTGAAAATTCCTTCCAATCATGAATCCAATCCAAATTACACGAATTTGAACCATTAAAAAAAAACATAAACAATATCAAAAAAACATCATTTTAAGCAATATATTTAAGTTTTAACCATTAATCCATGGAAATCATGAAGAAATCATGAAAACCCTAACCAAAACCTTTTCCCTTCAATCCAACCTCAATCATACATAGAACATGGAATTAATGTGATAATTCAAACTCATACATACCAGATTAAGTCTTATAAGTACTACCCTTACAATATAGTGAAAAACTAGGAATACATATATATATAGATAATAATAAAGAAAATATAAATTAACTCCAGTAAAGGTGGCAGTGCCTCCTAGTTAGGAATCCATTTATATTTTCCAAATCATAAAAATATAACAAAGATGTAAATTTTAGTCTTTTATCAAGAACATTTAAATTACAAAATAATAGGAGGCTCAGCCTTCCATTCAGATAAATTCCAAATTATAAATTAATAGGAGGCTCGGCCTTCCATTCAGATAAATTAAACGTGATTTTAAGAAATTATTCCTCTACCCAATTCCCTCATGTACTCTACATATAAATAATCCCCTTTTCCCCCGTACCTGGATGAATAGGAACTTGGGCAGAACCTCCTCCTCTTTTTCTTAAATCGGGACCGGAATTAGAGCAGAACCTCCTCTCTTATTCTCTCTTTTTATTTCTCTAGAATTTCTTCTCTCTAAAATTATGAATTTCCGAAAACCTTAAACTCCTATTTATAGAATTTATGAAGTTACTATGCATAGATTAAAATAATATTATTTCATTATTATATATTAAAAGTTACTTTTTATTAAAATATTCAAATAAATAGAATTGGAATTCAATTGAATTCCGCAGCCTCTGCATTCCACCGCAGCCATTTCCTATTCAAATTCTAATAATTGAAAAAAATACTATTTAGAAATACGTATACATGAATAGTAAAATACGTATACATAAAAAATACGTATATATGAATAGTAAAATACGTAAAAATATGATAAACCTTCTAATAATCCCAATACATAAAAATAAAATTTTGGGATGTTACATTACTCCCCTCCTTTTAGAAATTTCGTCCTCGAAATTACCTGAATTAAACAAAAATGGATATGAAGTTCTCATCTTCTCCTCTAGTTCCCAAGTAGCACTTTCTGGTATAGCTCCTCCCCAAATAACTTTTACCAAAGGAATTTCTTTACCCCTAAGTTGCTTTACCATTCGATCCTCGACCCTCACCGGGGTAGCTTCCATCGTCAAGTTCTCCTTAACCTCAATATGATCCGACTCAATCACATGCAAAGGATCATGAATGTATTTTCGAAGTTGAGAAATGTGAAAAACATCATGAAGATTTGATAGATTAGGAGGCAAAGCAATTTGGTAGGCAACATTACCGACTCTTTTAAGGATTTGAAAAGGACCAATAAATCGAGGAGTAAGTTTTCTGGATTTCAATGCCCTGCCAACCCCAGTCCACGGAGTGACTTTCAAGAATACATGGTCACCTTCTTGAAATTCTAAATCCTTTCTTCTTCTGTCAGCATAACTTTTCTGTCTACTCTGAGCTGTCCTCATCCTATCTTGTATCAATTTAACTTTTTCAGTAGTTTGTTGCACAATCTCAGGTCCTAAGATGACATTGTCTCCAGGCTCACTCCAACACAAAGGAGTTCTACACCTCCTACCATACAAGGCTTCATAGGGTGCCATACCTATGCTAGAGTGGTAACTATTATTATAGGTAAACTCTATCAAAGGTAAAAGACTATCCCAACTACCCCCTTGATCCAACACACAAGCTCTAAGCAAGTCCTCCAAAGACTGAATAGTCCTCTCAGTTTGACCATCAGTTTGAGGGTGGTAAGCTGAACTAAGTCTCAGTTGGGTTCCCAAAGCTTGTTGTAGGCTCTCCCAAAATCTAGAGGTGAATCTAGGGTCTCTGTCTGAAATTATGCTAGATGGTATCCCATGTAATCTCACGATTTCATCAATATACAGTCTAGCCAATCTCTCCAGAGAAAACCTAATGTTAATAGGTAGGAAATGTGCACTCTTGGTCAACCTATCAACTATAACCCAAATGGAATCATGCCCTTTCCTAGTTTTAGGCAAAGCAACTATGAAGTCCATAGAGATGCTATCCCACTTCCACTCGGGTATACTCAAAGGCTGAAGTAATCCTGAAGGTTTTTGATGCTCTATCTTAGCCTTCTGACATACTAAACAGGCACTCACAAATTCAGCTATATCTTTCTTCATCCTAGGCCACCAGAATATCTTCCTGAGATCTTGATACATCTTCGTTGCTCCTGGATGAAAACTAAGCTTGCTCTTATGACCTTCCTCTAATATCAATCGTTTAAGTGTAGGGTCACTAGGCACACATACTCGGTCTTTAAATCTTACCACTCCATCTGCACCCAAGGTAAATTCTCCTCCAATCCCTTGTCCTATAGCCTTACGTCTAGCCTCTAGAAATGAATCCACTAACTGAGCTTCTCCAATTTCCCTCAACAACTCACTAGTCACCCGAGTCATACCTAATCTCACACTATTATGAGTCACTTCACAAGTCAAACTTAAGTCTCTAAATTGGGTCAAAAGATCCATCTCCCTAATCATAAGAGAAGACAAATGCAAAGATTTCCTACTCAAAGCATCAGCTACCACATTAGCTTTTCCTGGATGATAATTAAGATTTCCTACTCAAAGCATCAGCTACCACATTAGCTTTTCAGTAAATGAACTGCCTGTTGTATGTGACTTTTCGGATGTCTTCTCTGAGGTGTCTAGCTTACCACCTAGAAGAGAAGTAGAATTTTCCATAGATTTAGTTCCAGGAGCAGGACCTATTTCTATTGCACCTTATAGGATGTCACCCATAGAGTTAGTGGAACTGAAAAAGCAAATAGAAGAATTGTTGGAGAAGGGGTTTGTGAGACCTAGTGTATCACCTTGGGGAGCACCCGTACTCTTAGTCAAAAAGAAGGATGGTAGTATTCGGTTGTGTGTAGATTATCGCCAGTTGAACAAGGTGACCATTAAGAACAAATATCCGTTGCCTAGGATAGATGATCTTATGGATCAGTTGGTAGGTGCTTGTGTGTTTAGTAAAATCGATCTTAGATCAGGGTACCATCAGATTAGAGTTAAGAGTGAAGATGTACCTAAGACAGCCTTTAGAACTCGCTATGGACACTATGAGTATCTAGTAATGCCTTTTGGTGTGACAAATGCTCCTGCAATTTTTATGGACTACATGAACCGGATTCTTCATCCATACTTGGATAAATTTGTAGTTGTCTTTATAGATGACATACTAGTTTATTCCAAGACTAAAGAGGAGCATGCGTGCCATTGCCAGAAACAAATCCGTGAGGGCTGCGGCCAAAGCGGACAATATCTACATGCGGGTTCTTGGGCTGTTACATTGGTATCAGAGCCGGTTCCCGGGCTGGTGTGCCAGCGAGGGCGCTGGACTCCCTTGAGGGGGGGTGGATATAGTCCCACATCGGTTAGGAAGGAGAACGAAGCATGCCATATATATGGGTGTGGACACCTTCCTTGTGTAGACGCGTTTTGGGGTGGCATGCGTGCCATTGCCAGAAACAAATCCGTGAGGGCTGCGGCCAAAGCGGACAATATCTACATGCGGGTTCTTGGGCTGTTACAGTGCTGATATGATGACTAAAGCATTGCCAAGAGAAAAATTTGAAGTTTGTTATGAGATCGCGGTTTGGCGATTATCTCCACATAGTTGTGAGGAGGAGATTTGTTAGGTATTGGATTCCCTTCCTATGTGGAGAAAAGGCCCAAAAATTAAGAAGCCCAAATTTTTGTCTCACTTAAAAACCAAGTGGAGAGGTGTCTCTTAAGGAATAAGAGAGAGAGAAAATTACACATCCGTCAAGGAGAGAAAGAAGAGAGAAAGAGAGTAGAAAATTTTTTCTATATACATAGAGCAGTTTTAGTAAATTGCGATCCCCACTTCGTTTACCGTTGGATCGGGCTGGAAATTTGGTAGCAGGTTCTTAATACGGTGATCTTCATTTTGACCGATTGGGATTGTGGATTGGAGGTTTGTGGTTGGAGAAATTAATTTTATACCGTTGCTCTAATTTGAAGTTTCTTCTTCTTTATTCTTCAGTTGGAAGGCCTTGTTGCGTTAATATATTGGTTGGTTGTAAGTATTTATTTATGCATTTGATTAGACTCTCTTGTACCCTTATTTGATCATAGTGGAGTTTGATTGACTGGCTTGTGCTCGTGGATTTTTACTTCTCACATTGAGAGGGTTTTCTCACGTTAAAAATATTTGTCTCTTTGTAATTATTTTCTACCATTTATTTATTTTGTTGCTCCTCGTTGGTTTTTGCAAGTTGGGGGAATTATTTTCACTGCATACTTTGGTACTCTTGATTATTGTGTTTTTGTTTCCCTTATCAGAGTGGTATCAGAGTCAATGGTCTGATCAGGTGATTGACTTGACGAGTATAATGGCTGGCAGGTGGATTCAAGTTTGGGATCCCTTTTGTCGAAAGTCTTCTTAAACTGTGGAGGGTTAGGAGGCGTGGGTCATGAGGGAGGTCATGATGGAGCGGCGGTGCAAGCACTCAAAGCGTGAGTGAGCTCTATGGGTCACTATCGAATAATACTCGTAGTTTTCGTTGTAGGAGAGGGGGTAAACCGTGGTCCTTTGTTTAAGGGGAGGATTATTGGGAATGCAAGCAAAGTCCCACATCATTCAAATAAGAGGATGGACATGGGTTTATTTACACACAGTTGTCTCCATTGGTAGAGAGACCTTTTAGGTAATGTCCAAAAGTAAAATCGTGAGGGCTTGAGCCCAAAGCGAACAATATCTTACC
The DNA here is from genome assembly GCF_000230855.2 of Cajanus cajan. Taxonomy (NCBI): domain Eukaryota; kingdom Viridiplantae; phylum Streptophyta; class Magnoliopsida; order Fabales; family Fabaceae; genus Cajanus; species Cajanus cajan. The sequence goes on from NC_138518.1 coordinate 53,180,609, forward strand.
AATGTGGAGACATGTGTATATGTGTGGTAACTCCCAATGCATAATAGATTCATATCATTCAGTGTTATTGAATCGTTAAAGTTATTCTAAATCAATTCATTGCCTTTGGAAATTGTAAGGATCCTAATTTAATAACCAATTCCTTAGTTTACCAAATTAGAGTTCTTGCATTAAGCTCAAGAAATTAATCAACTAACAACTATAAATTTATTCCCAGCATTTAGAATCATTAGGTGATTTGATTCAAATCAAATTTAGAAAATATTTTTCAATCAAAGTTTAAATCTCAAATCAAAAGATGAATAATGATCAATTCACCCCAAGCATTAAAAACAAAATCAAATCACTAACATTGAATAAAAATATATCATATATATAAATCAAAAGGAATATAAAAAAGTTTGATAGATTACATTCAACTCCAACAAGTAAGAAATTTAGCTACTCTTAGTGGTGAGAGCAACTTCTATTTACAATGACAACATGGAAAGAAAAGATGAGCTCAAGATCTTCTATCCCATAGTCTTGAAGCTTTATCACTTTTTTCTTCAATCCTCTATTCTTTCTTTATCTCTAGTTAGATGATGCCTTATTTCTTTCTTTACTCCCTTTTATATGTCCAAAAAATTAGAATAGGATGTCTTAAAAGTGGACAATTTACTTAGCCATTTTTATTTGATTAAGCGAATTTTTGAATTCTTCATGATTAAGAAAGTTTCAAGTGTTGAGCCCTTTCTTATATGTTGAGCCCTTTTTTATTCCATATTTTCTTGCTCCTCTAAGCCAAATATGCTCAGCCCTTTCTAAAAAAAAAAAGATAAACGATTTTCCTGGAAATTATTGCTATAAATTGAAATAATGGATAACTCAAACACTCAAAGAACCATGTATACAAAATTAAATGAAAAATGTTAATAATAACTGACACACTTTTTGAAAATGATATTTTATTGATTGAAAATTATAAATAATAATAATAATAATAATTACGAGTCTTATATTTTATTTAATAAATTTCACTTCTACTTTTCTAATTTTCAATATGCTTTAACTAATCGGAAAAAGTTTGTTGATAAAAGAAGTGTCATAGACTACGACTAAACTCCTCAGCAGATAAAATATAATTATTGAATTCTCACATAACTGCGATGCTAAAGACCCAAAATGGGAAAAAAAAAATCTACAACATTACTCAAAATTGAATAATGAATACCACAAGTAAAATATTGGTTATACAATTTATTATGACAACATCATCTTTATGAGAGAGGCAGTCTGGTCGATCACAATGCATGAATCTTTTTTTATTATTATTAAAGTAAGCCTTCAAAAAAATTATTTTATTTTTTGCGATAAAAGCCTAGGAAACTTTTCCACCACAGTATTGATGTCTTTGAAATATTCTTTGACTTTTCCCTCAATTGAGAGTGTTGTTTACACGTATTTATTCCATTCATATGTCCATTAGTCAAAATGGTGCCCCCCTCTGCTTGACTTTCACATTGCTGTGGCAATGAAAACGCACAAGGTTTTAAAAGTTCCCATGTCATGGGCTTTTTCACCATGAATGGTTAATTAACCCTTGATGGTTACATATGTAGTTAGGACCACCCCATGCATATGCATCACCCCACACCCCCACCCTAGAAATCTCGAAATGTCTTAGTGTGGTTCCTAAACTTGTCAGCATTGGGACCTTCTTCTTTCTCTTTACGGATACAAATAATGAAATAAACATCTCATAATCGAAATTTTTGACTTGACTCCACTTCCCAAAATTCAACACACACAAAGAAACGAAAAAAAAAAAATCTCGAAAATGTATATAAATATGTGGGGAAGGGGGGAATTATTTTCACATCATTAGAATCTTCCCATCAAGAAGTACTTTGGCGAGGTTGGAAACAAATATTGCGAATAATAGAAATAAGAAGAAAAAGAAAATATGAATGCTAAGGTATCTACATCCGATGATACCAAGAAAGATGAAGAAATTGTGCTTCCTGGCTTTAGATTCCACCCCACAGATGAAGAGCTTGTTGGGTTTTATTTGCTGAGGAAGGTGGAAAAGAAGCCTCTTCGAATTGAACTCATCAAACAGGTTGATATCTACAAATATGATCCATGGGATCTTCCAAGTAAGATCTGCTTCCACTTAAATTTCACTTGTAAGTGCTTAAGTATTTGTATATATATACATAGTTTGTTTCGATACAAGATTAAAAAAAAAATTTAAAAAATTTCTTTTCCGAATACATAAAAACATTTTTCAGTAAAAACTCTCAAAAATACTACTAACTTGTATAAAACATACTAATTGGAAAGAATATATATAGGTTTTTAGCTATCTTATGCAGTTAAATTTTTATGAAGGGTTTGTTTATATGATAATCGGTCGTATAATTTAACGACTTGAGTGTTATTTGATGAAGATAATTAAACTGAAGTTGTTGAATGAAAGTTCATGAAATGTTGATTGGTTCAAATTTTGTTTTTTTTTTAGGAATTATTTTCTTGACTTTTTCTTGCAAGAACATCTGGAAAACTTAAAAAATGCAATTTTTATTATTTGAGATATAATTTTTCTAAGCATGTTCCTAACCTTGGACCCAATTAATCCCAATCATTATTTGAATAATAGAAAGGAAAGAGTATACTGAGATGATGTTTGGTATTTTTTCATGTTAATGTTAATGGATGAAGAAGTGAATTCTGTGGGGGACAAAGAGTGGTATTTTTTCTGCATAAGAGGGAGAAAGTACAGGAACAGCGTGAGGCCTAACAGGGTAACTAGGTCAGGGTTCTGGAAAGCCACAGGGATTGATAAGAACATATATTGTGTGAAAGAACCCCATGAATGCATTGGTCTCAAGAAGTCATTGGTCTACTATCGTGGAAGTGCTGGCAAAGGCACCAAAACTGACTGGATGATGCATGAGTTTCGTCTTCCACCCAATGCAAAATCCACCAACAATACCAATGACCTTCAAGAAGCTGTAAGTCAATTACTTCATATATAATATCCATATATGTGTGTTTTCATACTTCTTTCTTTAGATAACATACTCATAGTCTAAATGAATACTAAGTTGTTGGTTAAAGTGAAACTAGATTTAATCTTTTTAATTAAAGTTTTGATTTTGGGTCTTGTTGATAAATCATAAAAAATATAGTTTGAATGAGAGATCTTATAAAAATGATTACTTGATTTTTTTTTCCAGGTAGATTAAGTACTGAGTTTGATGGTGGATATTTTGTAGTAATAATATTTATAAAAAAAACAACGTACCTAACATATATTTCTTTAACACAAACATATTAATTAGGTGAGATGTCAAAAAAGTAATCTTAAAACACTTAATAAAAAAAATTAGTCTTATGCATTTTGAGTATGAATTATTAATGATGTGACTTTTAAGATAAGATAATAAACTAATGATATGTATGTGTTTGTAGTCGAACGATAGTGGAAAATCCCTTTATATTGTTAGGGAGTATTATTTGATAAGTGAAATATTTTTATTATTTTAGAAATTTGAAGTTCACAATGTTAATTTTTTAAGTTTAATTTATTATTTAAAAGATAATATTTTTGGGAAACAAGGTTTTTTGAGAATGTAATTTATACAAGTTTTTCACCAAATTGGTTGTATAGTGTAGGCATGAATCTAACATTCCTAAGTTAAAAGAACTGTTTTACTATGATAAAAATATTATGTTACCTTAAATTTTTTAATTAATACAATAAAATTTTTTATTCTCAAGTAACATTCATAAACATTCAAAAAATTATTTATAATCAATCAAAATAGATTAAATCATTTCTTATTCTTAGTAATTATAATTCTCAAGAAAGAAAAAAAAAATTCTTCTACCAAACACCTCTTTGGTGTATATCAATTATTTTAATAAAAAGATATGGTTAAAATTTGATTTAAATAAAATAATATTAAATTAACTTTTCTCGATTTCTTAATTTACTAACTTTATATATTTTATATTAAAAATTGGAAAGACATACCATCTAGAACCATATGTAAGACTAATAATATAGGGAGAGCATATTTAAATGATAAAAAAAAATGCTGAGATTCTTGGTCAAAAATCTCTTCATATTCAAGTCACTAAAAGCTTATTCAAGTATTTTTTTTATTAATATAAATATTACCATGACGAAGATAAGAATCTAGCTGACTAAAAGCTTACTACTGTGTGTTTTAATTATTCTAGTTAATTAGATAGCATGATCATAACCAATATAATTTTTTATTTACTGGAAGTTTTGACTTTGGTCTTTCTTAGAAATTATTGGATACATGTCGTGTACATACATGCATACAATTGACCGGCCTCCACTGGATGGTCAAAGGAAAGTTTATATTTTTTTTATTCTGAAAATTACGATAACGTGTAAACGAAGTTAAAATATATAAAATCATCAATCATACTTGATTAAACAAGTCTATATATTCAACTATAATAATATATAGTGTGATATATTTCTTCATTATCATTATTGTTTACATTAATTTCACTATAATCGCAATTAATTGAAAGGTAAAATTTTCGTATTGTAATAAATCATAATTAAATATATAGTATCGTTAAAATAATTTGTGTTAATAGATAAGTAAAATTAAACTCTTAATTTCAACGGTATTTCATTTTATGATGATCGTACAATGGATTGGAATACTAGTTATACTCCCACAATAAAATTCTTTATTTTGTTGATAAAAAAATTCGGAATTTCAAAAATTAAAATTTATATAGGAATCGTACAATATGGATACACATAGGTTTCCATTGATCGAGTTATTATTATTATTATTATTATTATTATTATTATTAACTGGTACAATAATAATAAAAAAATAAAATAAAAAAGATGATGAATTAAATCTAATTTGACTCAGAACCCGATATTTAATCAGTTGTGGTTTAATGGTGTGGGGGAAAAAAAAAAGCACTTATGGTTTAATAACATAATTACATGCATTACAAAAAAGACAACTTTGAATTATTTAAAATTCGGTTGGACGGATGGGCGTTGAACTAATCGATTATTAATATTTTTTTTTTTTTCACAATCAATACATGTTTTTCTCTTTTTCTATGCAATTGTTTTGTCATATATATATATATATATATATATATATATATATATATATATATATATATATTAACTTCATCTTTTTTTTTTTTTTTTTTTATCTTTCCATATGTAATGTTATCACTTTATCAGTTAAAAATGTCTCGAGCCAGTTGAGCCTGATTCGGACCTCATCAAAGTTTACTGTCTGTCAAGTTAGGCTTTATATAGAACAATATTAGGTTAGCAAAGATATTAGATTCAAAATTTAATTAACTTGTGTAAAAGTATTTTAGGTCAGGATAGAAATAAATTAGATGATGTTGAAGGTCTATGACCCAATTTGCAATATATCTAACTTGTTAATTAAGTTAAACTAAGATGTTTTCTGATTCATTTTTCTAAAACAAAAATCCTCTATTCTTCCAATTAGGTTTTAAAGAAAGTAGAAAATTTATTTGTTAGACTATTTTCATTATCTTTTTAATTATTTAAGTTTTACTTGGTTTTCTTTCTCCATTAAAGAAAAAGAAAAACTTAAAACTGAAATCAAACAATACTTTAAATTTTAGGTTATCCAGAAAGAAAGAAAAAAAAAAAGCCTAGTAGCCATTGTGTTCAAGAATAAACAAGTCAAGCATGTTTAACAAAATCTTAATGTTAGGTAAATAGGTGTGAATCATACTTTCTGTTCAAGAAACAAGTCAAACAAGTTTAACAAAATATATGTAGTTGGAGGGGTTATTTGAAAAAAAGTTTGTGTGTTTTAAATGTTAGGATTAGGAGGTGGTTAAAATTCCTCTTAGATATCTTTTTTCCCCTTTTAATGTTGAGCAATTCGGAGGGAATTGAAGTTTTTAAAATAATTGAATTATAGTATCCACAATTTAATGATTTTATTAGTCTATTTTAAAGGTATAATAAATAATAAATTATTTCATTTCCACAGCTCCTCTTTTTTTTTTCTTTTTTTTTGAATCAAATATTATTTAAGGAAATTTTTTTATTTATACTCTATATTAATAATCTAAGTAATACTAGACTTTACCTTTTTAAATAAAGTTTGTAGTTCGAATTTTGTGTGTTTAAAATGGACTTCTACTAAAAATATCAGTGATGTTAATCTTTATTGATATATTAAAAAACAAAAATAAAATAATAAAAAAAATATGACCACAAGGGAATAAATACTAGAGAAAAAAGAAATAGGTCTACTTTATCCATATAAGACAGATAGAAGAATTTTTCTGGTAGATGGCTTCCCTTATAATTTAAAGTCTCTTGTGGTTCACAACGTGAAATTAATGAATTGCTTTTATTTCTGCTTTGGTCCCATGTCATGCATGAACTTTAGGATATGCCAAGTCAACCCTGTTGAATACTGATATTTTGGTTTAATGTAACTGTCATATGATATGCACACCACATGCAACCCCTATTAAGTTTAAATTACACTAAATTCCCTCAAAGTTTGCTAAAATTACACACTCTACCTTTTTCATCTCTATACTAATCTCATTCATTATTAAAAAAATATATATTACATTCACATCTTTTAGAAATTACACTAACTTCTACATTATTTAAGAAACATAATGCTGTGTTTTTGAATGAGTATCAATGTAATATACTCTACTTTTTGTGATTTCTGATTGGTCAAAACAATAATTTTTTTATACTAATGGGAAATTAAATTAAATTTATAAATATTTAGATGAGAGTAATATACATAAAATTTTGGTATTATAAGATCACTCAAAAATTTCAAAGTAGGATATGTATACCCCCCCCCCCCCCCCCCCCAAATCCATATGTACAAGCAACAATTAAAGTGTAAGTCTGTGTGTGCTTGGAAAAAAAATGTTTTCTCAGATTGAGTCCTTTTTGTTAGAAAAATAAAAGTTTGCGAAATAAGATTGTTGTTTAGCATAACAGTTAAAATTTATAAACAGTTTGTTTTTCCAAAAAAAAAAGTTGCTTTTATGAATATGAAAATTTAAAATTTATGATCATTTTTTTTATGTTGTATCCAAAAAAAATTAAATATCACAAACTCGTTTTTTTTTATTTATAAAATTACCCAAATAAATCATATTATAATCATAATCAATTATACATGTAACTAATTATTTAATTATTGAAATGATCTAAATTTCTTTTAAGATCTTTCTCAAACAGACACTAATTGCCATTTTTGTGTCTTCAGGAGGTGTGGACACTGTGCAGGATATTCAAACGCACCCCATCTTTCAAAAAGTACACTCCAAATTTGAAAGAGTCAACAACACCTGTCACCAAACCAAACCCTGTGAATTCCAACACATGCACCCTAGATTCTGAAAATTGCAAGCCATATTTGATTTGCAGAGACCCCCTAGGGATGCAACAAATAGAAAGAAAACCGGTTATTGGACAGGTTGATGAAAAGAAGCACTTGTTTCTGGGCCAGTTTGCCCCAATACCCCATCATCATCAGGCCCCACCAAACCCATACCCAAGTTTTTGGAATCAGAATGTTGAGGACTATGCATTTGCAAATGAGAATTGGGATGACCTAAGATCTGTGGTTCAGTTTGCAATTGATCCATCCACGGTGTTTGATTGTACAGAAGCATATGTTCCACCCTACTTTTCTTAGGTTGGACTGAGTAACATTCTTAGATATATATGTTATGTATGATTATGATGTATGTATGAACATATATAGAGGCTACACTTGTCATTGTTCTCAGTTTTTTCATTTCTTGAATGAACACCTATGTGTAGAACTTTACTGGTTTTACTATGTTTTGTTGTAAAACCTAATATTGACTTGTATCTTGTCGTTTATATCCCTTTTCCCATTGATTGGGTCAATAAATATATACGTTACCTTGATTTATCAATTTAGTTTACTTGGCTATTATATTATTTATTTTATGGGTTCAATAACTATTATATCGTTGAAATAGCTAGGCATGATGATATATATAATTCATCACAGGTTCTTTTTTTTTCTTCAAGTATTTTTCCCCATAAGATGAGTGAAAGATTAATTTCAATATATGAAGTAGGCAGACATCACTTACAAATTTAAACAAATAATCTTGTTTTTTTTTTTTTACAGAAATTTAAACATATATAATTGAACACGACTACACAAGTATACAAAAAATTTAAAACATGAGTATCCCAAATAAAAAAATTTGAGAAAATGATACGAAGCATTTGTCAAGATGATAATAAACTTTGTGGTTGGGACTTGGGATTATCCCATTAAAGATAGTCGTCCAACTTCATGGATATAGAAATTAGTTATTATTAAAATTAATAAATATTTTATATTAATAACATAATTACCCAAAAAATTTAATGAATTCTAAAGTTGACTAAAAATTATACTTTACCCCATTAACAATGATTATTCATAGTTAAGTATTTTTGAAAAGAAAAAAAACCATCGATTATATATTAATTATTGAATACTTATATACAGGGCATGACAAAAAGATTTTAAAGACTATTGTAAACTTTCTTACATTAACAAGTAGTTGTGCATGTTTTCCTTCTATTTGTTAAGAAATAATTGTCATTTTTTTCAGGTTTAAAATTCTCCTATTGTAAATTATGTTCCAATTCCAATATTTCTCGGTTTAAATTTCTCCTATTGTAAATTCTCCTAAGTACACCTTTTGCATGGCAAATCCCTCTTTAATGCACACTTGCAAGATAAAGGGCTGGAAATTATTCTTAAAAAAACAATTAGGCCAGCCTATCCATTAGACATAATCTCTCATCCAAGCTGGTGATTTAGTGTATCTTTTGGGCTTATCATTACCGCCTGGTCCAGAATGGACCTTGTCCTCAAGGTTCACAATGGCCATATCCTACTATGGCAGCAACTGGTTGATGGAATTAGGGAAGTCACAAATCACGATTGTAGTGAATGGTGAAGATGAATTTGTGTTTGTTGGGAACGACCTAGATGAAAACCGCAGCACCCGTGGGGTCAAGTGCAGACACGTGCGTGCTCGCAAAAGCAATGTTGTAAAAAAACCATTATAACGGTGTTATAACTGAATGATGGGGCAGTTTTGGGTCTCTTTGTGATTTGCTATCCGTGATATGGCATTTTGTGGTGTCGTCCGCCGCCATTTTTGCCATGGGGGCGCCATGGTCATTTTGACCCGTTACGTTATGAAGGGTATGGCAGACGTAATGGGTTTAGGATTTTTGAGGCCAGTTTTAGGCTTTGACCCAAGCCCAATTTGAGCGCTTTAATGGATTTTGGGTTCAAGAATGAGAACAGACATGCAACAGCCACCCACCCAAACGCACTCTTGTGACCTTCAATCCGTCTCCGGTGACGTTCCTCCGTTGTCGCCCATCACTCGTTTGTTACCTTTCTGACCGGCAACCTGAACTGCGATGGTCCAACACTCCGACGAGCAACCATGACGCGTGAATAACACTTACAAAATTCGAAACCGCCCCTAATCACCTTCGTTCACTGTTCCTTGGTCCCTTTTTAGGCCGACGACCTAAACCGTGGTGGCCCAACACTCCGACAAGCAACTCTGGCGACCATAGTCAAACTTAAAATTGAACAAGTTTTTTTTTTCAGTTTTAATCCTCCTTTTTTTTTCCTTTCAGTTTTAATCCCCCTTTTTCTTTTATTTTTTCCTACTCCTTTGAGTTCTTTCTTAATGAGTTCATTGTTGTATCTGTAGAAACAATTATTTTAATCCTAATTCTTGTACCAATTGGATCAATTTAAATTCCTATTTTGTTCTAAATTCTAAACTAACATTGAGTTCCTATTATTATTGTCTTTTTCTAATTTTTAGGACAATGTCTAGCAATCCTATTCCAAGCCAAAGTCAAACATCCTCACACTCTATTAAGAAAATAGACATAGGATGGAAACATTGTCATCCTACCAAAGAGAATGACACCAATGAAATTACCTGCAATTATTGTAAAAAAAATCATGAAAGGAGAAATTACAAGAGCAAAGCAACATCTAATGGGAAAGAAGGGAAATGTTGCACATTGTCAAAGTGTTCCACAAGAGGTTAAAGATGAGTTGTGGGCACTTGAAAAAAATGAGAAAATGAAAGAAAGTGAGTCATGCCAAACACTAATGGAAGATGTGACTCTTGGTAGTGAAGATTATACATGGGAGGGAGATTTAAGAGAATTAGAAGTTGAGACACTTGGGGTCAATGAAAGGAAGAAGGTTACTATGAAAAAAGGGGCCTATTAACCTTTTTTGTAAATGTCCGAAAATAGCAATCGCAAAAAATAAGAAGGAGAAATTGAAGCAAATAAGTATAAGGGAGAGTTGTAACAAGGAAGCTACAGCAAGGGTCCACCAATATATAGCCCGGTTTTGGTATCAAGTTGGACCATCTTTTAACATGATCAAATTGGAGAGCTTTCATGACATGGTTGTAGCTATTGGGTCTTTTGGACTACATTTGTGACCTTCATCTTATCATGAGATAAGAGTTCAACTTCTCCAAATAGTGATGGAGTATACTGAAAAATTGATGGAGTCAAAAGGAACATTAGGTTAGTTTTGGATGTTCCATCATGTCAGATGCTTGGACGGGCAAGAAGCAAAGCTGCATTATTAATTTTTTGGTGAACTCTTCTGTAGTGACAATGTTTGTAAAATCTGTTGATGGGTCTAATTTTATGAAGACCGAACAGAAGCTATTTGGATTATTAGACTCTATTGTAGAGGATATTGAGGAGAAAAATGATGTAGACCAAGTCATCACGGACAATGAGAGTAATTATGTTATTGCTGGCAAGATGTTGGAGGCAAAAAGGAAGAAAAGTTTTTGGATTCCATGTGCAACCCATTGCATAGATTTAATGTTAGAGGACATTGGGAAGCTTCCAAATATCAAAAAAACAATTCAGCGGCAATTTCTCTTGTTGCCTTCATTTATAGCCATTCAAGCACCCTAAGTTTGTTAAGGTTTTATACAAACAAAAGGGAGCTAGTGAGGCATGCGGTGACTCAATTTGCAACATTTTTTCTTTCTTTGGAAAGGATCCACCAAGAAAAACCAAATTTAAGAAAGATGTTTGTTTCAGATGAATGGAAATCAAACAAGTTATCAAAGGAAGCAAAAGGAAGAGAAGCATGTAAAACTGTTTTAATGCCTTCTTTTCGGAGGAATGTAATGTACATACTTAAAGTCATGGCGCCTCTTGTAAAAGTACTTAGGCTTGTTGATGGTGAAAAAAAAAGCCAACTCTAGGCTATATATATGAAGCTATTGTAGACACCCAATTTCGTCCGGGGGCACACAAACAAGGACATGGATCTCTGTTACGAAGGGAAGGAGCTCCCGAAGCATGCCAACGAGAAGACAGGACTTCAGAGGGCCTAAAAGCACAAATTAAATATTTTTATGGGCCTGGAACGGGCCGTTCCAAGGCTCCCAAAAGGCCAAAAACCCTAATTTGGAACGGGCTGTTCCGAGATTGGAACCGGCCGTTCCAAACTCCTCCAAAAAGGGGTAAAAGCTTATTTGGAACGGGTCTGGAACGGGCCGTTCCAAGTCCGTTCCAGACCAATCATGTGTGCTTAATTTGGACCCCAGAACGGGCCGTTCTGAAATCAGAATGGGCCGTTCTGGTTTCCCGGAACGGGCCGTTCCGGTTTCAGAACGAGTCGTTCCAGGGTCCAAATTAACCCACAACGGCCATATCCAGAACAGCCGTTCCGATTTTGGAACGGGCCGTTCTGGTCCCCGTTCCCGAAGTCTATAAATAGACAGTTGTGGCTCATTTCTCCGGACCCCAAAAATTTCGTCCAAAGCTCCTTAGAGCTCGAAATTTCTCTCTTTTTCTCTCTCTTGTATTTCTTGAGATTTTGTGAGGCATTGTAGTGTGAAAGGTTGCCACAAAGCACCTATATTTTTCATATTTGAAGATCTAACAAAGCTTGCTACGAGGTATTTCATTTAATCTTCTTCTCTTTCTTTTACTTCTTATTTTTTTTGTCATAACAAATTAACGCAATCATGTAGATATTTTAGGGTTAGTCGTATAATTTAATTTTTCAATATGTAAATAAATATTAATAAAGGGGATTTAATATTTAATTTATTAATTCTTATTACGTTAACTTCATCATAGGGTACCGATTGAGGACGTTGTAAGGGTGCTTAATACCTTCCTTACACGTAACCGACCCCCGAACCCAATTCTGGTTATCAAGGCCATTATTGGATCTTTAAAAAACCTTTTCTTTTTCTAATATTTTGAGTAAAATATTGGTGGCGACTCCATGAACCTATTTTCAAAACCGTTAATTAAGGATTAGTCTGGTGTCCGGGCATTCCTTAATTAATGAGACTTTTAAAAGGATGTCTAAACCATAGGTCGCAAGATCAGAAATTTTCGGGTTGCGACAGATGGCGACTCCACTGGGGACGTTTAAAGAGGGTCAGACCCATTCAATTGATGAAGTTAATAAAATAAAAATAATAATTTAAATATTTTTCCCCTTTACTTTGTTTGCTTTATTTATTTGGCTTTAATATTTGTTTTCCTGTTTAAATTCAGCATTTGTTTGAAATAAAAAATTGTACACAATCCTTTGCACACAACAGTTCCCCCTACACCCGGGGGCATGAGGGTAATAAACATAGGGAGTGGTTGACGTACGACCAGCCCAAGTTTGGCCTTGGAGCCTGCGAGCCTTGTCGGAAATCACACTCAAGGTGATAACCGGTTACTCTAGCCCGAAATACTGCGACAGACCTTAGAGTTTGCCAGGTGACGGCGACAGAGATACTGAGTCCCTATAATGGGGGCACCTTGGGGGCCTTAACACCAGTGAGATTAGAACTATCCTATACAATGCACTTTTCTTGCAGGGACCACAGACCAAGGATTTAAACGTGATTGTTCGCGGGTGTACATTTGTTTGAGCATATGTGTGTTGCATTTGTTTGTGTTTATTTATTTCAAATGGATAAGAATTATAAAAAAATAAATATTAATAAAAAAATATGATAAAATTTTAACTCCCTTCTATATACTCAAACTTCAAAGCATCATATAGGATAGTTTATTTCAAAAAAAAAAAAGATAAATATATAGCAAAAATCATGCATCATTTCCTTTAGCAAAAAACATGATAAAATTTAGACAGAAAATAAATATCATGCATCTCCTAAGATAGTATATTAGCATACATTCGTTAGAAATGGAAGGCACATATAATAGTATGCAAAGAATGTTCTCTAAACAAAAATCAATGAGAATGATATCTGTCGAATTTCTCATATGTCTTTGCATCCTATTTTACGTTTCATATAGATAACACGCCTTCCTTGTAAATAATAAATAAGAATAAAAAGGGAAATATAACTTGTGCGTGTTAAGCCGGATAATGGAAATTACTGTAATCAAATGCGAACCTAACACATCAAATCGAGAAACATTTATCAGTAATTGGGGGCATCACACGCCCAAATCGACGATTCAAATAGCAAGAGTTTCCCATGACGAAATGACAATTGCCGGGATTGGAGGAATGATCAAGAATGGACGAATTCTTACTTCTAGGGAATTACAAGACAAAATCCTATTGAGGAGTAAAGACATTGTGCGACAAAAATCCCATAGGATGAAAACCCGTAAAGGGCGTCCTATGCAAAAATTAGGGTAAAGAAAAAAGAATCAAAATCCCGATAGGATACGTCCTATGCAAAAGTTAGGGATATATAAAAATGTCTATCTGAGTTGAAATCGAAAGGTGGTTCGAGTATTCCCTTCGAAAGAAAGAATTCATAAAGATTTCACTACTAGTTCGAAACACCACGTCCAAGCAAGTGGAATGGTTTTTTTGAAATTATCAAATCATCCATGACTTTCTAGGGGGCAACCTTCGTCTATCTCTCTGTGTATGAATCACGAACTCGGGGCATGCCCGGGCCTTCGAGCTTTGTTGAAGGGGCACGTGTAAATTGAAAGTATTGTTTTAAATGCCATAACACTCTTTCGTTTCTCTTCTCCCTCTAAATATCCACTATAGGCCTCATCCATCAACCCTTAATAAACAAAATGTATTTGCAACAAAGATGTTACTCAATAATAGCATGGAAAGGATAACAAAGGAACAATCAGAAATTCAAACATGACTAGGGTTTGATAAAAAAAAGACATCTCATACCTCATGAGTGCTGCAAAAAAAAAAATGAAGGCTCGGCAGGAAACCCACTAAGGGGGCTGCGCAAAAGTTAGGGCAAGATCTGCTAGGCAATCCACAAGTAAAAATGGGTAACCTAGGCAAAAGAAAAGATCAAAAGAAAAATGTCCGCTAGGGAACACATCTCAAGTGACCTAGACAAAAATTAGGACGTTAAAGCAACAACCTGAGTTGAAAACCGAAAGGCGACTCAGAGGAATCATCCAATTAGAGTACGACCCCGAGTCATCGCCTCACTTTCCAAAAAGGCTGAACACAATGATAGCTTCTTTGTAGCAAATATGCTTTGTTTAATAGCCATAAACACTAAAGCCCACCTTGGCCAGCCATTCTTCTAAAAACTACTTTTGAAAAAAAAAATCCCTTCTAACAACCTTTTGAAAAAATGCAAACATCCCTTTTCTTCTTTTCTCTTGACCCTTATGGCATTAAAATGGTACCGAAAGGATACACGAAAAATGCACAGTGAATACTCATAGAGGGAAGACTAAGATGTCCCTTAACGGAGTTTAGAGACATTTGACTACACATTGATAATTTAGGAGCCATTGAAACCTTGAGTTCAAAAGAACATATCCCGACAACAATCACGAACGGCACGAATAAAAAGGAATCGTCAACATTAACCTTAATACGTACAGGTTAATTTCCTGACATAAAAAAAATGAATTGCATCTTTAGGAACAAACACATGAGCATAAACTGCATCGCATGCATATGAGGTAGGGGCATATGGAAGGGCGTTACAAAAAAATGAACAAATAATAAAAATCATTCCTGTCTTGCATTTTCATTGCATCCATGCATCCATGCATTCTACTTCCTATGAGTCAGGAGTCATCAGGATGAAGCACAAGCTAAATAGCCAACCATGAGCCAAGCAGTGGCAAACGACAACCCCAAGTGATTCTATGTGCCCACTAAGCAAAGACATATCAATAGTGGAATAGAATAGAATCGACCAAACAAGCAAGTCTATAAGCATGAAGAGGCCATTGTGCCTTACTCCTCAACTGAATGAAGGATGATATAAGAGAACGCCAAGACCAGGAATGACTTTCTAACCAAAGCCAATGGCTTTCCAAATAATACTCATCAATAAAAAGCAAGAGCAAAAAAAAATATGAGAAAAAGGCAAGCTTCGTAAATGTTGAAAAAGCCGAAGCATTAAAAAAATATATATATAGCAAAAAAGGCAAGCTTTAATCATGAAAAAGCCAAAGCTAAGAAAATAAAGTTTAGAAATATATTTCTACCACAAGATCAATGCCTGGAGAGGCATCACAATACTCACATGGAAGGGGCAACACTAGAATCTCTGTCACCCATCATTTACTCCTTTGCCTACCATCACAAGGGCACTTAGCAGCAATCCTCGTTTTCATCAGACGTCCTCCCAAAGAAAAGGGGAATCACATCATCATCATCAGCAGGCAGCCTGGAGAGGCCAGGCATAATAATACTCATCATTTACTCATTTGCCCACCATCACAAGGGCACCACCTACTAGCAATCCTCGTCTTCATCAGACGTCCTCCCATAGAAAAAGGACAATCGCATCATCAACATCAGCAGGCAGCCTGGAGAGGCTAGGCATAATAATACTCAACATTCAGCAAGCGGCCTGGAGAGGCTAGGCATAATAATACTCAGCACCGTTCAGTAGGCAGCCTGGAGAGGCTAGGCATAATAATACTCAGCATTCAGCAGGCGACCTGGAGAGGCAGGCATAATAATACTCAGCATCAGCAGGCGGCCTGGAGAGGCCAGACATAATAATACTCACTATCAGCAGGCGGCCTGGAGAGGCCGGCACAATAATACTCACAATATCAGCAGGCGGCCTGGAGAGGCCGGCACAACAATACTCACAGCATCAGCAGGCGGCCTGAAGAGGCCGACACAACAATACTCACAACATCAGCAGGCGGCTTGGAGAGGCTGGCACAATAATACTCACCATCAGCAGGCGGCCTAGAGAGGCTGGCACAATAATACTCACCATCAGCAGGCGGCCTGGAGAGGCCGGCATAATAATACTCACAATATCAGCAGACGACCTATAGAGGCTACGAAAATACTACAGCTTGCAGAGGCTACGAAAATACTACGACAACGAGGGTATCGCCGAGTTCCTCGAAGTCAAAATCGGGGACCGCCGTCGAGCTCCCACCATAGGTCCGTTGAACCCTTAAAAATCAGCACAGTTTGATCGAGAGCAGCCGTCGAGCCTCTTAAATCAGTGAATGACAATGAGGGTACCGCCGAGTTCTTCAAAGTCAAAATCGGGATTGTCGTCGAGCTCCCACCTGTGGGCCGGCTGAAGCCCTAAATATCAGTCCAGCCTGGAGAGGCTGAGCTCATAATATACTCCCTCTTCAACAAGCAACAAATAAAGGAACACATTATCACAAGGGAAACAATGCAGAAGCACCAAAGAGACGAAGAGAAGACCCGGACGAAATGTCTACGTCTTTCCTTGCCTTTGGAAAAGCAACACATTACTATTCCAAAGGACAAGTAAAGATGGGCAGCTGTAGACACCCAATTTCGTCCGGGGGCACACAAACAAGGACATGGATCTCTGTTACGAAGGGAAGGAGCTCTCGAAGCATGCCAATGAGAAGACAGGACTTCAGAGGGCCCAAAAGCACAAATTAAATATTTTTATGGGCCCGGAACGGGCCGTTCCAAAATCGGAACAGGCCGTTCCAAGGTCCGGAACGGGCCGTTCCGAGGCTCCCAAAAGGGTAAAAACCCTAATTTGGAACGGGCCGTTCCATGATTGGAACAGGCCGTTCCAAACTCCTCCAAAAAGGGGTAAAAGCTTATTTGGAACGGGTCTGGAATGGGCCGTTCCTAAAATGGAACGGGCCGTTCCAAGTCCGTTCTAGACCAACCATGTGTGCTTAATTTGGACCCCAGAATGGGCCGTTCTGAAATCAGAACGGGCCGTTCCAGGGTCCAAATTAACCCACAACGGCGATATCCAGAACGGTCGTTCCGATTTTGGAACGGGCGTTCTGGACCCCCTTCCCGAAGTTTATAAATAGATAGATGTGGCTCATTTCTCCGGACCCCAAAAATTTCGTCCAAAGCTCCTTAGAGCTCGAAATTTCTCTCTTTTTCTCTCTCTTGTATTTCTTGAGATTTTGTGAGGCATTGTAGTGTGAAAGGTTGTCACAAAGCACCTATACTTTTCATATTTGAAGATCTAACAAAGCTTGCTACGAGGTATTTCATTTAATCTTCTTCTCTTTCTTTTACTTCTTATTTTTTTTGTCATAACAAACGCAATCATGTAGATATTTTAGGGTTAGTCGTATAATTTAATTTTTCAATATGTAAATAAATATTAATAAAGGGGATTTAATATTTAATTTATTAATTCTTATTACGTTAACTTCATCATAGGGTACCGATTGAGGGCGTTGTAAGGGTGCTTAATACCTTCCTTACACGTAACCGACCCCCGAACCCAATTCTGGTTATCAAGGCCATTATTGGATCTTTAAAAAACCTTTTCTTTTTCCAATATTTTGAGTAAAATATTGGTGGCGACTCCATGAACCTATTTTCAAAACCGTTAATTAAGGATTAGTCTGGTGTCCGGGCATTCCTTAATTAATGAGACTTTTAAAAGGATGTCTAAACCATAGGTCGCAAGATCGGAAATTTTCGGGTTGCGACAGCTATGGATAAGGAAAAGGAGGTTATTATGAAGTTTTTCAATAATAATGAGACCAAATATAAAGTCATGTTTGAAATTGTTGATAGAAGATGAGATGTTCAACTTCATCGCCCATTACATGTAGCTGGTCATTTTTTGAATCTAGAGGTGTTTTATGACAACTGTCAAATGGAATTTGATAGATTATAAGAGGGTGTTATGCAAGCATGAATAAGTTGGTAGGAGATTTACAAGTGGAGCAAAAAATCATGATGGAGCTACACACTTATAAAGTTGCAGGAGAACTATTTGGGACGGAGCTTGCTATAGCAATGAGGAAAAAGGTTTCACCAGGTTAGAAACTAAATCTTTAAGAGTTTTAAACTTCTATTCTACTAATTGTTCCGTGTTTAACACACTTTCTTTTGACTTTATAGCTCAATGGTAGAGAATTTATGGTTCATCAACCCCTAATTTAAAACAACTAGCCATAAAGATATTGAGCTTGACTTGTAGTTCATCCAATTGTGAACATTATTAGAGCGTCTTTGAGGAAGTAATTAATTTTATTTTGAAGAGTCTTATTAGTTCCAAATATTTTAAAATGTTTGCTTAATTATTGAACTTAATGTTGCAGATTCATACTAAGAGAAAGAATAGGCTTGATCATAAAAAATTACATGACTTGGTCTTTGTTAAGTATAATCAAGCACTCATGCGAAGATACAACCTTAAGGATGAAGTTGATCCCATTAGCCTTAATGATATTGATGAATGTAATGAATGGCTGGTTAGAGAGATGGATGGCGATGATGATGATGATGAAGTTGATGCTCTAGATGATAGAGTTTTTGGGGGAAATGATCCACTTACTTGGAATCAAGTTTATGATTTTTCAGGGGTTGGAGAGCCTCTAATGTATACTAGGTGTAACAAAAGGAAGCAACCTCCAAGTGGGGAAGGAGAATCATCTCAAAAAGTTTCTAAAAAAGGCAAAGAGTATCTTCTTCAACTAGGAAAGGAAAAGGAAAAATGGTTGAAGTTGTTAAAGAAGATTCAAAAGATATTAGTGAGGAATTAGAGGAAGAATTGCCAAATATTAACTTTGACAATTCAGAAGGTGGAGAAGTTGAAGGCTATGCCCCTTTAGCATTCAATGAAGAGAATGATTACATTGAGGAAGAGGAGGAGAATGTTGGTGATGAGGAGGATGATTAGATAAGAAAAATGCTTCTTGTACTCTTGTTTTTCTATGTTTTTTGTTATGTTTTAATCAATTATGTTATGAGACTTAATGAATTATGGTATTGTTGTTATGATATTTAAGTATTTAAGTTAATATTATGTTGCTTTTAATTTAGTTTTGTTGCTTGTTATTTATTGTTTTGTTGTTTTCTTTGTATATAATATATATATGTATATATATATATATATATATATATATATTATCCATCATAGGCCACCATGGCATCCGCCATAGAGTTATAAAGGATTTTTGGCCTCACCGCCATAGATCGTTATCCACTATTGATAATCTTACGCAGAAGTCGAAGTGACCTTAGTGGGATTAGGTGGGAGTGGTGGATTTAGGCTTGTTGGATCCAAATATTGCGACTCAGATGAGGAGAGAGGTTGAAAGGGTGATAAAGTGTCATCTGAAGATGCAATATTAGGAAGGAAAGTGTCATTTGGATTGGTATGTGATTTATGTGGAGGGAAGAGGTCACTAGGGAGGTGTAAGGGTGACAACAATGGAGAATTCTCTTGATATGGCTTAAGCTTGGAAATATGAACCATAGGGTGGATTTTGGATGTCTTTGGAAGCGCCAAATTGTAGGCTAACGAACTAATGCAACGGCAGACTTGGAAAGGGCCAAAGAAACAACGATCAAGTTTCTTTGATGATCGACGAGGCACCATGGTTTGCCGGTATAGTTGGAGTTGGAGAAGGATCTAGTCACCAACTTCAAAGGCAAGGTCTTTGCAACCTAGGTCGATGAGAGCTTTCATATGCTACTGACTACGAAATAGGTTAGCTTTAACTATCTTGACAATCTGCTTGTGTTCTTTGATAATCACAGCCACCGTGGTAAGGAAAAAGGAGCCCCAAAAGAGATCAAATGTAGCTGATAGGGGTCGGCCATACAAGACATGGAATGAAGAAGTGCCCAAACTAGAGTGTCGTGAAGTGTTGTACCAATATTCGATAAGATGTAAGAACCGATACCAGGTACGGGGTAGGTCACTAGCAAAACAACGGAGATAAGTTTCCAATGATCGGTTCAAGACCTCAATTTTACCATCTATTTGAGAATGGTAGGCTGAGCTAAAATAGAGAGTTATGCCTTGCATGAAAAAAAGCTCCTTACAAAAAGAACTAAGGAAGACGAGGTCACGATTGAAAACGACAAACTTAGGTACTGCATGAAGGCAACAAATGTCCACCATGAAGCGATGGGCCAATTATGGGGTAGAAAATTTGGTAGGTAAGGCTATGAAGTGGTCGAACTTGTTGAGCCGATCACACAAGATAGTGGTGTGGCCAAAAGATCTAGGTAAATGGGTGATGAAGTCCATTGTAATTTCTTCCCAAACCCTTTTTGGTGTGATTAAAGGTTGTAATAAGTCGAGTGGTTTCTGTGGGTTGTATTTTTTGCATTGGCAGGTGGAACATTGGCGTATGAAGGTTCTGGTGTCAATAGCCATTTTTGGCCAATAAAAGAAAGAAAAGAGACGAAAAAGTGTTGGTTTCAAACTAGAGTGGCCAACCAGCGGTGTGCAATGAAACTCCTGGGTAAGATTTAGACGGAGATCCGGAAGGTTAGGGACAAATAAACGTTCCTTGAAAAATAACAACCCCTTGCGACAAGTGAAGTTGTTGTTATGCATAGTGTCCTGTAACAATTTGTGTTTGATTGTTTGACTCTCTAAGGTGTTATAATAATAGTTTTGCCATTCATGGATGAAGGATGCAACCGAAGATGATATAGAAAGAACCAAAATGGTGGGTGGTTCCAGTCGGGACAAAGCGTCAGCAACCAAATTCTGCTTTTCAGGCCTATACAAAATGTTAAAGTGAAACGCCAAAAATTTTGTGGCCCATTTTTGTTAGGCTGGGGTGTGAATAGATTGTGAGAGTAAGTTTTTTAAACTCTATTGATCAGTAATAATATGAAAATGTTACCCAATTAGATATTGTCTCCAGTTTTTAAGAGCCTCTGTGATGGAATACATTTCTCTTATATAAACTCTGTCCAAAATTGTAGAGCAAATCGGTTTATATAAGATAAATGTTTTCCATCACAGAGGCTCTTAAAAACTGGAGACAATATCTAATTTCAAGCACAGGGTCCTGCTAAGAAAGGACGACACCAAAAACAATGGTGGAAGCATCAATTTCAAGCACGAACGAGGAATTAAAATCAAGAAGGCCTAACACCGGAGCAGATGTCATATATTGCTTTAAGGTTGTAAAGGCCTTCTAAGCCTCCTTTGTCCATGTAAAATTCTGAGATTTAAGTAAAACGTCGATAGAAACCTGATAGGCCTAAGAATCCATGTAAAGCTAATGCGGTGCAGGCCGCTCCATAATGGCTTGTATCTTGGTTGGGTCTAGGGAAACATCTTGATCATTGATAATATGACCTAGATGCTTAATAGAAGTCACGCCAAACTCGCACTTAGATAATTTGGCATAAAAATGGTTAGAAAGTAACAGATTGGGAATAATGTGCAAATGAGTAAGGTGGCGATCAAATGATTCACTATAGTCCAAAATATTATCAATAAAAACTAAAACAAATTTTTGTAAATATGGTCTAAGTAAATCATTCATGGTTGTCTGAAAGGTAGATGAAGCATTTGACAACCCAAATGGCATCACCAAAAATTCATAATGGCCATCAAATGTCTTGAAAGTTGTTTTGTAAGTATCAGATGAAGCATCTCGTATTTGGTGGTAACCTGAACACAAATCAATTTTACAAAATACTCGAGCAACCCTAAGCTCATCAAGCAACTCATTTATCGTAGGAATAGGGAAACGATCACAAATAGTAATCGCATTAAGAGTTTGATAATCAACATAAAAATGTCATGTTTCATCTTTCTTTTCAACGAGTAACACTAGGGAGGAAAACAAGCTAGTGTTGGGTTTGATAATCCCGTCACATAGCATAGATGAAATATGGGAGGTCATGGTGTCTTTTTTAGAGTGCAGGTAACGGTATAGTTTGATATTGACAGAGTTTGAGTAAGGGATTAGGGAATGTGATGGTTGTGGGGTTGGGGTGGGGGTAAGCTGTGAGGTTGCTGGAATATTTGAGAAAAACGTTGGAGAGTGGATAGTCCCTACTGAAAAATTGGAGGAGGATTGGGAGGGGAAGTATGAGTGTGCATGGAAAAAAGTTGTTGGGTTAGTAACTGAGCTTATGGTTAAAAGGTGAAAAAAGGCAATGGAATCTTAATGAAGTAATTGGCAAACTTGATGGAAAGAAGCTTGGGTGGGGTTATGAAGGGTCTCGCCCACAATGGTAATAGGCATATAATGGTGATTAAAGGTGAAGGAAGGGATCAAAAAGTCCTCTTGAATAAGACCTAAGGTGCGTAACCATGTCAGGCCTAAAACTATATCAGCCCCCTCAATAGGAAAGAGGTATAAGGGCACCTGAAATGTGTGTTGTTGAAAGGATATGGCAACCTGTAGGCAGTAGTCTTGGCAAAGAATAGGGGCGCCATTGCCAACCATTACCTTAAAAGGGCAAATGGGTTGAGTGGATAAATGTAAATGTTTCGCTAGGTGAGGTTGGATTATATTGTGGGAGCTCCCGGTATCAATTAACACCATGACTGACTGTCCATTGATGGTACTGTGGAATTTAAGGGTTTGAGGGGATGGTAAACCCGTTAGTGCTTGAGGGGATAAATAAAAATGTACGAGTGGGTCAGTTGGTAAATCCTCATATTCAAGTTGGAAATCTGAATCAAGGGTTTCTGCCTCATCATGAAGCAAAAGAAGGAATCAGGGGGAAGAATATTTATGCCCAGGTAAAAACTTTTCATCACAATTGTAGCATAAACCAGCAATACAGTGTTCTTGCATTTGTTGGGTGGAAAGGCGTTTGATGGGTAGTGTATTTGGGGAAAGGGTAAGGGAATTTTGTGGTGTGCTGGGGAAAGGTATTTTAGAAGAAGAGGTGGTGGTGGTGGAAGAATAGGTATGGGAATGGTAGGGTTTAGGGCGTAGATCCTTCAGTTTGTCTTCTACCATTTTAGCAAGGCCCATGGCCTAGGACATAGTTTTGGGTTTTAAAATGGCCAGCTCTTTTTGAATGTCCAGGGAAAGGCCAGATATGAAACAGTTTCATATAGCAATTGAGTCTAAACCAAACACTTGATTATTCAATTTTTCAAAAGCATTCTGATAATCAGTAACAATACCTGTCTACTTTAATTTGAATAAGGTAGCTTGGGGATTTTCATATGAAGAAGGACCAAAATGGACTTCTAATGCATGGCTAAACGACAACCAATTGCCCAACTGCTGATTGTAAAACATCCATTTGAACCAAGAAAGGGCATCACCATGCATATAAAAAGCAACAAGAGGCACACATTATTCCCAAGGAACCTAATATAGAATGAAATATTGATCATCTTGAAAAAGCCAATCAAGTGGGTCCTGACCATACGTAGCTAGCTGTAGTTTTGAGGGAGAAAGAGTGGTGGGGTATGGTTGGTGGTGGGTAGGAAAGTGGGGACACTAGTGCAAAATTTGGATTTATAATCGGAGTTTTAAGATCGGTTAAAAGGTAATCGATCTTAAAAGTGACGCGGTGACAATTTTGTAAATAATATGAACACTTTTAAGATCGATTAAATTTTAACCGATCTTAAAAGTACTTTTCAGATCGGTTATTTTATGACCGATTTTAAAAGTGCTACTTTTAAGATCGGTTATTTAAGAACCGATTTTAAAAGTGCTACTTTTAAAATCGGTTATTTAAGAACCGATTTTGTATGTAATATACAAAATCGGTTCTTAGATAACCGATTTTAAAAGTATCGTTAGAAACCTTTTATCTTTCCCTCCATTCTCATTCTCTTTCATTTTCCCTTCATTCCTTTTTTACTCTCTCGTGCTCTCATCTAAAGTCTCCAACTTTTCATTTTCTTTGCAAGACTAATATATCAAGGTAACATTCTCATACTCTTCTCGTGTCTCTACTTTCGTTATTGGTTTATTCTGGCTACTTTCGTTGTTGGTTTATTATGATAAATTTTGAATTTAGGGGTTATGCGGGCCGTTCTACAAGGAGCATGAGCCATTCTACAAGGAGAACGGGCCGTTCTGCGAGGAGAACGGGCCGTTCTGAGAGGAGAATGACTCGTTCTACTAGGAGAACGCCCCGTTCTACAAGGAGAACGGACCGTTCTGGATAGGTTTTAAATCATGAAAAATTATGCTGGAAGGCCCGTTCCAAATGACAGTTTTAGGCCTTTTTAACAACCTGGAACGGCCCGTTCCAGTTTTATTTTTTTCAGGGCCACGGCTTTCCAGATTGGTTATAAAACAACCGATCTTAAAAGTTAACTTTTAAAATTGGTTAAATAACCGATTTTAAAAGTCTAATTTTTAAAATCGACTCTTTTAAAATCGATTAGAGAACCAATTTTAAAAGTTAAAATAACCGATTTTAAAAGCTTTTTTTTCACTAGTGGGAGTACCTAAAGGTTGGGAGGAAGGAATAGTTGTGGAAAATGAAGGACCGAAGGAAAAAACTACAGGTGGAGAGTTAACAATGTGGGGAAATGGGGGTTGTTGATGTGCGGTGGGAGGGTTTTAAGATGTGAAAATAGACGGTATTGTGGGAAAAGATAATGAGGGATGTGGTGAAGATGAAGGTATGGGAAGGGATACAGATGAGGAAGGATCGGGTGGGTGAATATGTTGGGGAAAAAGTTCCAAAAAGATGGGCATGAGTGTGGTGAGGGAATCATGATGAGACTCTTGGGTTTGGTGTTGAAGGTCCAGCTGGGATTGGAGAGCATTAAGCTTCTTCATGAGTGCCAAAATAGCATCATCGGTCAACTTTGGGTCAGTTTCCTTTCGAGGAGGCATGAGTGGTAGTAATGAAAGCACCAATGATAGGGTTCAAGTTGATGAGAGTTAGGACTACACTAGTATTACTAAAAGATATGCTAATTAAGGAAAAATTATTCTTTGCCTCATTCAATTCGCCCAAGAATATATATATATAGGTCCATAGAAAAGACCTAATGGACACTAGTCTTGCAAGATAAAGGGTTGGAAATTATTCTAAAAAAAATAATGGAAACAACTAAAAAACAATTGGGTCAACTTATTCATATTAGACATAGTCTCTCATCCAAACTGCTGATTTAGTGTATCTTTTAGGCCTATTAGTGGTCGTCGTCAATGAAGCATCAAAGGTATGCCTCAAGGTTCAAGTCCTCTTTTTAAGAACTGTATTTACCATCCTTTTAGCGTTGATAGGCAATGATATATTTTACGTTGTATTTAGTATTGTTCAAATAGTAAAGAAATTAAAAAGAGAGTAATGAAACAGATGAGAAATAAAAGTGACACCTTGTTTAGCATCGATAAAATTAATTTGACAACAAAAATTAAAAGGTGTGGCTAACATATTTTTAATTCTTCGCAAATATGTGTGCAAATAACAATAAATGATTGAATTCGTTTTATATTATAATTCATGTTACTCGCAATCGAATAAATTGATTTTTATACTAAAATCGTATTGTATTTGAATACATGTTACTCGCAATCATATTATATTTGAATACATGTCACTCACAATCAAATACATGCTATTCAATTATGTTTATTTCATTTGATTAAATAATTTTTTTATTCGATTATGTTTATTGCAAAACTTATTATTTGAATATGAAAAGTTCTTATTTAAATACGAAATAAATTTATTCGAATGAAACTTCTTAGTACTATTTAGGTTAAATTTAACTTTTGGTCTCTTTAATTTTATCAATTATAGTCCTTAATAAAGATATTTAGTTTCCTTATGTTTTAAAAATATGGAATTTTTGTCTTGTTTTCAATTTGATATTTATTGAGCCCTAAATTTTAACATTATTCATTTACTTGTTACTACTTAAGTGGAACATAGGTTGCTCTATACTATTTTCACTCTATAGTATTTCTTACTTATTTTTACTCATCTATTTCTCTCTTCTCTATTTTCCTCCAATTTATTTCTCACTTTCCTCTCTATCGAACACACCATTAAAGTTGTTCTTTTATTTTAAACAATTCCTTCTAGAATGAACTAACAAATAAGGGGTCTTTGTTTGACATGATGGAGCTAGGAAGACCATGAAGGCAACACATGTCTATGGAAAGTTGCATGGTGAGTTCTTACATCTGAGTATAAGCTTAACCGATAAAAAGAAGCAGACATGCACACGACAATCGGTTTGATGCCATAGTGGTTTGTTGTTGGAGTGTTATTTTAGTAAGGTGGAGCAAAAATTTGGAATTTGGGGTATAATTAAGTATAGTAGGCCTGTGAAGTGTGGAACACAGGTTGCATGGTAGGTTCTTCCTGTGCTTTTAATTTGGGTTAAGGTTTTTCCTTCTAAATCTTGAATGTAATATTCTTTTTTTATTGTTGTGAGGATGGTTGGAATTGGGGTGGAGATGGCAGGGAGCAAAACAAAGGTTTCTTAAGAAGGTGTTTGGCGAGGTGATTATGCTTGTTGGATAAGTAGAAATTTTGTGTGCTTTTTAGATTAAGGTTTTTCCTTTTAAATCTTTTTGTGCATGGTATGTTCATGGCCATGTGGTTGCATGGGTGCTTTTTGGATTAAGGTTTTTCCTTCTAAATCTTGATTGTAATCACTAGTACACAAAGGGTCTTTTATGTCGTGTATTTTGACCCTTTTACGTCGAAAAAGGGTCCGACGTTAATACGGGAGTCGTAAATTTACGTCGCCTCTGAAAGATGACGTAAATTTACGTCGGGGATTTTTCCAGACCGACGTAAAAAGGGGCAAAATCATGCCACAATTTTACGTCGGACATGGCCTTGTCCGACGTAAATTTACGTCGGTCATTGCAAGGCCCGACGTAAATTTACGTCGGACAAGTCCATGTCCGACGTAAATTGTGGGAGTTTTTTTTTAAAAAACGTTTGTAAATTGATATACCCAACACCTGCATATAAATATAATCCAGAATACCAAATCTAAACCAGGCAGTCCAGAATAGAAATTCAAATAGTATTTCAAAATTGAATGACAAAAAGAAAATAATATATAAATCTTAAAAAACATAAATTATGACAGTGTAAATCCTATTATCTTAAAAAAGCTATAAAACATGTTTGTCAATGCTATCTAACTAACTAAACTAACTAACTAAACTAACTAACTATCAAACTATAAACATAATATCTAACTAACTAAACTTAGAAAAAAAGTTTCCCATTGTTCTCTTATCTTAAGCATCTCATCTTCGGGCAATGGAGATGGATCTTGAAAGACCTGAAAGGGTAATTTAAGTGTCATTAATATGCAATGTTAATTATTCTAAAGGTAAATATAGTTAAATAAATTTTGATATGAATTACCTGCGCCCAAGAATCAATAATACCCGCAGAAACTATGGCTTTCATCCAATACATGATGTAATAGCCACATTCAAATGAGTCTTATTGCTTATTACACTAAAATGAGAAACAAATAACTATTAATTCCAAAGTCAATAAATTTAAATATTATTGACTGTATGAATTAATTTGCTAACCTTAGGGTATATGAAATGCAATGACTTTGATGATCTGGCTCTTCCACTTAATATATTAGCTCCAGACACGATTCTAATTAATTGAAATAAAAACAAATGTTAGCCAATATATATAATTACAGTTTTAAAACATAATGAAAAAATTTAGTTACCCATGTAATTGGCTTTTAATTTCGTGGCTTGGTTTTCGATGAAGTGAACAAAACCACACCATGGTATATTCCTTAGGAATGATTACCATTAACTGCAAATGGGACCTACATTGTATGACAAACAAATCAGTTAAAAAATTACCATGATTAAAAAACCAATTAAAAAACTAACCCGTCAATGTATGGAGCCATGTATATATGTCTTCTTGAATCACTCATCCATGTTTGCATATATTGTTGGATCTGGACCTGAGTGTTTCCTGATTTTTGGATGGATTGAGGCTCAATAAATCCATATACTTCTGCTTGTGCTTGCTCCACATTCAATTTGTCCATGTACCTAACACAAATAATTATTATAAGTTAAATGTAATTATTGTAAATTTAGACTCATAAAAGAAAATATGACTTACATGGCCCACAACTGTATGACAGATATATTTAACATGCAGTTTCCCCCAACAATCTCTAATGCATCAGGCAGAGATATGTATAGTGGAACATCAGAGCTATCAACTCCAAAAACTCTAATGTCCCACTGCAATTGAATTGGATGTTTCTTTAATCGTGGTAATTTGATTAGAAGCTTAGATATGGGATCATCCTCAGCTTCTGCGATATTGGCATCATGAACATGAGGTTCTCTCATGACCTCCTTACCACGATTGATAAAATCCTAAAAAAATAATCAAAATTAGTTAAACAATAATAGAATTATAAGAATCTAAAAGAGCAATAATATAATTACCTTTGTCCGTGCTGAAAGCGGCATGACCAAACGTTTTGGCCAAGCTAAGAATGTGTCGGTTGCCTGCCCCACTAGTTGAACCTCTGTATTGGGCAAAGGCACTGGAGCAGCAGCATCTTGAACTTGGTCAACCACAACCCATGTCCAGTCTGGCTGTAGAGGGACACAATGGATGGTTGAGCCACCCTCAAATACTCGGCCAATAGCCACTAACCGTGGGGGGTCATCCTCAACATATAACTCACACTGGTTTGGTACATCAGTGTGAGTCTGATCCGGTGAGGGATCTGGAGCAGCACAACTCCCTTTAGTGCTGACTCGAACATCATCATGAGCAACTGCAGTCTGTTGCTGAGAACGAGCCAAAAGTTCAAACTTCTGTTCAAACTGTTTTTCAATATTCTTCAGTTTCTCTTCAAACTGCATCTCCAATCTCTGCTCCAATTCCTGTATAACCTCTTGACTGCAAGAGTTGACAGTGTTCCTCGATGATCGGCCACCAAAGAAATCTCGGTGGCTCCAAGAACCACCAACACCACGCACACGACCTCCGTGCTCTGGCTTTCCTATGGCCGTTGTGAGGATATCATTTCGACCATCGGAAACAAATGAGCCCTGGGTGCTCTGCTCAACTAAACCCTCCTGCAACAATAAGGAAGATTAAAAAATCTTATGAATTAAATGAGTTGAAATGAAGAGTCTTAGTTTGTATATTTTTACTTACTATTTTACTAGCAACGACTCTTGCAGACTCAGAAGTCATTTGCCCATCTGGTTTTGTCCGGGCTGCTATCCACATCTCATGGCGGGGAGGTGACTCCACACGGTCAGCATCCTCAACCCCTGCTGCCTGTGCCTTAGCCTTCTTCATTTGCTTTTTTTTTTTCTTTCATATCCCCCTCTTGACAATACATGGGGTGCATCATTCTTGGCCTGTCGTTCTTGGGCAGCTATTCTTTTAGCCTGCAAAAATACAAAAAAGAAAATGAGATAAATTAAAATATACCTTAAGTATTTGTGTCAATGTAAAAGTTATCAATAACTAACCTGCCATGAAGGGTCCAATCTAGTGGCACGAAATTGCATCCACTCCTCATCAGTGATCTGGTACTTTAGACAGGGAGTCTCATTTTGGCGCTCTCCAAATACATACTCCCGTGTCAAGAAAGTCTTGAAGTCTCTCCACCTGGTGGCAAGGGCAGATAACATCTTCCTCCTCATGCCCTCAGTGTTGGGAATGTCAAAATTTTTCTATGAAAATAACAACAAATAATAAATAATGTATTTAAGTTATATAATATTGAAAGGATGTGAAAGTATATACCTGAATATCCTGCCACATGAGGTTCTTGTCAACCTCCTGAACGTCATCCCATGATGGAATGATAATAGAAACATATCGTCAAGCTAGGACTCCCAAATAGCTCTTAAACTTGGCAGCATTTGGGCCTGATGCCTTGCCAGAACGAGGATCCACCTCAACCGGTATCCTCTCCTTGGCAATGCGCCCAGCTGTCAACCCAGACAATCGGGTGACAAATCTACCTTCCCTCCTTCCACTGCCAGACCCAGAATCCTCCATAATCCTGAAAAAAATAAACTATCATTATTAAAACAATGAATTAACTGAATAGACAAATAAAGTAAAAAAGATAATAACAATATATCAACAAAATAACTAATAAAAAAACAAATAATACATAAACAGAAACCTAT
Organism: Cajanus cajan; assembly: GCF_000230855.2. Classification (NCBI taxonomy): domain Eukaryota; kingdom Viridiplantae; phylum Streptophyta; class Magnoliopsida; order Fabales; family Fabaceae; genus Cajanus; species Cajanus cajan. The sequence continues at coordinate 53,211,009 of NC_138518.1, forward strand.
TAGGTTGGAATGTTTTCCCATATTCCTTCATCATGATCACTTCGAATAGCATGTATTTCGTCCACTTCATTGTCCGCAATAGGACCAAATGATCTGCTTGAAAAAGACGGTGTCTCATGCATATCTAGAGACTCATCTTCGTGAGTTCCATGCATGGTTCTTCCTTCGAGGACCACTGACCATTTCTCATTACATGGATCCTTTACATAAAAAACTTGTCTTGCTTGATATGCCATAATAAAAGGTTCATCCTTATAGCCGACCTTATTCAAATCAACCAAAGTAAATCCTAAATCATCTGTCCGCACACCTGTATTTCCATCAACCCATTTACACTTGAACACAGGCACTCTAAACGTAACATAATCAATTTCCCATATGTCTTCTATGACTCCGAAATAACTCATGGATGCTGTAATGGGATTTTTATCTTTTGAACTAGCAAAGTGCACAGCCTCAGCCTGAATTGTAACCCCACTATTTTGTACTCTACTTTTGTCATCTTCTATTTTTGTATAGAAACAATATTTGTTAATATACCCACCAAATGTAATGACATCGTTGTTAGGCCCACGCGCGAGTCTCAAAAGTGTATCAGAAGCATTAACCTCACCATAAACCTTTTTCTTAAACCAAGCTAAAAAACTCTTGTTATGTTCATTCAATACCCATTTCTCAGTCATCCAGGGGTGTGCTATCTTGATTTCATCTATGTGTTCTGATATGTAAGGAATTACTTCATCAGTGTTGTTCAATATGTACAAATGTGCTTGGTCAACTTCTGTTCGACTCACAGTTCTAATCTTTAAACTTCGAGTACCCTTACCAAATTGTTTCCCATCATGTCGAGTCTTGGGAATTCCTATTGGTTCTGATTTCGACATGTACCCTGAACAAAACTCAATGGCTTCTTCTGCAATGTACCTCTCCACAATAGAGGCTTCTGGGCGGTATTGATTCTTGACATATCCTTTTAAGATCTTCATATATCTCTCAACAGGGTACATCCATCTAAGATAAACCGGGCCACACAATCGAATTTCCCTAACCAAATGAACTATCAAATGCACCATGATATCAAAAAATGAAGGTGGAAAATACATTTCCAATTGACACAAGATTGTGATTGCTTCATTTTCTAACTCATCTAACTTTACAGGGTCAATTACTTTGTTGCAAATGGCATTGAAGAATAAAGACAATCGAGTAATAGCAACTCTAACAGAAGATGGTAAAATGTTACGAATAGCCACAGGCAAAAGTTGTTGCATTAACACATGACAATCGTGAGACTTTAAACCAATCAACTTCAAATCTTGCATAGACACCAGACTCTTAACATTTGAGGAGTACCCTTGTGGAACTTTCACACTGCTTAAGCACTCACAAAAGCTTTTTTTTTCTTTCTTTGATAGAGTATGACAAGCTGGAGGCAAGTAAGTGCGTCTTCCAATAGACTGAGGATGCAACTCAGAACGTATACCCATGTCCACCAAATCTTGTCGTGCTTTCACTCCATCTTTAGTCTTTCCTTTGATGTTTAGCAATGTCCCAATTACACTATCACAAACATTTTTCTCCACATGCATCACATCTATGCAGTGTCTAACATCTAACTTGCACCAGTAAGGAAGATTAAAGAATATTGATCATTTCTTCCAGATATTTCTCTCAGTTGACTTCTTTTGCGTCTTTCCGAACACAATGTTAATGTTCTTTACCCGTTGATATACTTCTTCACCATTGCGCGGTGTCGAGGCAATTTCATCCTCTTGACTTCCATTGAATGCTTTCTTCAATCTACGGTATGGATGACTACGAACAAGAAACTTACGATGCCTAGTGTACGCAGTCTTTTGCCCATGTTTCAATTGGGTATAACTTGTGTTTTCTTCACATATAGGACATGCATAATGACCCTTCACACTATACCCACTCAAGTTACCATATGCTGGAAAATCATTTATTGTGCAAAATAACATTGCACGCATGGTAAATTTTTCTTCACGATATGCATCAAACACCTCCACTCTTGTGTCCTATAACATTTTCAAGTCATTAATCAATGGACTAAGATACACATCTATGTCATTTCCTGGTTGTTGGGGACCTGATATCATCATAGACAACATAATATATTTTCTCTTCATGCATAACCAAGGAGGCAAATTATAAATGACCAACAAAACTGGCCATGAACTGTGTTTACTACTTAAGTTCCCATAAGGATTCATGCCATCTGTAGCTAAACCAATTCTCAAGTTTCTTGACTCTGCACCAAATTCTGGAAATGTTTCATCAATCCTCTTCCATTGCGGAGAATCAGCTGGATGTCGAAGAAAGTTGTCACATTTTCTACCATTTTCATGCCATGTGAGGTTTTTTGCATCCTCTTTAATGGCAAACAATCTTTTAAACCTAGGTATTATTGGCAAATACCATAAGACCTTAGCAGGGGGACCCTCTATTTCTTCCTCACCATTACTTCCATTAGTTTTCTTTTTGAACCGCGACAATCCACATGTGGGACACACTTTCAGTGTAGCAAAATCATTTGTATACAATATGCAATCATTAGGGCACGCGTGTATCTTCTTATACTCCAAACCCATTGGACATAGTATCTTTTTTGCCTCATAGTTGCGATTAGGTAACGTGTTATCTTCTGGAAGCATCTCCTTCAATAACTCCAACAATTCTGTGAAACTTTTATCAGTCCAGCCATTTCTTGCTTTTAAACTAAACAATTTTAAAGTTGCTGATAATCTTGTAAACATACTGCATCCTGGGTACAATGGTTGCTCAAAATCAGACTTTAAGGTATCATACACATGTGCTCTTTCAAAATTTTCTTCACCAACATCACGTATCATCTCTTCTAAGTTATCGTCCATCCCTTCAAAATTTTCAGTTGTTGACACTGTTGGAATGTCTAATATTTCTCCGTGCCATGTCCATACTGTATAACTCTTCACAATACCATATATAAACAGGTGATCACGTATTTCTCCAACTTCTTGACGTATCTGATTCAAACATCGAACACATGGACAATAATATGCCCCTTTGATGGGTTTCCCATTTTCTCTTGCAAATTGTAAGAACTCTTCAACTCCATTTCTGTACTCTTGACTAATACGACTTGCATTCATCCAACTTCGATTCATTATCTATATATTAACACAAATTAACTATTGACTCAGTTATTCATAAATTTTCTAACCTAAACTACAACCCTAAAAAATCGATGGTAAACTAAAGGTCAATGCCTAAAAAAGTATCTTCTTTAATGCATCTGGAACGGCCCGTACTGAAACTAGAACGGGCCGTTCCAGATCAACAAATTACAACAACAAAAATTCCAGCAGAACGGGCCGTTCTCTTTGCAGAACGGCCCGTACTACTTGCAGAACGGCCCATTCTGCAAGGAGAACGACCCGTTCTCCTCGCAGAACGGGCCGTTCCAGCGGAACAAATAGCAAAAAAAAAACAAAAAAAATTACGGGGACAACAAACTAACCTCAAACGACCAACGTGCAGACACTTAGAGACTTGGATACGTTGAATGTAGCAATAAACGCAGTGGGAGACTCAGAAATTCAGAGAAAATGAGAGGGGTTGCTTGTAAACTGTGAGTGCGGGAATGAAAAATGAAAAGGTGGGGAATATAGTGCCATTTTTTACGCCGGATTATGTTGCTCAGACGTAAATTTACGTCGGACTATATGGGGCCCGACGTAAATTTACGTCGGACTAGAGGGGGCCCGACGTAAATTTACGTCGGACTATGAGACTGCGACGTTAATTCCCACATTTACGTCGGACTGGGGGGGGTCCGGCGTAAATTAGTCTCCACTTATTTACGAAACTGCCACCGTGTTTTTACAACGTCGGTGTTTACTGTTTGCGACGTAAATTGGGTGACGTAAATACCCTTTTTTGCACTAGTGAATATATTTTTTTATTATTGTGAGTTGATACTTTGACATGTATATCAATATTAATTTGTTATCCATAATGAGTATGAGTCATCTTTATTGAAACTTAGGTAAATATTGATCAAATTTTACATTTAAGCTTATTAAGAAAAGAATTGACATCTATGATTGGGAGGTGAGATTAAGGTAGATAGAAGCGAGAAGACCTAATTCAATCTTTGTCATGCCTTTGTAATATTTTCTATGGATATATATATATATATATATATATATATATTAACATAAAATACAAATTTTGTTTTGTAATTTGGAATTCAACATAAAGATAAGATGTAGCTAGTAGTAAAATTGGATTTAATTCACTTGATTAAGTCTAAACTTTAACAATCAAGATTCAATGTATTCTTTAATCTAACATACATACTTAGTTCATATTTATATTCCATCAACATAATTGACTTAAATATCTAAACATTTATTTCTTGTTGTTTAGTTCTAAGCATCTTCATAGATCATCAATCCCTTGCATTATTAATGAAAAAAATAAACTTGCATTAAGTTCAACAATTTATACGTTTAATGTCAAGCTCTCTAATTTGTTAGGTAATTCAATTCAAAACTTGGTTCAAGGATCGTTTTCCAATCAATCTAAGATCATAAATCATGTCAAAAACAATCAAGATGAGATAAACATTAAGAGTAAAAGAGAATCACTAATGGAAGTAAATAGAGACTAATCATATGTATATTGATCAAGAGAAGTACATAAAGTTGATTGATTACATTTGATCCCAATAAAAAAATTAAGAAACTTAGTTACTCATACAAAGGAGTGTCAACTTATGATTACAAAATGATGTCATCAATTGATTTAGCTTCCGCTCTTCAAGATCAAGAACAATGGTGTGAGTTCTTTCCGTACATCAAGCTTCAATTCCAAAGAGAGATAAAAGAAGGTCCGAGAGTAGAGATAGTTTTCCTTTTCAAATTTGGACCATTCTTCTTTTATAACAGGAAAAAAATATCCTATTTTACGTTAAAATTGTTCAACCAAATAAATTTGTTGGACGAATTTGGGGTTTATTCACCTTGAGATAAGAAATTTGTTCAACCAAATAATGTTTGAGTTGGATTTTTGAGCTTGCTACCTCAATTTGGTCTGGTCACAAAAGTTTGGCCTGACTAATTTTTCACCATTTTGATTCTCTCTCCAATTTTGCCTTCAAAATGTGACCTCATTGTATTCATTTCCTAGGTCTTGATTTTTTCACTTGATATAAGTTGCACCTAGCACAAATATAATTGGGATTAATTATCTAAGTGGTTATAAATATAAAAAGTAATTTAGTAATTATATTATTTACAAAAGTTAATTAATTTTGAGATTTAAATAAAGAAAAAAGCTAGGAAATTAAGATGTCTTCTTTTAAATAATCAATTCAAGTAAATTTGACATTTAACAATCATCATTTCTCATTCAAATTCAGTGATCAAGTAAAAAATGAAGCAATTTAGTATATTTTCAAGGGTGAGGCCTTGAGTATAGTTGCACAATTTTCATATTGGCCTTGATAATCAACAACCATAACAAACTTGGCAAAGCTTAAGAGTTATGCTTGATGCTTTTCGAATAAAGATAGGCCAAACACTACAACACAAAGAGTTTTAACAACATTTGAAAAATATTACCTAATATTGTGTATAAATGTTACTAATTTGCTTTAGCAACATATTATCAAATGTTGTATATAGTTCATGTTGCTAAAGACTTTTAATAACATTTTATACAATTAGACAACATTTTTCAAATGTTATCAAAGTAGTATGTTTGTAACATTTAATGATGTTGCTAAGTTTTTGTTAACTTTATAAAATGATAATTAATTTTAATTTAGATATTTTTATCAATTATTATATTTTTATGTCTCCTAAACTCCTAGAGTTCTTTAAGAGAATATTAAAGGCATTCTTAATTAGTCACCACTAATTATATATCAAATATCAAAGTTCATTTATCTTAAATATAACTATGTGATTATATATACTCTTTATGAATAATTTATTTATTCGATGTGCGACTTTAATTATGGGTAACAATTAGATATAAGAGAAATATATTCTTTTTTACTCAATATGGGACTTTGATTTTAGAAGCAATTATAGTAACATTTAAAAAATATATATTGCAAAATAACATATGTGACATTTTATTACTCGATATAGGATTTTGATTTTGAAAACAATTAGAAAGAATAATATTGAAATAAAAAATGTTATTCTATGTATAGTAATATTTTAAAAAAAAATGTTGCAAAAAATAATCTATTTACTCAATATATAGTAACATTTTAACAAATATAAAATAAAATAAAATAAAGTTGTTAAAGAATTAAAAAGTAGTAATGAAAATAGAGCTTTAAGACTTATGTAAACATATGCAAATCTATAAGCTAGTTATGATGGTACATCCATTTAAACTAAGTAAGTACCATGCAATTGGTATTACAGTCTTATACCATGTCTCCCAACTACAAACAAACGACCTGGGTGGTGGTGTTAACACAACAATGTTCACCTGGGACTAGTCAAAAGGAACAAGTGCACAACAAGCCAATGTGAACGATAGGATTGTAGGGCGTGGTGGGATGTTAGAATCCTGTTTCAAGGTGTTTACGATGAAATTCGTTCGTGGACCCTTTATATTCGAACTAGCACATAAATGGTTTCAATTTAGGTATTTAATTTAAGAACAAAAAATGGAGTAAGCAAATTTAGTGATTACTTGTTTCTAGATATTCCTCGATAATTAACAAGTAATAATTCGCATGCACGTAAATGCTAAAATGAACAGAATGAATAATGGATATATTCGCAATACAAACATGGTTCAAATTACATACTGTCCAAGAGTTACAATTAACGCACTACAACTATGTGATTAGGAAAAAATAAAGAAAGAAACCTAGACTACAACTACTCCTAGAACAAGAAAAGAAATGTGGTCAAAGAAGTGATCATACCCAAAGATAATTCCTCGCATGGAAGCCATGTGTGCAGGCAGAGAGTGCTTGAGAATTCAGTTTCAAGTATGAGTTTTTCCGACCTCGTAACAATGTAGGTTTCTGGAATTTATAGAGTGAATTAATAGCGGTTAACTCACTCGGATGCTTCTGCACGTAGATCACTATGGGATAACCGTTGCCCACTACGCTCATTATGGCTTCTAAAGTGTAACTTCTCACAACCGCTCCTCATGTATATTAGCTTCTCAACCAATAACTGTCTTCGAATTCGAATTAGTTATTGTTGGCCTATGTATGACTTCAACTTTTCGATCGTGACTCGAAACAACTCAAACAGGCTCCTTGTACGTCCCCAGCAGGTGTTCATTTTAATATTCTCTCAAGTAACACCTATTCGATTCTTAGAATTTTCGAGTAGACCTAACAAATTCCCCCCTAGGAATTCGATCTTGATGTGCATGCTTGGCCAGAGAGATTCGAATTCCTACCGAGCCTTACTCCAATTACTTAGTCGGAGTCTACATCTTTCGATGAAACCCTATTTTAATCTGTACTTTTTGATTTGCAATTAACCCATATGACCGTTTGATGCGACGATCATGGCAAATACGGCGTATATTTCCGTTTTCACTGTTCTCAAAATATTTTGGCGGCTGTTTTTAAACTTTCAATTAAAATTTGAATTAATTCAGAAGCCCATTCCACTCTAGGCCCAATGATGCGTAAAATTTTTTTTTTTTTTTTTACCCTAGAGTGAAACTATTTTCACCATTTTACTCTTTTGCTTCCTTCTTGCCCAAGTTAGTGTTTTTCTGTCCCTCCATTGCTTGGTTCTTGATTTCCGGCGACCCTGTTCTTACTAGTCTCTCTTGTTCTGCTGGCCTCTTCAACTGCTTCCACCTCTGCTGCCGTGGCTTCCACAACGTCTCCCACTAGTGTTTCTACTTCATCTCCTATCTTGACCACTGTGACGCCTTCTACTGTGGTGACTACTGCACCCGTAACCACCATGGCCATTGCAACTTCCGTTCACGGTACTCCTTTATTAATGGCCAACACCCAAATCTGCAAAGTCAAAGAGGGCGATGACACTTTTGTTCCAATTCCCGGCATGGAAGAGGCCAGTTTGAAGATTTTTCAATCTCAGGTACTTCTCTCTTTCTCTTTAGAAAGTGGTTCTATTCATGCTTTTCTTGGTCCTTTCGCTGGTCAGAATACGAAGAGGTTTGGTAACACTTTTTTGCCTGAAGATCCTTCTTCCTTACCTTTCATCTATTCTCCTGATATAGACTTAACCCTTTTTGGAGATACCACTAAGATCTTTAGAGCTTTCCCTCCTGTTAAAGATAGACATTCATCTTGGCTAGCCCGTGTGGAGGCTTCTATGTCCTCTGAATGGAAAGAAACAGGAATTTTTGAGTTTATCCAACTGGCCAAGTTTGACCTCCATCTTTTCGACCCTCAGATGCTCCTTTCTGCTATCTTTTTCTGGAATAGAGAAACTCGGGCTTTCGAATTCCCTTGTGGTTTTGTTTGCCCTACTTTGCTCGATATTGCTGCTATAACAGGATTAATGCCTCTTGGAGAAAGATTTCATCCTGATGCGTTTGAAGAAGAAATTTCGATCAAGGATGTTTCGATTACTTGGGATAAAAAGACCTATTTAGCTTTTATCACTGCGCATATGGGCCCTTCTGGTACGCCTGTTTCCCCTTCAGAACATATTTCTTTTCTCATGTATTGGTTATAAGCATGTGTCTTTTGCACTCCTTCACTCCAAGTCCCAAAATATTATTATAATTTAGCCCAAGCTCTTCACTCGAAAAAGAAGATATGTTTAAGCAAACTTCTCTTGGCTTCCCTGTACACTTGCCTTGATGAAGCTTCCGAGAGCCTTTCTCGAGAATCTGGGCCTCGAAATCTCTCCGGCCCATTATGGCTACTTCAACTGTGGCTTAACGCGATATTCGAGAAGAAACTTCATCTGCCTTCGACTCCGATTCCTATCTGCGAACGCGAAGGAGCTCGTTTGACAACCCTCACCCCTCGCAAACGTCTGGTAGATAATTTTGAGAGATATATCAGAGCTATTCTTAGTTTTACTGAATTCACCGAGGACTTAGCTCCTTTCATTCGACCGAACTTAATAGGTCCGACTTGGCTTCGTCAAAATAATCAGGTTGGAAACATCAGTCCTTCTTCGACCGACATTTGGTTTAGGTTCTTGTCCTGGGATGTCATTATCTCAGGTATGAGGCAGAAAGATGTTAGGCTTTACCCTTACCAACCTCAGTTATTCGCTCGACAATTTGGGCTTGTAGACCCCTAAAATTGTCCGGGTCGGAAATAAAGCCTGAAGACTCTTGAGGACTGAAGGAAAGTCAGCCAGAAGGACTCATGGAAGGCCCTAGGAGGATTCTCTGTAGGTCTAGAGGTCTTGTAATAGCTCAAAATAAGGAAGTGGAGGGAATGAAGCCCAATACGGCCTCCCAAAAGTTCAGTACGGCCGTATTGAACATTTTGAACTACAATACGGCCGCACTGAACTCAATACGGCCGTATTGAAGTTTCTGAACTTCACTACGGCCGCACTGAACTCAATACGGCTGTATTGAGGTTTCTTGAACTTCAATACGGCCGTACTGAATTCAATACGGCCGTATTGTAGTTCAAAACTTCAATACGGGCTGTATTGACTCCAGGGCCCGTATTGCGCCTGTTCCCTATAAATAAGACGTCATTTGGACGTCATTCTACACTTTTACACTGAGTTTTAACCCTCTTCTTGAGTATTCTGGGTTTTTTTGAGCAGTGCTCTGCCTAGAAATCACTCGGAGAGTTGATCCGACAAAGTTCTCGAGTTCTGAGCTTTTTGCTTGAGTCTCGAACTGAGTCGAAGGGAAATCCTCCGGATTTCCATAGTTAAAATTTTCTAGGAGGGAGCGAGCGGGCTTGTAGAGCGAGGGAACGCCAAAAAGCTTCCCAGTTTTACTTGAATATAAAAGCACGCTTCAAAGGTTTCTTCTTAAGACCTTCCTTTTACTGCTTTCTGTGTGTATATTTAACTGTCATCATGTAGATAGTTAAGTTATAATTGTTTAGAATAAATAGGGGTAATTTAGTAATTTCGCACTATTATTTTTAGAAATAATCTGTCATAGGGAACCCGAAAGGGGCGCTGTGGGGTGCTAACACCTTCCCCACGCGTAACCGACTCCCTTACCCGACTCTGGTTGTCATGGCCGAAGTCAATTTTTGAATCGATTGCCTTAAACTTCTTTTTCCAATGTTTTGAGTAAAACATTGGTGGCGACTCCATGAACCCTTCCTTTTTATGAAAACCGCTAATCCATGGAGGGTCCCGCTTGGGATTAACATGGATTGGTGAGCCTTTTAATAAAATTGCTCGTTTGACAAGGTCTCAGTTTGAGAATAAGTCATTCTAGCAATCCATATTTTTAAACAAATAAAAGAGTCCAACCATCCTTCGCGAATGCCGAAAGCCCGTTTCGGGCCAGTGGCGACAGATGGCGACTCCACTGGGGAAGCCTCGAAAGTCAGTCCCATTTAGTGACAGATTATTTTTAACAAATAATAGTTAAAATTACTTCATTACCCCTTGTTTGTATGATAACATGCTTTATTTATATGGCTTTAATAACTGTTGTATGTTGAGTTTCTGCAATTGTTTGAAATATAAATTGCACACAAACCTTTGCACACAACAGTTCCCTCTATACCCGGGGGCATGAGTGGTAAGCCATAGGGAGTGGATGTTAGTACGGCCGGTTGTCGAATGGGTCTATAGGTGCCCGTAGACCGTTGTCGGAAAGCATCACTCAAGGTGATAACCATGAACTCGAGTCCGACAGTGCGTTGGAGCTTTCCATCGACTTACGACGAGAGGAATTGGGTCCCTATAATGGGGGCACCTTGGGGGCCTCAGATCGGTGAGAACAGTTAGAACCACCTTGAATATGCACCTTTCTGCAGGAAACCCCTACCTCGTGATTCGCTCGTGACTGTTCGTGGATGAGTGAATTGTTTGTGTATAGGTTTATGTGATATTGTTTGTGCATTAATAAAACCTCGTGATAAGGTCTAAAGAATAATCCCCATGCATGAAAAAACCATGACATGAGAGGAAAGACCATGTGCGAAAATATAATAAAAGTGAGGAGCATGTGCATCATTACCAATAAGACATCATGCATCCTCATAAACCATGCATTTTAGGTTCACCAATACCTCTTGACATGAGTAAAAGAGACCCATAATTATCGAGATTCTCCGTTGAGGAGAGATCATAAGTCAAGGAGGGTAGTAACACTCTGTTTTAAAAAGGCAGCGCCTTAAAAATGGAGGGTTATCAAGCTCATGTCAAGAGCGTATTCATTCCATAAATTAATTAGATTAAATATTCATTTTTAGAAAGTGGTTGGTCATCTCTCTGTCCTCACACGCGCGCAGAAAATCAAGAAGATGGAAGCGCTGGAGGACCAAAATAAGAAGCTTACAGCCGAGCTCTCACAGCTCAAAGAACAAATGGCGCAAATGATGGAACTCATGCGTCACCATAATGTACATGGGTCTCACCACAGTGACCATGAGTCCCATCATCATGAGGAGGAGGAACATGAGGAAGAACCTCCACGAGCTGTACCCCTTGGGGCGGGGATCATGATTAAAGAGCCCGAGGTTTCAAAGGAACAATTCCATGCTCTTGAGGATCGGCTAAGGGCTATGGAGGGGCATGATTTTGACATCAAAGATGCCGCCGACATGTGCTTGGTGAGGGACATCCAATTCCCTCCCAAATTTAAAGTGCCAGATTTCCCAAAATACGTGGGATCGACTTGCCCTAAGAGTCATCTCACCATGTACTGTCGCAAAATGGCTGCATATGCCACAAATGAAAAGCTCTTGATCCATTGCTTCCAAGAGAGCTTAGCCGATACTGCGCTCAATTGGTATATGCAGCTAGATGGAAATCTAGTACATACATGGAGGCAGTTGGCCGACGCCTTTCTCAAGCGCTATAAATACAACATCGACCTAACACCCGATAGGTCAGATCTTCAAGCCTTGAGTAAGAAAAGTGATGAATCTTTCAAGGCGTACGCCCAACGATGGAGGGAGTTGGCGGCACAGATAGAGCCCCCGCTGTCGGATAAGGAGACGGTGTCCTTATTCATCAACTCGTTGACTGGTCCCTATTACGATAAAATGATAGGGAACACAACGACACTCTTCTCGGACATCATCACCATTGGGGAGAGAGTGGAACAAGGACTTAAAAGTGGGAAGCTGGCTAAGCCTTCCCAATCATATGAAGCTAAGAAGGCCTTCGGGAAGAAGAAAGAGGGAGGAATCAATGCTATAACCATACCCTCGGCTACTTCCACTTCGAAGTCGGGAAGATCGCAATTCACCCTTGTGAAGAAGTTTGATAAACTTCCGACCACTTATAGCGATCTCCTGCCGAAGCTAGTAGAAGCCAAACTTATAGCTTATGTTCCACCAAGGAAGATCGACCCACCTTACCCCGATTGGTACAAGCCACAAGACAAATGTTTATACCATTCGGGGGCACCAGGGCATTCAACAGAGAATTGCCTAGCTCTCAAATACAAGGTCCAAAACCTTATTGATGCCGGGTGGGTCACCTTCGATTCGACAGCGCCCGACGTGAGCAAGAATCCTCTGCCAAAGCAGGAGTAGAGAGAAGAACAAGCCACGATAGGGCCCCTTCATATTTCTCTTTTAGGGACTCATGATCAGTACCCGAGATCATGAGAACCTTTTCATGTAAATAAGGGTTTTTGTACAGTTTTAATACATATCAATAAAGAGGCATTTTTCACACATTACTCTCTTTTTTGTTCTTTTCTCTCTTTCCTCATTAACATTAATAATTCTAAACCTAAACAGAACCAATAAAATAATTATGTCTGTAATTGTTCGCTCTGACCGGGATCCGAAGGTGAATGGGTTGAGTTGGACAGTGATGAGGAGACCATCTCTCCGGATCTGCAAAGACTGCTAGATCAAGAAGCTCGTCTACTCCGACCGTGTCAAGAGAAATTAGAGACTGTGAATTTGGGGCATGGCCGAGAGATAAAAGAGGTCAACATTAGGACCCATACCAGTGATGAAATAAGGACACATGTTTCCGCTATGATTATAATAAAATCATTCTTCATTGCTTCTTTTCTTGCTTATAATAAAATTCTAAACCACATTATTTTTAACCCTGTTTGAATAAGCATGAATGAGGTTAAAATCATCTTAATAATAATAAACCCGCATCATTTTTTATGTGGAAGTGTGTGTGACAACTTGGAGCACCTTCCCTTGGCCTCGACAAGTGCCATCATGGATAAAAATAAATCCTTTAAAATAAAAGAAGCTCGGCAGAAAACCCAAAAAGGGGGATGCGCAAAAATAAGAGCAAAGAACCCGCTAGGAATCCCACGAAAGGGTGACCTAGGCAAAAATTAGGGTTGCAAAATAAACAAAAAACAAAAGTCCGCTAAAACACCACAAAAGGGTGTTTCAGGCAAAAATAAGGACAATCAAAAAAAAAAAAAAAACAAAAGAAATCCATGATGGTACCACGAGCCGAATTCAAGAAAGGTTCAAGGGAAGCTATCCAAGTTGTCGAATCACAACACGACTTTTTAACTTCATAAGTGTTTAATCAAACAAGCCTAAACACATAAGCCTACCATGGCCATCCATTCTTACAAAAACCATTTTTGAAAAATAAATCCCCTCTAAAACACAAACTTCAGAACAAAAATATCTTTCTTTTCTTTTCTCTCTTGTCCCAAAAGATTTTAGGATAATCTAGTGGAAGCACGGAGAAATAAATCATCACTGATAATGGATCTAATCTGAACAACAAAATGGTGGAAGAACTGTGCCAAGAATTCAAGATCCAACACCATAACTCTTCCCCATATCGGCCAAAGATGAATGGGGCAGTCGAGGCAACCAATAAGAACATCAAGAAAATAGTGCAAAAGATGGTTGTCTTATTTAGAGACTGGCACGAGATGTTACCCTTCGCTCCTCATAGCTATAGGACTTCAGTACGTACATTTACAGGAGCTACTCCATTCTCCCTCGTTTATGGGATGGAGGCAGTTCTACCCGTCGAAGTCGAGATACCTTCTCTAAGGGTAATCATGGAAACAAAACTATCCGAGGCAGAATGGGTTCAAAGCCGATACGACCAGTTGAACCCTATCAAAAAGAAACGGCTGAACGCCATATGCCATGGTCAAGCCTATCAGAGGAAGATCAAAAAAGTCCACCCTCGAGTCTACCATGAGGGAAAGTTGGTAATGAAGAAATTGCTACCAACTCAAAAGGACAAAATCGGAAAGTGTGCCCCAAATCACGGAGGACCATACGTGGTAAAACGAGCCTTCTCAGGAGGAGCATTGATCCTCACAGACATGGATGGAGAAGAACTTCGATACCCAGTCAACGCTGACGTGGTAAAGAAGTACTATGCTTGAAGACGTTGCTTGCATAAGCCCGCTAGGATGAAAACCCAAAAAAGGCGTCCTAGGCAAAAGTTAGGGCAAAATAAAAAGCCCGCCAGTACAAGGGTACTAGGCAAAACAAAGGCGAATTTATCCCCGCTAGGATACGTCCTAGGCAAAAGTTAGGGGCAAAAGAATAAGATACAAAAACAAAGCAAGCAACGATCACTTGAATCGAAAACCGAAAGGCGGCTCAAGTGATTATCTTCTAGAAGCAAGCGTCTTGCAGTATCTACACTCCTGGCTCAGGCATCTCACCCGAAGCAACTAGGGGAACGTAAAGAGCAACAATTACAGATATAATTGTTAAGCCCAATGTATATAGCTTACCCTGGCCAGCCATTCTTCAGAAATTTCCTTCTGTATATCTTTCTAAAAAAAAAAAAAAAAAACGCTTGTGAATATCAATAAAATATCTATTCATTTTCTCTTCTCTCTTGACCATGTGATTATGCCTCTAAAATTGATATTTCATAAAAATTGTACGAAATTCCTTTAATAATCAGTCAATAAAGAAAATTGGAGGGGTTCCTATAAAATCCATAATCTCCTGCATAAAAGGCTCACAAAAATATTCCCTCTCGTCGATGACAGAAATTCCTCCAAGAAAAGGAGGATAGGGAGAGCCATTCATTTTTCTAAAAAACATTAAATAATAAAACTTGCATTTGTGCATCACACACACATTAGTTGCACATTCAAAGACCTTATCATGAGGCAATCGCATAAAATAAAAAATAGAAAAATTGCTTGTGTATGACAGCAGTCAACAAAAGCCGAAAAACGACAAAAAAGGCAAAAATACAGAAAAACTCAAAATTCGACAAAAAAGACAAAGATTCCGCATCATACAGAATAATTGAGCCTGGAGAGGCTTGCCGAAATAATACTCCCACAGAATAATTGAGCCTGGAGAGGCTTGCCGAAATAATACTCTCGTAGAATAACCGAGCCTGGAGAGGCTTGCCGAAATAATACTCTCTCACAGAATAACTGAGCCTGGAGAGGCTTGCCGAAATAATACTCTCTCAGAATAACTGAGCCTGGAGAGGCTTGCCGAAATAATACTCATACAGAATAATTGAGCCTGGAGAGGCTCGCCGAAATAATACTCCCCAGAGATATTTCAAGCTTGCACTCACGGGCCAAATTCCCCAGTGAAAGCTATCAGAATACGATCAGCAAGATTCCCCAAAGGAGGTCTGATCATCCAAACAGAATATCCAAGTCGAAAGGATTTAAACTTCCTCAGTGGGAGATAGCTTTCCAACTCAAGCAGTGAAGCTAAGCCTGAAGAGGCTTTCTAAATAATACTCTGGGATACATAAGATCCTCAATCCCCATTCGCCTACTCAGAGGCACCCCTTCAAAAAGAGAAAAATCAAAAACATCAACAACCATTCCCCAAGCGGAATCCGGCACTCAGCCGAACACCAAACATCAAGATAATTCGCCTACTCAGAGGCACTCCTTCAAAAAGAGAAAATCACAAAAGATCAATAAACCATTCCCCAAGTGGAATTCGGCTCTCAGCCAAACGTCAAGCATCAAGATGATCTACCTAACAGAAGAGGCCAATCAAAATAAACATCCAGAACCCCCAGCGGATAACAGCCTACACAGAGGCAGCAAAAATCAGAAAATCCAAAAGAGATACCCGAATAAGGATAACCGGGATACTCCACCAACGTCAAAGGACGTCAGCCAAACATAAGGCATCGCTCAATTCAAGAAGAGCATCTGTGTCTACACCCCAAGGAGTCAGAAATTCCCCATGGGTACCAACTATGCAAATGCAAGTTGGGGCACAAGAACCTATGAATGACTGCACATCCCCTAGACGGATCCCTGCGTTATCCAGCCCTCAGTGGCACAAAATCAGAAAAACCATCGAAGCATCATAGTGGACTGTGGAGACAAAAAATCATCTCAGATCCCTGGAGAGGGTAAACTCGCATTGCCGAAGTGATCAGAAGACACGGACGCAGACCCTGGAGAGGGCAAACTCAGTTGCCTAGGTCGTCAGAGACAACCGAAGCAAAGTCTGGAGAGACGGTACTCAAAGTCTGGAGAGACGGTACTCAAAGTCTGGAGAGACGGTACTCAAAGTCTGGAGAGACGGTACTCAGAGTCTGGAGAGACGGTACTCAGAGTCTGGAGAGACGGTACTCAGAGTCTGGAGAGACGGTACTCAGAGTCTGGAGAGACGGTACTCAGAGTCTGGAGAGACGGTACTCAGAGTCTGGAGAGACGGTACTCAGAGTCTGGAGAGACGGTACTCAGAGTCTGGAGAGACGGTACTCAGAGTCTGGAGAGACGGTACTCAGAGTCTGGAGAGACGGTACTCAAAGTCTGGAGAGACGGTACTCAGAGTCTGGAGAGACGGTACTCAAAGTCTGGAGAGACGGTACTCAAAGTCTGGAGAGACGGTACTCAAAGTCTGGAGAGACGGTACTCAAAGTCTGGAGAGACGGTACTCAAAGTCTGGAGAGACGGTACTCAAAGTCTGGAGAGACGGTACTCAAAGTCTGGAGAGACGGTACTCAAAGTCTGGAGAGACGGTACTCAAAGTCTGGAGAGACGGTACTCAAAGTCTGGAGAGACGGTACTCAAAGTCTGGAGAGACGGTACTCAAAGTCTGGAGAGACGGTACTCAAAGTCTGGAGAGATGGTACTCAAAGTCTGGAGAGACGGTACTCAGAGTCTGGAGAGACGGTACTCAGAGTCTGGAGAGACGGTACTCAGAGTTTGGAGAGACGGTACTCAAGGTCTGGAGAGACGGTACTCAAAGTCTGGAGAGACGGTACTCAAGGTCTGGAGAGACAGTACTCAACCATCAGCGTCGTCAGAGGCACGTTGGTGTTCAACTTCCGGCTCGGGCATCGAGTGAAGTTGACCCTGGAGAGGGTAAACTTAGCTACCGAGGTTGTCAGAAGCGCCGAGGTATGCAACAACCTGGAGAGGCTACTCAACAATTTTCCACCGGAAGACGCTACAAGTCAGAAGGTTGGCACATCACCCGAACAATTGGGTCAACTCCTTTACTTGTCAGCCGGTACACCAAAAGGCCGTCCGACTAAGTAAAGGGGGGGCAGCTGTAGACCCCTAAAATTGTCCGGGTCGGAAATAAAGCCTGAAGACTCTTGAGGACTGAAGGAAAGTCAGCCAGAAGGACTCATGGAAGGCCCTAGGAGGATTCTCTGTAGGTCTAGAGGTCTTGTAATAGCTCAAAATAAGGAAGTGGAGGGAATGAAGCCCAATACGGCCTCCCAAAAGTTCAGTACGGCCGTATTGAACATTTTGAACTACAATACGGCCGCACTGAACTCAATACGGCCGTATTGAAGTTTCTGAACTTCACTACGGCCGCACTGAACTCAATACGGCTGTATTGAGGTTTCTTGAACTTCAATACGGCCGTACTGAATTCAATACGGCCGTATTGTAGTTCAAAACTTCAATACGGGCCGTATTGACTCCAGGGCCCGTATTGCGCCTGTTCCCTATAAATAAGACGTCATTTGGACGTCATTCTACACTTTTACAGTGAGTTTTAACCCTCTTCTTGAGTATTCTGGGTTTTTTTGAGCAGTGCTCTGCCTAGAAATCACTCGGAGAGTTGATCCGACAAAGTTCTCGAGTTCTGAGCTTTTTGCTTGAGTCTCGAACTGAGTCGAAGGGAAATCCTCCGGATTTCCATAGTTAAAATTTTCTAGGAGGGAGCGAGCGGGCTTGTAGAGCGAGGGAACGCCAAAAAGCTTCCCAGTTTTACTTGAATATAAAAGCACGCTTCAAAGGTTTCTTCTTAAGACCTTCCTTTTACTGCTTTCTGTGTGTATATTTAACTGTCATCATGTAGATAGTTAAGTTATAATTGTTTAGAATAAATAGGGGTAATTTAGTAATTTTGCACTATTATTTTTAGAAATAATCTGTCATAGGGAACCCGAAAGGGGCGCTGTGGGGTGCTAACACCTTCCCCACGCGTAACCGACTCCCTTACCCGACTCTGGTTGTCATGGCCGAAGTCGATTTTTGAATCGATTGCCTTAAACTTCTTTTTCCAATGTTTTGAGTAAAACATTGGTGGCGACTCCATGAACCCTTCCTTTTTATGAAAACCGCTAATCCATGGAGGGTCCCGCTTGGGATTAACATGGATTGGTGAGCCTTTTAATAAAATTGCTCGTTTGACAAGGTCTCAGTTTGAGAATAAGTCATTCTAGCAATCCATATTTTTAAACAAATAAAAGAGTCCAACCATCCTTCGCGAATGCCGAAAGCCCGTTTCGGGCCGGTGGCGACAGGGCTTTGCCAAATGAAGCCTCTCCCTCTTCGTCGTAAGGAAAGCATTGATGCAGATATTTGTGTCGACGAAGGGAATTATGAAGAAGTCCTCGATTTCATCCTTCGACCTGATAAAGAGCTCAAGCTTACACCCTCTACTTTTTCTCCTTCATTTTTGGTTTCAAAATGCTACCTTCGATGGTGGTGTTATTATGTTGTAGATAAACTCATCAATTTTGATGGCTTTTTGAAGAAGTTGATAAACTCTCCTCTCTCTTGTTCACAGCGGCCCAAGCAATCAGGTACTTTCAAGAATCAAACTATAATTTATCAATTCGAACAATTTTTTAAAGTTTTTTATCGACCCAACAATATGCATCGAACCATCTTTGACGCTTCTGTCTCCTTATCAAAAATGGTACAAAAGAACATTCGCTCAAAAAAGGTAATAAACCCTCGAGGTAAAACTGATTTCAAAAAATTTTGTCCAAAACACATACCTCCTATTCCAAATGCTCTTTTCGATTTAGTTAAACATGTATCTCACCCTCCCTGGGTGAAAACACTCGACCCGTTTTACCTCGAGCGCAAAGAGATTCCTGTTAAGGATCGAGTTACCTATGCGAGATGTTCCGTGTATGATTTTCCTCGAACCAAATGGTGGCCACTATGTTGGGTCAATAACATTAACCCTCCTCCTGGTAAATATCTTTCAACAAATTCATTTTTTATTTTGGTTTGAACTCATCTCATCTCTTTTCTTGACTATCGCAGCTGCCATTCCTCAACGTGTTCCTCAACATGTTGAGCAAACTCTTAATTGGGAGAGTGATGATGACGAGGATAAAGAATCATCAAAGAAAGGTCGAAAACGAAAGATCGTTGCTGACAAAGTTTCTTTACGTTCTAAGGTACCATTCACTTCGATTTTACTTTTTACTAAAACTCTTCGACCGTTTCATCTTACCTCTTCAAGCTTTTATCTTATAGAGTATTGAAACTTCAAAGAAACAAAAAACGGGTTCAGACAATACCAAAATTGTAAGTGAATCAACCCAAATACCAGTGTTACTCTCTTGCTTACATTTCTTAATAATACAATTGTCCTCACTTTCAGGTCTCGACCACTAAAAAGCAAGATAAAGGGAAAGGAAAGATGGTCGTTTCCCTTTCCAAGAAAGCCAAGAAGCCTCCGACTGTGAAGCTTCTTCAAGATGCAATGAAATCGGTGTCAAAGGTAAGTTAATTAAATTTTTTTTTCGATTTATTTTCCTTATGTCATTGACTTCTCTAACACCTTTTTTATTGCAGGATGTTGAAGTCATCCAACTTGACTCTTCTCACGATGTATCGAGAGATTTACCCCTTGTTACTGAAGCAACCCAACAGGTTCCCTTTTCTATCTTTCGGTCGTATAACCTTTCCTTCAATCTTCTCACCACAAAAATTCTTGTGCAGTTGACCACACCTCAATTGAACAATGCTGAGATTGCTTCTGTGGTGGCTTCGATCGAAGTCGCTCCACAAGTCGAAGGGAACAAGGTTGCTGAATCTGGACCCTTGACAACTCCGAAGACCATACAAGATTCTGATCAAGGTGAACCCTCTTTCGAGCTGCAACCCCCCTTAAGTCCGAACAAGGGTATATTTCTTTCACCTTTGTATTCTTATCCTAACTCTTAATGAAACCAACTTATATATTTTCCATTTATACAGGTTCGACCGAGTCACCTCGACCTTTCACTACTTCCCCATCAACTCAAGGAGGTGCTACTTCTTCTGTTCAAGGCCTTTCTTCGATTCCTTCTCCTGACTTAGATTTGATGAGCTTCTTTAACGATGAAGATGAAGATATTAACAGTATCTTCGAGGTCTTGGATAATTGGACAAGTGGTCCTTCAGAGTCGGAAAAAGAAAAAGTTAAGGTTGTCGAGGAAATTTCTGAGACTCCATCATATCAGCCTCTACTTGACTCTTTTCGATCAAAGGCGTATGTCGAAGATCTTGACCAGGCCTTCCTCATTCCTGAGTTCAAGACAGAGGTTGAACAGATGATGGAGGATCTATTATCTTACCCAGATCTTCCTCCTGAAGTTCATTCTGAGCTGCAAGAATTTGTCCAACCCTTCAGCCTCGCATGGGACCTTCGATCTCAATGGTCCAACCCGTTTCAAGAAGTAGCTCATGTCGAGATTGAAAGCGAAGAGGACCGTGTTAAACTTGAGGAGCTCCGAGATGACCTGGTTGCGATCAAAGGCTCAACGGCGAAGATGATTTCTTCTTTGCAACAACTGCAACAAGAAGAGAAAGATAGAGAAACCACGATTAAGTCTCTACAACATGAGTTAGAGAAGGCTCGTTCAAAGAAGGATGCCATCAAATTCCAAACCCAAGAGATCAAGCAGCGCCAAACAAGCCTGAAAGAGGAGGGCAAGGTCATATCCTCCCGACTCGCGAAAACCTTGGAACAGAAGAAACACTTGGAGGCTCAGTGTTCTTCTCGAAGGAAAAGTTTGGACGAGGCTTATAAGGCTTTTAAAGATTTCAAATCCAAGTTTTGTAATAATTAGATTTTTCAATCTTGATTTCTTGAATTTCTCTTTGGCTTGTAGTGAACAACTATTTAACATTCTACTCTCTCATGAAAGTGTTTCAAATATTTTCCATTTATAACTTTGTTCACATTTGAATCGATTTCTTTAATCACGTATGCGTTTTTCGAATATACTTGCTCGATTATAAAGGGACCTTCCCAATTAGGAGACCACTTACCAAAGTGTCGAGATTTTTGATCCATGGGAAGAATCACTTTTAACACCAAGTCACCAACTCGAAAACTACGTGCTTTGACTCTCTTATTGTATGATTTCTCAACTCTTTCCTTTTGTTGAACAAGGTTTTGTAATGCTATTAATCTTTCTTCCTCTAAAGAAGCCAATTCATCATACATTAAATTCCAATAATCCTCCGTAGGTAACTCGTTTTGTTTCTGTATATGAATTGATTGCAAATTAATATCTATGGGAAGAATAGCCTCGTGCCCATACACCAATTTATACGGGGTAGTTTTTGTAGCATCTCTCGGAGAATTTCTGTAAGCCCATAGTATTTGGACAAGAGTCTCATGCCAGTTTCGAGGCCTGTTCGAGATATGTTTCTTGATTAAGCCAATCACTACTTTATTAGCAGCTTCCACTTGACCATTTGCTTGTGCATAATATGGTGTTGAAGTTATTAACTTAATCCCTCTCGATTGGGCATAATGAGCAAATTTTTGACCTGTAAATACTGTACCTTGATCTGTAGTGATTGTTTGAGGGATCCCAAACCTTGTGATAATATGATCTTCCACAAAATCAATTATATCTTTTTGCTCGACTTCTTTTAATGGAATAACTTCAACCCATTTCGTAAAATAATCACTGGAAACTAATATATACTTGTGGTTTTTCGAGGATGGTGGATGTATTTGTCCGATTAAATCCATTGCCCAACCCCGAAATGGCCAAGGTTTGATGATCGAATGCAACTCACTTGCTGGTACCTTTTGTATTGGTCCATGTTTTTGACACTTCTCACAACTTTTTGCGAATTCGATACAATCTTTAATCATAGTTGGCCAATATAAGCCTTTCCTTGACAAAACCCATTTCATCTTCTTTCCAGCTTGATGTGCTCCACAAATGCCTTCATGAATTTCTGCCATTGCTATATAACCTTCATGGTCTCCCAGACATTTGAACAAAACTCCGTCGAAGCCTCTTTTGTACAATTCATCGTTTAGTAAGAGATAATTGAGAGCTTGGAGTTTAATCTTCCTTTCGACCTTTATATTAGGATTTCGCAAGTATTCGATCAATTCGCTCCTCCAATCTTGTTGACTTGCTGAACCTATACTTAGAATTTCTCGATGGTCTAACACTTCACTTTCTGTATGAATCAGATATTCGAGACACTCTTTACTGATTTTATATCCAGAGGCTATCTGAGCCAACTCATTTGCAATAAGATTTGAGTCCCGAGGAATGTGTTGTAACTCTACTTCGCCAAACGTGTCAAGTAACTGCACAGCTCGAGTCTTGAATTCAATTAATTTTTCATTTAAACACTTATACTCTCGAGTTAATTGTTTGATGACCAGTTGTGAATCTCCGCGAATTAATACATTTCGAGCACCTAATTCTTTGAGGATTTCGAGTCCCGTTATTAATGTTTGATACTCGGTTTCATTGTTCGAGTATCCTTTGTATGTTTTAAATGATAACTTAGTCGGGACCCCTCCAGGAGAGATGATTAAAAGACCTATTCCAGCGCCTAACTCGTGTTTCGAGCCATCGAAATATAATTGCCAAGGCTTGGTGGTTAGGTAATTAACTTCTTCAGTTTCATTCGAATGATCTGCAAGAAAATCTGCAATTATTTGTCCTTTAGTTGCTTTTAGCGGCTCGAAAGTTAATGAGTATTCAGTTAACGCGAGTGCCCATTTGCCGACTCGAGAATGTAACACAGGTTTACACAACATATATTTTATCACATTACTTCGACAAAGTATTACAACATCACGAGTCCTAATATAGTACTTCAACTTAGTACACGCAACATAAAGACTTAAACATAATTTCTCTAAAGGGGTATATCTAAGTTCTGCTCCTACTAACATTCGACTTAAATAGTAAATGACTCTCTCGATGCCATTTTCATCATCTTGCGCCAGCATGCCCGCAATAGTCGAATCATTAGCTGAAATGTACAACTTCAGTTGCTTCCCTTCAGAGATTGGTGCAAGCACTGGAGGATGAGCCAAGTAATCTTTGATATCATCGAATGTTTTCTGGTGCTCTTCATCCCATCGAAATTCTTGCTCCTTTTTTAAGCGTACAAGAGGAGAAAATACTTTAGTTTTACTAGACAAGTTCGATATGAATCTCCGCAAAAAGTTTACTTTACCTAGGAGATATTGAAGTTCCTTCTTGTTCGATGGAGGTTTAGTCTCCATGATAGGTTTCGTCTTATTTCGATTAACTTCAATTCCTTTCTGATGTATAACAAACCCCAGAAATTCTCCTGCTGAAACCCCAAAAGCACATTTTAGTGGATTCATTTTCAAACCATATCTTCTCATTCTTTCAAAAGATAATTTTAAATGGCTTAGGTGATCCCCTTTTTGTTTCGACCCAACAATTATGTCATCAATATATACTTGTACAAACTTACCAATTAGATCATGGAATATTAAATTCATTGCCCTCTGATAAGTAGCACCAGCATTTTTGAGTCCAAATGGCATCATCACCCATTCATAGACGCCTAAGGCACCTGGACATCGAAAAGCAGTTTTCGACACATCGTTAGCTATAATATAAATTTGGTTATACCCAGAATAACCATCAAACAAACTCATAATTTCATTACCTGCAGCGGCATCTATCATAGTTTCAGCAACGAGCATAGGGTACTCATCCTTGGGAGTTGCCATGTTGAGATCTCGAAAGTCAATACAAACTCTGAGTTTCCCGTTTTTCTTTATAACCGGCACTATATTCGAGATCCAGTCAGGGTATCTCGAAGTTCTGATGAACTTTGCCTTCAGCAACCTCTCAATTTCCCCCTTGATTTTCTTGATTACGTCAGGAGCAAATCTTCGAGGACTTTGCTTCACGGGTTTCTTTCCTGGGATCATGGGTAGCCTATGCTCTACCAATTCTCGATCTAGTCCTGGCATTTCATCATAATCCCATGCAAAGCAATCTTTGTATTCATGCAACATTCGAATTACCTCCTCTTTCAGCTCCCCTTGTAAGAACTTGCTAATATAAGTGACTCGCTTATTCTCGACGATTCCCAGATTAACCTCTTCGAGAGGATCTTGGGATTCTAACTTA
Source organism: Cajanus cajan (assembly GCF_000230855.2). Taxonomy (NCBI): domain Eukaryota; kingdom Viridiplantae; phylum Streptophyta; class Magnoliopsida; order Fabales; family Fabaceae; genus Cajanus; species Cajanus cajan. The sequence goes on from NC_138518.1 coordinate 53,235,692, forward strand.
TGTCCTTCATTAGCGGCCCTTTCGAACCCCAAGGGTGAATCATCGAAAATACAGTCCAGTTTGAGTTCTAGTTCTTGCTCTTTACCTTCTTTTGTCTTCTCGACCTCTAGGTCTATTTTTTCTTTTTGCTTTTCATTTTTATCTGAGACTCCTTGGTCCTTTTGATTTTCTGTTTTTTGTTTTTCTTCATTCTTCTTTTCGATTTCGAAGTCTTTTCCCTTCCTCTTTTGTTTTTCTTTCCTTATTGACTCGAAATCCGTCTCCTCTTTCTTTTTTTGTTTTTCTTCGGCCAAAATGGTCGTGCTAACCTCATTGTCAAACTGATCTTTCTCGGCCAAATTGGCCGTTTGATCGGCCACATAGGCCGTTATTCGAGCTAAGAAGCTCGAGTAAGGATCTTCTTCCTTCATTCATCCAGTGGAGCCGAATTCTTTTCGGCTCGAATCACAAATCCTCTCTTCACGTCCCAACAAAAGGTTTTCTTGACGCCTTCCTCTTCATCCATCACCCCAGAATTGTAGGCGTCGAATGGTTTGGTCTTGGCAAATGCTGTTAGTTGTTGATCAGCAAAATACATGCCAACTTCATAACTCTTCTGATCAGCCTCGAGAACCTCCAATCCTTCATCTTCATTCCAGAAGAAAATCTTCTGGTGAACCGTGGAAGGAACAGCACCTACCCCATGTATCCATTCTCGACCTTGCAGGACATTAAAATTCGCCTTCGATGGCGTCACTATAAACATAGTAGTCCTCTTCACACTCCCAATCTGCACATCCAACAAAATCATACCTTCAGGGTGTGAGAACTTTCCTGCGTAGTCCGAGATCATGATGTTGTGAGGCTTTAAATCAGCCAGAGATTTCCCAAACCTTTTCAACATTGTTTTGGGCAGGATATTCACACCGGCGCCTCCATCGACTAAAACCTTATTCACCTCCTGCCCCTCAATCATCAAAGTTAGCAACAGGGGCTTGAGGTGTCCTTTCATTTCCTCGGTGGGAGAGTCAAACACAGCTGAATTGAATTTGGGTACGACCCTCGAGATTTGATTAACCCATATAATCTTGGACTCATAATTGGGGTCCTCGAAGACGTCTTCCCTGTTGATATCCTTTTGTTCATTCACGGATTCCATAGCACCAGCATACTCCGAAGGTAAAATGGAAACTACCCCGCAAATATCTTCGAGAGAATCCTCGAAACCGCTCTCGAAGCAGTCCGTTATCATGTCCTCATTGTCTTCGATGAACTTTCCAGAGGACTCCCCTTTTTGAGGAACTGGAATCGAAAAACGATTTCCCCCCATGCCTTCAAAGGTTGCTTTTCACATCCTTTGCTGCCTTCTCCATTGGGTTTTCGTTAAGTTGTTAAATGGCTGTCGGAAGCCACGTCCATATCCCCCAGCCGGAATTCTGACATTCCTAGTAGTCAAATTCGAAAATTTTCTTGCATTTCCATGCACCAGATTCCCACTGCCAGTCATTACTTGTTTCCCTCGACCCATAATAGGCCTTGGTGGTGCATTCCATCTTCCAACAGGTACATTCGCATTCAGCACAAAAGTATTGCCGAACCTAGATGAGTTATACATCTCCATCTTCCCAACAGGGGCATTATATTGTGGCATATGAACTTGCCTCATGGTCAAACCAGCATTCGACCTAACATTGGGTTTTGCCTTCTCACGTAGCTTTTCAGCTTTGTAATTCTTCATCATTTCTGACTCCTCGAAATCCTTAGCCGCTGCCCTATCGAAGACGGCACTGCATCGAGGACACAACATGACCTCTTTATCAGCCTCTTTTTTCTTCGATAGAAACTCCACCAGACTATCCCCTTCCTTTGGGTATATAGGTTCTTGCTCTTTAGCAAAGTCCTCCATTAAATCCTCGAGCTTCTCGTCAGAAATAGGTTCAATGCTATCATCGTCCTCAGCAGCGACATCCACCATGTTGATGGGCATCGAAACTGGTTCAACGTAGCCAGTATGGGCAGCAAATGGATCAACATCCACCTTCATTTCCTTTTCTTCAAAAGCCAGGCGACCATCAGTAATCGCCTTCACGATGAAATCCCTGAAACGCACACAACTGTTAGTCCAATGTCCATACATATTATGATATTTGCAGAATCTTTTCCCTTTTCTTTGCTCAAAAGGTGGAATTTTATGATTCTCTGGGAGTATAATCTGTTTATCTTTTAACAAGATATCGAATATCTTTTCTGCTTTACTCACATCAAAACTATATTTCTTAGTCGAATTCCCTTCTACATTATCTTCCGGTTTTAACATTTGACACCGATAAGTAGGTCCAGGAAGTAATTCTGCTAAGTCAATCTCAAACTCTTCACTCGAAACCTCACAGTTAGAATCCTCGCTAAGATCAGAATTTTCTAGATACGCTACCTTCTCCTTTCGAACAAATCTATCAAATTTTCTTAACCTCTCTTTTTCTAGCTTAATTTGTTCAATTCTTCTCACCTTCTCGGCAATTTGGGCCATGTCCCTCAATTGTTCATTTACTAATTTCTTGCGTATCGAAAAATCTAATCCTGTTGTTGCAATTCTAACTAATTCATGTTCAGGTATATTAGTATAGCATCGAGATTTCAATTGCCTGAACCTATTTAAATAGTCATCTAACGTTTCATTATTTTGTCTTTTAATGTTCATTAGATTGACTATACTAACCTTCGTTTCTTCTCTAAAGAAATGCTCATGGAAACTACCCTCTAACTGTACCCAAGTATGTATCGAATTAGGAGGCAAAGTGGTAAACCATGTAAAAGCATGCTTGGTTAATGAACTAGGGAAATATTTCATTTTCAAATATTCATTATTTGCTAAATCCCCACATTCAACCCCGTACCTAGCTATATGTTCCACTGTTGACTCAGTTAATTCTCCGGCGAATTTCGAGAATTTTGGGACTTTTACTCCACGGGGTAGTTCTACCTGTGTGATATAATCAGGGAAGGCTGACACAAAATATGGACGTTCATTTCGACCTATATCGAATCCGTGTCTATTGAGTATCCTCTCTACCATTTGGTCTAAGTCATCCTGTGGGTTTCTATTAGGTCGAACTACGTTCTGGTGAAAATTCGCATGCCCCCCAGGATTTTCCATCTCATTCAGATTTCCACTCATGGCCCTCGAAGGTGACCCCTCACCTAATTTATCTCCAATTTTATTTATCAATTCATACAGAGGCGTCATAATATTATGCATTTGTGTTGACAGCAAATTGACCATATCATGATTACTAAGGTCCATTTGTTGTCTAAGAGCCATCATGGCTTGGTTACTAATACCCGTAGGTATATAACTCCCTGGTCGAATCAGTGAACCCTCCTGACTTGTCCCTACATGTTGATATGGGTCTTGCATGACAAAACCCAAACCATTTGGCCCAGGGTTGTATCCCTGTGGGGATACATGTACTTGCGGGTTTGTCCCTAAAAAAGGTATAGGCATTTCTACGTGTACAGGTTGGGTATTACGCCAATTTTGTGGCATGCCCCAGGGGTATTCTCTAGTAACATTCACCAATTCTTGAGTGACACTATTTTGCCTAACATTGTTTTCGAGCAACACAGGAGGGGACGTTGCCCCCCTGGTCACATTGGTGGCACTATCAGGATTAGGGTTAGGTTGTTCTACATCTGCGTTATTATGGTTTGCATTTTGGTTATTAGACGTAGACATAGTTCTCCCACTCCTTAATCTCATGCAATTCACACACCTAAAACTAGTCCAATTATGTTCTGAATTAAACGGGTCCCACCGGGCGTGCCAATTTGTTTACGATGAAATTCGTTCGTGGACCCTTTATATTCGAACTAGCATATAAATGGTTTCAATTTAGGTATTTAATTTAAGAACAAAAAATGGAGTAAGCAAATTTAGTGATTACTTGTTTCTAGATATTCCTCGATAATTAACAAGTAATAATTCGCATGCACGTAAATGCTAAAATGAACAGAATGAATAATGGATATATTCGCAATACAAAACATGGTTCAAATTACATACTGTCCAAGAGTTACAATTAACGCACTACAACTATGTGATTAGGAAAAAATAAAGAAAGAAACCTAGACTACAACTACTCCTAGAACAAGAAAAGAAATGTGGTCAAGAAGTGATCATACCCAAAGATAATTCCTCGCATGGAAGCCATGTGTGCAGGCAGAGAGTGCTTGAGAATTCAGTTTCAAGTATGAGTTTTTCCGACCTCGTAACAATGTAGGTTTCTGGAATTTATAGAGTGAATTAATAGCAGTTAACTCACTCGGATGCTTCTGCACGTAGATCACTATGGGATAACCGCTGCCCACTCCGCTCATTATGGCTTCTAAAGTGTAACTTCTCACAACCGCTCCTCGTGTATATTAGCTTCTCAACCAATAATTGTCTTCGAATTCGAATTAGTTATTGTTGGCCTATGTATGACTTCAACTTTTCGATCGTGACTCGAAACAACTCAAACAGGCTCCTTGTACGTCCCCAGCAAGTGTTCATTTTAATATTCTCTCGAGTAACACCTATTCGATTCTTAGAATTTTCGAGTAGACCTAACACAAGGTATGGAAATTGAAAATTTCTTATTAGAGGGTCACAAATCATGATGTGAAAATCGTGAATTAGTACTTCACATAGAAAAGAAATTAAAAATGTTTGAGGGCAAATGATTGAGTAATTATACTTGGATACTTCAATAGCTCAAACACTCCTTTAATTAATATTTGTCATTTCTCTTTATTCATTACAATATTATATAACTTTACCATATGCAAAAAAAAAAATTATTCTATTTTATCTTTTTTCCTCTTTGTGTGTGTGTCTATTAGGAACGTCTCGGTGAGGCCCAAATCATTACCATACTAGGCCAAGGACTATGTAATGAATTAGTTTTCAGCATTAGAAAAGTGGCCCAAGATATTTTAGTTTTCCTCCAAGGTCTTTTAGACCATTGTATGGGTATTTAATACCTAGGACATCTTCCGCTATTGCCATGATGAAATTTCTGAATTAAAAAATCTTTCTTAGTTTTTTTCTGGTAGACCTAGTTCTCTAATAGTCTTATCAATTTGGTGTTTTCATTGAATATGCCTCCCAAACCTAATCGTGATCCTGACCTTCACCGTTCATCGGATGAGGCCATTGCCAACCTCACTTCACAAATTGTCGAGTTACAGGTGCAATTGGTCCAGCAAAACCAGACCCACGATGATAGACATGCCGCATTAACCACTTTTATGTCTAGTATGATGGACACCTTCACCCAACATATCAATACTCAACCATTACAAAGTACCTCTTCCTCTCCCTCTTCTAACCTCTCTACCCTTGGTATGCCTAGTTCCATTCCACTCTCTCCACCTGTTGCTTTTAATGGCATGTATGGCCACTACACTCAACCTATTCCCAACCCGCTGCCTTTTTATACAACTCCACCCATATCTACCTCGCTTTCCCTCAACTCACCGCCCAATAACTCTTATACTCCACCCCACACCAACCCTAACCATATTCTGTACGTCACCCACATGCCACACACCATACCATATTCTTCCACCATCCGACCTCCCAAATTACAACTTGCTGCTTTTGATGGGTCTGAGCCTTTAGATTGAATTTTTCAAGCTGAGCAATTTTTTTTGTTTTATCAAGTGCCCTGTGAACAACGGGTTCCCATGGTAGCCTTTCATATGAAAGAAGATGCCTTGAGCTAGTTCAAATGGATGTATTCATTAAATCAATTGGGGGATTGGACTTGTTTAAGTCGAGCGCTGGAGTTACGCTTTGGCCCCTCTACATATGAAAACCATCAGAGTACCTTGTTCAAACTTAAACAATTTGGTTCTATGGTTGAATACCAAGCTAGTTTTGAAAAATTGTGTAACAAAATTGTCGGGCTATCACATGATAATTTGTTGAATTGTTTTATGTCTGGTTTAAGTCCACCCATTGAACGGGAGCTCAAGATCCTCAAGCCTTGTACTCTAACACAGGAAATTCCGTAGATAACGTTATCTACGACCATTTTATCTACGGATTTTTTTCCGTAGATAATCCGTAGATAATTGACATTTATCTACGGATTTTTATGTTTATCTACGGATTTTTCCGTAGATAATCTTGATTTTTCTTGTAGTGAAATTGGTGGAGGAGAAATTACAGGATGCTAAGCCTAAATTCCAATGTCAAACCCCACCTCATACCACTACCCACACTACTGCCCATTTTTCCAATTCTTCTCGTTCACCAACCCCACCAAGTACTAACCCACCTACTTCCACTACTTCCCTTAATCTTTCCATAAAAAAATTATCCATGCAGCAAATGCAGGAACGACGTGCCCTTAGGCTTTGTTATAATTGTGATGAGAAATTTGTGCCATGCCACCGTTGTACCACCCCAAAATTTTTATTACTATTATGTGATGATGAACCAATTTCAGATGTGCCTACTATAGAACCCCCAGATACCCTTTGTTCTCCCGACTCCACTATGGGATCACATTTTCATCTATCTACCTTTGCTTTAACTGGTTAACCCTCAACCTAAACATTAAAGTTTCAAGGCACAATTTATAGGCACCGAGTTATCATTTTGGTGGATACAGGCAGTTCACACAATATCATACAACCTCGTATGGTACAATATCTCAACCTTAATCTTGTTCCTACAAGGCCCTTCAAAGTCATGGTGGGAAATGGTGATTATATTTCTTGTACTATAGTTTGCAAAGAAGTTCCTATTCAGTTTCAAACACATTCATTTGAGGTCCCATTATTTGTTTTACCTATAGAGGGTGCTGATGTGGTTCTTGGATTGGCCTGGTTGCAAAAGCTAGGCCCTGTGCAAGCTGATTTTTCCATCCCTACTTTTACATTTTGTCATCAAGGGGAACAAGTGACCATTGAAGGCGACTCCCAATTACCTACAGAAGCCATGTTTCACCAACTATGCCAACTACTTCACCAAGATTCAATCTCTACTTGTCATCTTTTAACCTTCAACTCTGTTGACCCATCCCTTCCCTCCCCCACCTTAAGCCTTCCCACCCACATTGTTCAACCAGAATTGACTAAATTGTTGCATGAATATGACCAAGTTTTTCAAATACCTTCTAGCCTTCCCCCTTCCCGTCCTCATGACCATCACATCCGTTTACAACCAAATTCAAGCCCAATCAATGTTAAACCCTACAGATACCCCCACCACCAAAAAGAAGCTATGACACAAATGATCAAAGATATGCTAAATGAAGGCATCATACAGCCCAGTAATATATAGCCCATTTTCCTCCCCAGTTTTGTTGGTTAAAAAAAAGATGGTTCATGGAGATTTTGTGTTGATTATAGAGCTTTAAAAGCCATCACTATCAAAGACAAATTCCTATCCCCACCATTGATGTGCTATTGGATGAACTAGGATCTGCTAAGATATTCTCTAAGATCGATCTACGTTCAGGGTATCATCAAATTCTTCTTCACCCCTCAGATATTGAAAAAACATCTTTTCAAACTTTTGATGGACATTATGAGTTCTTAGTCATGCCCTTTGGACTCTCTAATGCTCCATCAACCTTTCAATCTGCAATCAATGACCTACTAAGACCATTTTTGATGGCATCCTTGCTTGCATTGATGGAATGGTTGAGCAATGAGAGGACACCTTGACTTCTTGGATCAAGTTCCTCAAGGGTGGCGTCAAGTTTGGAGAAGAAATATAGTGGAATGGGCGGTTATGGAGAGTGGGGTGAAGGTGTTTAATGAAAGGCTTGAGAAGGGTACTCTAGGGTGTTGGCTCACTTCATGGTGATGAAGGCCACTTCTAGGGTTGTTTCTCTCAAAGTGAAGATGGTAGGGTGGTGGTCGAATTAGCCAAGGGTGACTAAGTAATGATATAAAGGCACAAAGGCTCTCTCTATATTCAACATCCAAAGTGATTACAAGTTGCACATCCTAGGGTATTTATAGAAGGAATGAAGCATTAGGGTTGCATTTGAGAGTGCCTTCACCAAAAAATGCAAGCCAAATGCACTTCAAATGAAACCTAAATTAACCCTAAATGCTACTTGGTGGCCAAGGATGGAATCTTTAGGTTTGGTTAAGCTACATCTAGGTGCATGATAAGACCATGCATCCTAGGTGCCCTCCACTTGGGCCTAAGCCTTACCAAGTCCAAAAACAAATCCAATGCTACCAAAAATATACGTCTAGGCCTTTTTCTAACCCTAATAAAATACCCTAGCTATAAAATAAAATCCTATAATCTAAGGCACCCCATAATACAAGGATAAAATGGGAAATACAAGTAAAAATAAATCCTATGACTAAGGCACCCCAAAATACAAGGGTAAAATGGGAAATACAAGTAAAATAAATCCTATGTCTAAGATACCCAAAATACAAGGATAAAATAGGAAATTAAAGACAAGGGCAAAATAGGAATAAAAATAAATGCTATGCTAATAAAAACTTAGGAGCTAAGGCCCAAAAGTAGGCTCACTCCTCCTATGGTTGGTTTTTCAACACTAACTTGTTCCTCTTACCTCCTTCAATATATCACTTCTTGGTCTTCTTGGCCTTAGTGTTATTCCATCAATTTTTAAGGAAATTTGTTTTGGTTTATTTCGATGACATTTTGGTCTATAATTCGTCATTCACGGCACACTTTTTACATTTATGTTCAATTTTAGACTTATTGCTTGTTAACCAATTTTATGCCAAGCGTCCTAAGTGCATCTTTGGAGTGGAGTGTGTGGGCTATCTCGGTCATACCATCACCAAATTTGGTGTACAACCTGATCCGGACAAAGTCAAGGCCATAATTGATTGGCTCGTTCCGCTCTCGTTGACTGGCTTACATGGCTTCCTTGGTATCATCGACTTTTATCAACGATTTGTGCGCCACTATGCTAGAATCGCCTCTCCTCTCACCGAGTTATTGAAATGTGCCACATTTACATGGACTAGTCAGGCTCAACAGGCCTTTACAGAGTTAAGAAAACAAATTACTACTACTCCTATTCTTTAGTTCCCAGATTTTTCCAAACCCTTTGTGCTTGAGACTGATGCTTCAAGGGTCACAGTAAGAGCTGTGTTGACACAAGACCATCATCCTTTGGCTTTTTTCAGCAAGAAGTTGTGCACATGAATGCAGAGTGAGTCAGTTTATGTGCGAGAGATGTATGCAATCACAGAAGCCGTCAAGAAATGGAGACAATACTTAATTGGGCAAAAATTCATAATCCTTATCGATTAACAGAGCCTTCAACACTTAATGTCCCAATCGATCCAAACACCGGCCCAACAAAAATGGTTGACCAAATTGTTGGGGTTCGATTTTCAAATCAATTACAGGGCAGGACGTCACAATACAGTTGTCGATGCATTATCTTGACTAGCTGACACACCGGATACAATTCTCCTAGCTATGTCTTCTCTAGTGCCCACATTTTTACAACAATGGAGGAAGTATTTTGCATTAGATCCAGAGGGAAAAGCCACAATCCATAGATTCACAAATGATACAAAATTTGGGGAGAAGTATACCGTTCGTGAGGGCCTTTTGTATTTTCAAAATCGACTTTTCGTACCTAAAGTATTGGATTTCAGACAACGACTGTTGGAGGAATACCATGCCACTCCGGTTGCAGGCCATTCTAGTGTTAAGGCCAGTCTTAGTCGTTTGGCTGCCTCATATCATTAGCCAACTATGGCTGCTGATCTTCGCAGGTTCATTAGGAGTTGTACCATCAGTCAACAAAACAAATATGAAGCTCAGAAACCAAGGGGTCTTTTACAACCGCTTACCACTCCAAACAAAGTATGGGAGGAGATAACCATGGATTTCATTACCTCCTTACCAAGTTCGCACGGCTACACTATAATTTGGGTGGTATGCGACCGCTTGAGCAAATACAGTCATTTTGTGGCTCTTCCTACACATTTCACTGCACAAAAACTTGCTCAACGATTTATGTAGGAGATTTTTCAATCGCATGGTCCTCCTAAAGTCATCATTTCAGACAGAGATCCAATTTTTTTGAGTCAATTTTGGCGTGAGATTTTTAAAGCACAAGGCAATAAGCTCAAATATAGTTCATCTTACCACCCACAGATTGACGGTCAGACCGAGGTTCTAAATCGGACATTGGAATGTTTTTTACGCTGCTTTGTGAGTGACAACCCTCGTTCATGGCTTCGCTTTCTCCAAATCGTTGAGTTCTGGTACAACACCAATAAACACTCCAGTTTAGACACCTCTCCCTTTCATGTGCTCTATGGTCGACCACCACCCAATATTCTCAATCTTCTTCCTCCCACCATGCCCACCGTACCCACAGTGTCCTCCCTCCTGCACGAACATAAAGCTATTTTCTCAGTAGTGAAATATCACCTTCACCGTGCATGACACAGAATGAAGCTAGAGGCAGATAAACACCGACGGGATGCATGCTTCATTGTCGGTGACTGGGTTTGGGTCCGTCTTCAATCGTATCGACAAACTTCCATTCATATACGAACCAGCCAGAAGCTTTCGAAGAGATTTTATGGACCCTTCAAGATTCGAAGCCACATCTGTATGGTGGCTTATGCGTTGGAGTTACCGGAGGGCTCGCGCATCGACCCCGTCTTCCATGTCTCCAAACTCCATCCTTTCATCGATGAAGACCCAATGTCGCAGTGCCGACCACCACCGCCGTACTTGCTTGACACGGTTAGTGATTCACTCTCGAGTGCATGCGAAACAGAAGTGGAAACTATTCCCTCTCACATGGCACAACCGAGTCCAATTCCTTATACTCCTAATGCGGATCTTTCGCACAATTCTTCATCAACGGTTGTGATGGCCTCGGGAACTCCTGCCACGAGTACCAAGATGCCTTTGGAAACAGCAAAGGTTGTTTGCACGTCCACTCCACTTGCAGTTTATGCCACACCGTTGGATAAACCCACAGAAAACACAATTAAATCTCAACCCTTGGTTACTCCTTTGATCCGTGACTTCCCACCCACCACCATCCCAACAGCGCCATGTGGTGTAATACCCATTTTTTTTATATTATTTATTAATGGCATTTCCGTAAATTTTTTTAAGGTATATGGTGTTTTGGTAACTTGGAACGGGCTGTTCCAAAATCGGAACGGGCCGTTCCAAGCACCAAAAATGAACTAGGATTAAAGTTGAGAACGGGCCGAGAACGGGCCGTTCCAAAAGGAGAACGGGCCATTTTGGTTTTGGAACGGGCCGTTCTGGAGGGAGAACGGGTCGTTCCATAATGAGAACGGGTCGTTCTAGATGAGTCCCAGAACGGGCTGTTCTGGTTTCGGAACGGACCGTTCCAGTTCTAAAATTTACGTAGATTTTTCAGGCCAAGAACGGGCGTTCCGCTTTTTGAAACGGGCCGTTCCGGTTCAGGTGAGGCAGAACTCTATAAATAGGGGCTGGGGTGTTGGAAAATATAGAATTTGAGAGAGGAGATCCTAGAGAGAGAAAGAGGAGAGAGAGAGAAAGAAAAGAGGAGAGAGAGAGAAAGAGAAATCCAGAGAAGGAGGTTCTGCCAGGAGAAAGAAAAGAGGAGGGAGAGGAGGAGGTTCTACCCTAGTTTGGATTCCTGTTTATCCAAGTAAGGGTAGTACTTATAAGACTTAATCTAGTATGTGAGCATGAAAGGGGTAGTATAATTTTTAATATGCTATTTTGTTTATATGAGGATTGTCATGTGTTTAAGTTGATGGTTGTTTTAGGTGTTAATTATTTGTTATTATATTGAATGATTTGGCATGGTTATGGAAAAGTTTGAATGTAATTATGGAATATGTTATATGTGTGTGGTTTGGAAAGCTAATAAAACTTAGACGAGTAAGGTTATGGTATGGATTAGATCTCTTGGTGAGATCAGGATATAATTTTTTGGAAAAATATGGAATTTGGGAATCTCATGGTGCGGATTCCAATGTGAAACTTTTCCAAAGGTTATATAATAAACCACTTCAGATGTTAGGTGGATCCTGAAGTACTCCTCTAAGTATTCTATTTGTTACCGGTATATGGGGGCAAGGCCGAGTCATACAGATGGATGAAGTGGCCACGATCACCAGGGTTACGTGACGACGTAATCCAACTATATATTTTCCATGAGAGGTTAGGTGTGTGACATGGGTTGATGACATGTTTCACCGAATCAACACTTGGTTTGGATGTGTTGAGGCCAACATTTGGTTTGGATGTGTTGGTTACATCATGGGATTATACAGTGGTGTGACGTTGTTTTGGATGTGGAATATGTATACATATGGTATGGATTGTATACATTGGTTATGGATTCTTTATTATCATAGAATATGTATGCATCGGCATGGATGTGTATACATTGGATTTTGGATTGGTTTATATTTGGCATGGAAATAATTGTTTATAATGTTGTCATTTCTTTGGTATGGATATATACTGTTAATGAGACATTTATTTTAATGATATTTTATTATACTATGGTTGGTTTTATATGTGCTAACCTTTATATTTTCATGATGTGGACTGTGATGATCTCACTATGTGGGGGGCAGATTAGGTGTAAGGCTTTGGGATAGCAAGGAGTCTTTTTGGGTAGCTGCTTTGAGAAGTGGCTAGGCTTAGAGCTTGACCAGCATCTAGGGTGTCTATCTTATATTTTTATGATGTTAGCTTTTTGGATTATTGTATAATCTTACTGAGGATGATGACTCTGTTATAAAAATATGTTATATATTTTGGAAACAATTTATACGTTATTGTATATTTACACTCTAGTGTAGCTGGCCCTTGCTCTATTTTCTTTAGTATATATTATTTTATTTTGGTTGGTTCTAGATGTGACGGCCTAGGGTGGGTCGTTACACGTGGCACCCTTGAGGACAAGGTGCTGACTCAAACAGGAAGCATTGTTAGGAACGTCTCGGTAAGGCCCAAATCATTACCATACTGGGCCAAAGACTATGTAATGAATTAGTTTTCAGCATTAGAAAAGTAGCACAAGATATTTCAGTTTTCCTCCAAGGTCTTTTAGACCATTGTATAGGTATTTAATACCTAGGACATCTTCCGTTGTTGCCATGATAAAATTTCTAAATTAAAAAATCTTTCTTAGTTTTGTTCTAATAGACGTAGTTCTCTAATAGTCTCATTTCTCGTACTTAACCTTGTTTACCCTCATCTTGTAAGTACCTATCCATATATGATTAAGCTGAGACTTTAAAACCTCCGCATCTTTGACAGCCGTAAAACTAACAAAACCAAACCTGTGACCTTCTTTGTTTTTTTTTTGGAATATACACATCAGCCACTGTACCCCAGCGTAAAAATATTCTCCACAATTCTTGAACACCAAAACCAGCAGGGAAGTTTGTGAAATAGTATTTAAGCCCCACAAAACGTCCGTCTCTATTGTCTACGCACGTCTTGATCTCATCTTTGAATAAACGATGCTCTGCTCTGTCCGTCATCCATCCCGAATGCGTCGCCTTCCTTCGTCTTGATCTCACCAAGCTCCACCCTCCGTCACTTTCCACTCTCATTTTTTGACCCTCAAATTAACAACTTTTCATGTAAATAGTGATTAATATTTTATTACTCGAAGACAATTCGTCCACTTGTAGATTAATTTTTCACATTAATACTAACCTAGTTTACCAAACTACAAATTAAATCATAAACTATCACATCTTTGTGAGAAATCCCAAGCAGGTCATGAAAATCCTTTCACTCCATGTTCAAACAAAAAAGCTTTTTTAACGAGGCGTGCCCATTTACCATGACACTTCTACTGTAACGCCCGATTTATATAATAATAATTACATATTTTCTTATATAATATTTTCGTAATTATATCATTAACAATATTTTTTTTTCTTTTTTGAAGGTAAAGATAAAGAAAAAGAATATTTTATGAATTTAATACATGACATATCGTTCTAAAATATTTACAATAACGTATTGTTTTACACATTATTTCTTTCTTCCCCTTCTATTACAATATTTACACTGATAGTGGGAATAAATTTACAATAACAAATAAAATTATAATAGATTTATTAAATAGCCTTCACATTCCAATTCCTTCCAAAGAAGACAACAGCAATAACCACTGCAAAATGATCTAGAATCCCAAGTAGATCCATCTATTTTATAATATATTTAATTTTAAAAACAAAGAAAAGAGAGGAGTGAGAACAATATCCAATAAATACAATAATTTAAAAGAATATACAGAATTATTTATAATCAATATTAAACACACACACACACACACATATATATATATATAGATCATAATTAGATTTTCATGATACAATAAAATTTGAATTATACTTGTAGTAACTAGTCAGGATAAATGAGCATCATCATAACACCAACCAACAAAAGGATATTTCACCTTAACCAACAATAGGATATTTCACCTTCTCACTAAGTTATAATTTTTTCACCCCTTGCCTCCTATTTATAGGCATTCTGGCGTACCCGGAACGGCCTGTACTAAATTCGGAACGGCCCGTTCCGGAGCCTTCAAATATAGGCAAAATTTTCAACTGGAACGGCCCGTTTCCAAAAAGCAAAACGACCCGTTCTAAAATTAGAACGGCCTGTTCTGGAGTTCACTTTTACACATGTTGACCATAAGGAGAACGACCCATTTTCAACTTGGATTTTAGGCCATTTTGTTTATCTGGAACGGCCCGTTCCACTTTTTGGAACGCCCGTTCCGCTTTTAGGAACAGGCCGTTCCGCTTTTTGGAACGGCCCTTTCTGGGCCTGAAAAAAACAGAATTTCATATTAAAAAAATAAAATTTTCATAAATATTTAAATTATTATTAAAAAATCTAAAATCTTCTAAGAAAAATTCCTTTAATTAATTAATAACTATAAAAAATAATTTTCATAAATATAAAATAATAATTAACTATTGTATAAAATTTGGGATGTTACAATTCTCCCCTCCTTTTAGAAATTTCGTCCTCGAAATTTTTCTGAAAATAGAAATTAATGGGTAAGTTTCTCACATCTTGCTTGCTAATTTTCATGTAACATCACTGCCTTATGAATGTACCACTTTATCAATCTCTCCTAAGAATGTATGATGTTAATAAGTACAAGGTGAGTAACTTAACGAACCTATCCATTATAAATAAGATCAAATTTCTTAAGCATATCAGATATAACTACAACTAAGTTTATAGATACAGAATCTTATTTTCAAATTAGGACGTCTAAAGATTGCATTAGATTTGAAAGTTTTTGGTGTTCTACCTTAGCTTTCTAACATACTAAGCAAGCATACACAAATTCCTCCACTTCCTTCTTCATCTTAGGCCACCAAAACATCTTTTTAAGATCTTGGTACATCTTAGTGGCTCCTAGATGGATACTAAGACTACTTCTATGGCCTTCTTCTAGGATTGCTCTCTTAAGTTCTGACACACTAGGAATGTACAACCTATTCTTAGATCTCAACATTCCATCCACTCCAAATCTAAACTCACTCTCCACACCTTGATTCAACTTCTCTACTTGACTCAATAAGAAAGGATCTACCTTCTGACCTTCTTTAACCTCATCTATCAAGCTATTAGTCACTCTCAAAGCTTCCAACTTAATACTCTTAGAGGTCAGCTTACACCCTAAGTTCATATCCCTAAACTCCTCAATCATATGCAATTCCCTAATTATCAAAGAAAACACTCTAAAAATTTTCTACTTAAAGGGTCAGCTACAACATACGTCTTACCAGGGTGATAATTCAATTGGAAGTCATAATCTTTAAGAAACTCTAACCATCTCCTCTACTTTTCTTTTCACCTTAGACCATCATGCTTCCGCTGTGCCACTCTGATACATTTTAGTAACTCTTAAATGAATGTTAAGAGTACTCTTATGTCATTTTTCTAAGATTATCTTCCTTAATTCGAGTTTACTAGGCACATAGATTCTATTATTGAACCCCAAAATACCATCAACTTCCACTTGTAAAAGGCTATCTATACCTCTACCAATCTTTTCCACTTGGCTCACTAAGAAAGGATTTAACTCCAGGGTCCTCTAATCACATCTATTAATCTATTAGTCCTTTCAACATACTCAATTCAATGCTCCTAAGGGTGAGCTTACACATCACGCTTAAGTTTCTAACATCCTCAATCGAATCCAACCTTTATATCATCAAAATGATATATGAATGCTCATCCTACTCAGGGCATTTGTCACCATATTAGTTTTACTTTTATAACCCTCTCCAAGGATTAGGCGCCTAAGTGTAAGTTCACTATGTACTCATACTCGGTCTTCAAGTCTTACCACTTCATTAATACTCCAGGTAAACTCTTATTCACTACCTTATCATATAGTCTCATGCCTTGTCACCAAAATGAATTGACTAATTATGCTTATCCAATACCCTTCAACAATCTACTCGTTACTCGAGTCATACCTAGTTTCTCACTACTAGGAGTAATTTCACAAGTCAAACTTAAATTCCTAATTTGAGCCCAAAAGATACATCTCTTTAACCATAAAGAAAGATGAATATAGATGTTTCCTACTCAAAGCATCGACCACTACTTTAGATTTACTCAGATAACAACTAAGATTAAAATCCTAATCCTTACAATTTCCAACTATCTCTTCTGTCTCATATTCAACTCCTTCGGATCAAGCAAATATTTAAGATCCTTATAATCACTAAATACCTCAAGCTTAGAATTATACCAGTAATGTCTCCAAAATCTCAAGCGTAACTATTACAACCTCTAATTCAAGGTCATGGGTAAGGTAATTTCTCTCATGAATTTTCCATTACCTAGATACTTAAAAACACAAGTTACTACCTTTGCATCAATAATCCACCCAAACCTGTCTTCAAAGCCATCACTACATACCACATAAGACTTACTAGAGTCCGGTAATGTTAACACTAGTCAATTTTTCTTAAGAGTTTAGAAAATACTTTCACAGTTACTATTCCTTAAAGGCAACTATCTTTTCCTGATCAATCTAGTCAAAGGTAAGGTTATCTAAGAGATTTCCTCAATAAATCTCCTATAATAATAAGTTAATTCAAGAAAACTCATATCCACACTAACTGACTTTGGTATCTCCCACTTAAACATAATTTCTACCATAAATAGATATACATTATATCTCCATTAGAAATCATAGGACCTAGAAAATTCACTTCATACAATAAAATTTCATACTTAAATAACTTAGCATAAAGCTGTCTTGAATATATTTTCACCCTCAACTCCAATATGATGATATCACATCCTAAGGTCAATCTCACTAAACACACAAATATTCATTAATTAATGGATCCCTAAGGTCATCTATCCACATATCAATATACATGCATATCAGTTAGAATGCCTACTTTAAACCTTCATATATACCATCCTTAAGCATGTATGAATCAAATACCGTTTACTACGTATAACCTGTACATGAATAGCCTTTACCACATAACATCATACAACCTTAAAGAAACTTTTGATCCACAAGACAACACCTCAGAACATCAGAATAAAATCGATTTCCTAATAACTCACAAATATCATGATAACATATATATCCCTTTAACAACTATCAAAGAAAATGATACATAGAAAATTATACAGGCTATCACCAAATGATCTCAAACCTATCACCAAAAGAAAACTTAATAGGATAAGCTATCACTCTTATGAAGACTTGAAATTCTAGAATGATCATATACTTAGCTAAAATTTCAAAAACTGTAATAAATATAATCAGCGCTAACAGCTAGACCTATACTCATTAAAATATTCATAACAGAAGTTCTAGATCTCTATTGTACCTGATTTTGGTGCCCTTGAAAAGATAACATTCAAGACTACAACTTTTATGAATATCATAAAATGCAATTTGGTTCAATATAATACTCCGTCAATATAATACTTGTACTGGCACAATAAAACTGCAGCTAAGACATTCCCTGCATGGATCAACAAAAGAGTGCACCAAATTCTAAAGCCCCAAAAATACCTTAAAACACTTTCAAATCATTATTTAAGTTTCTTCCTACAATCCTAAACCAAAAGAACTCACATACTTAGCACAAAGGGTTTAGAAGCTGAAATAGAATCCTCATACAACCTAACCCAAAAAAATCAATATATAAGCATTAAATTTAATAAATCATATAATAAGATTTAAAAGTAATAAAGGAAATATAAATTAATTCCAGTAAAGGTGGCAGTGCCTCCTGGTTAGGAAAATTTATAACTTCCAAATCATGTAATAAAAAAAATAAAAAATAACAGAGATGCACACTTAAGCCTTTCATCAAAAAATATTTAAAACTCCAATTCTCAACATACATCTTCCTTGGATTCAATCGCTACAATTATAGACTTCGTCTACCAAACAAGCATAGTAAACTCATAACTCACGGCCGATTGAATTGACCTGCTCTGATACCACTTAATGTAACGCCCGATTTATATAATAATAATTACATATTTTCTTATATAATATTTTCGCAATTATATCATTAACAATATTTTTTTTTCTTTTTTGAAGGTAAAGATAAAGAAAAAGAATATTTTATGAATTTAATACATGACATATCGTTCTAAAATATTTATAATAACGTACTGTTTTACACATTATTTCTTTCTTCCCCTTCTATTACAATATTTACACTGATAGTGGGAATAAATTTACAATAACAAATAAAATTATAATAGATTTATTAAATAGCCTCCACATTCCAATTCCTTCCAAAGAAGACAGCAGCAATAACCACTGCAAAATGATCTGGAATCCCAAGTAGATCCATCTATTTTATAATATATTTAATTTTAAAAACAAAGAAAAGAGAGGAGTGAGAACAATATCCAATAAATACAATAATTTAAAAGAATATACAGAATTATTTATAATCAATATTAAACACACACACACACACACATATATATATATATATATATATATATAGATCATATATTAGATTTTCATGATACAATAAAATTTGAATTATACTTGTAGTGACTAGTCAGGATAAATGAGCATCATCATAACACCAATCAACAAAGGGATATTTCACCTTAACCAACAATAGGATATTTCACCTTCATTCCTTACTCATTTAAATCTCCAAAGTCAAACCTCCAGCTACAAATAATTCAAACTTTATCTTCTATGGCCATTGAACAATATTTATCTTTATAAATACGGTGAGAAATAACAAGACGAGTCCAAGATATCACAACTATATCATAGTTGATTATAAATATATTTACAATAAATATATTTACGTAAAAAGAATATATTGAAAGTACCAATGATATAAATAAAAATGACAATAATTATAAAATAATTAAACAATATAAAATATGAACACCTTAATAATTAATATGGACAACAATAATTATAGGTTAAGCAAATAAATGAGGTTAGGGACACCCCACTAAATAAATATACATAAATAAATAAACATAATAATATATAAAATTTTAAAGAGATAAGGTTCTCCTCCCCCTTACCTGGATAAGTAGGAGCTAAAACGTGGACAGAACCTCCTCCTCTAGATTCCCTCTTTCTTTCCCTCTCTCTTTCTTTCTCTTTTTCTCTCTCTCTTTCTTTTTCTTTCTCTCTCTCTCTCTAAGATTTTCACTTCTCACTAAGTTATATATTTTTTCACCCCCTGCCTCCTATTTATAGGCATTCTGGCGTACCCGGAACGGCCTGTACTGAATTCGGAACGGCCCGTTCCGGAGCCTTCAAATATAAGCAAATTTTTCAACTGGAAAGTCCCGTTCTAATATCAGAACGGCCCGTTTCCAAAAAGCAGAACGGCCCGTTCTAAAATTAGAACGGCCCGTTCTGGAGTTCACTTTTACACAAGTTGACCATAAGGAGAACGGCTCGTTTTCAACTTGGATTTTAGGTCATTTTGTTTATCTGGAATGACCCGTTCCACTTTTTGGAACGCCCGTTTCGCTTTTAGGAACAGGCCGTTCCGCTTTTTGGAACGGCCCGTTCTGGGCCTGAAAAAAACAGAATTTCATATTAAAAAAATAAAATTTTCATAATATTTAAATTATTATTAAAAAAGCTAAAATCTTCTAAAAAAAAATTCCTTTAATTAATTAATAACTATAAAAAAATAATTTTCATAAATATAAAAATAATAATTAACTATTGTATAAAATTTGGGATGTTACATCTACACCTTCCTATTCAAACTAGGTTTGATTAACCGTTAACAACCTCCTATTTTCTAAAGGGATATCAATTAATCACCTAGTAAAATTGCGAGCAATCAATTAAATGACCTTAATTAATTTAAATTCGTTAAAGTTTTTAAGGCAATTACATGATAGTTTAGACCAACCATAGACTCCTCCTCATTGGATCATTTTGGCATAGTTTCTAAATCCTTCCCTTATACAGACATGCTAATATGGAAAATGTTCAAGTTGTTGCACATTTGTTGTCCATTTTCACCGATCACAATCTATCTTTATATCAAACACGAACTATGTTATACCTTTTAATTTGAAACTTGTATAATCACAAAATAATAATTTGAGACATGTGTTAGTACTATCTTTAAGAACTTATCTATGAAATGCGTTAGCTTTAGAATATAACAATTTCTTTCTAATAATAATTGATGTAATAGAATTAACAAGTTTATAAATGATAATAATTCAAAAGTTTGGTGATCAAAATAGATGTGTAGAGAAGAACTCTCATATAGAACCTTCTAAAATATTATATTTATAAGAAAATATTTTTTTTTTCAAAATCATCTAAGACTAAGTTAACAGGTCAAGAAGATAAGATAACAACTCTTGAAAGACCAAGTCAAACAGATAAGATAAAACTTGTTTAAATGATCAAGTCAACAAGACCAACTTGAATTAAAATATATTTTAGATTAAAAAAAACTAAGTTATAATAATGTATAAACCTTAATTAAATAAATATGTTAATCTTTTTGAAATATCACTCAAAATATACAACAATCCCCCACATATTTCAAAAAGATTAAAGAAAAAGTTTTAAGAGAACAAAATAATTTATTGAGTTCTCATTCTCTTGGATGTGATGAGTCAGACTTCATGTAGTAAGCTATATAAACCAGACCTATACTGATAAGACAACATTATGTAATTAGTGTAGCAAACTATATGAACCAAAAGCACTTGACGAATGTTAGAGGTCTACCAATAACATTACACCCTCACAATCCTTAATTAATATTATTGTTGTTGTGTACTAATAGGCTATGCGTGTGTCCAGTATTTATGAATGCTATAGAGAATATCTCATACAAGTGGTCCCACTTGACACTCATATAGGTGATTTCATCAAGTATATATCACAAATCACAACCTATAATGGATGTGAAAATCATTAAAATTTTTATAAAGTGTCAACTTTTCTCATAACTTTATAAATCTCAACTATAACTTATCCTCACGTTAATGCAATTCTAGTACTTCCTCACACATCATAGTAAAAGACTAAAATATTAAAAGTGATAAGAATCAATTTAGTGATAGCAGAACTAATAAGTAACTTGTTCTTACCCATATGAACCTTATTCATGAGATCTCTAATCACAAAGATTAGGTTATCATCACTTGTTTGGTTTCAAGTGACTTAATAAGGTATCATTCCCTTCGATATTTAATATAACAATATCTTCCGTAGGGGTTTAAATCATAGGATTGACTGAATCCATTATTGACTTCACATGATCAATAAATTCAATCATTTTAATTAATTAATCAATTACTTTTTCACGTTATTCAATTTCAATCTTATATTCTCAAAGAAATATTTACTAAGAGGTTTCTCAACCACTCAACCTCATTAAAAAGGATATCAAGTCAGCAGTCTCTTGTAATAGATATAGTCTGTTAGCTCAATATGAATGAGGTGGCAATACAACTGTTATTCTTATGTCAGTTTAATTGTCTCCTCCTATTATATATAGAAACTCTTGCTTTGTATCTCTGTTCAGTTTTAGAATCAATATATCAGATATGTTAAATAGTTTATCTCCTCTTGTGGTTCTCTCTAACATGGTATCATGAGCTGAAGTTTTCTTTTCAGGGAACTTCATGGCTTCCGCAACAAACAAACACTTTGTCCCACAAGCTTTCTCAACCCCCATTTCGTGCAAACTCAGTGAAGACAATTTTCTCACATGGAGGCAACAAGCCGAGTCCACCATAAGAGGGTATCGATTAAAGAAACACATTCTTGATGCCACTCATATTCCACCCCAGTATAAGACAGCAGAGGATAAGGAGAAAGGCGTCATTAATTCAGACTATGAAGACTTCGATCAACAAGATAACTTGCTGAAATCTTGGCTATTAGAAAGCATGGAACCCCAATTCAAGGTAAGGATGGTTGGATATGAATGGTGTCATCAGATGTGGAGCAATCTAGAGACATACTTTGCCTCTCAAACCAAGACCCGAGTAAAGCAGCTCAAGATTCAGTTGAGAAGTATCAAGAAATCAACGGCTGTAAATCAATATCTTCTTGAAATCAAGAAGATCGTAGACACTCTTGCAGCGATTGGGTCACCTCTAAATACAGCTGAGCACATTGATGCTATCTTTGATGGACTGCCTGAAGAGTATGATCCCTTCATAACCTTTGTTCTCACACGAAATGAAGAGTACCTTGTTGAGCAAATTGAAGCTCTACTGATGGCTCAAGAAGAAAGATTGGAAAAACATAAACGCAGTGACAATATTCCTCTTCAGGCCAATCTGGCTCAAGTTAATTTTCATGCAAGAAAACAACCAAATAATCAAGGGCGAGGTTTCAATACCAATGGCAACACTGGCAGAACCTCTTACAGAGGTAGAGGACGTGGCAAATACAATCAGAATTTTGGTAAAAGCAACAAGCAACAGTGTCAAGTGTGTGGCAAGATTGGCCATATAGCTTTTCATTGCTGGCACAGGTATGATCAGCAATATGTTGAACCCAGTTTTAATAACAATGCTAATGCCTACAACTCCGGAAATCAACAACAGATGCAAGCTATGTTTGCGGGTTCTCAAAATATAGTATATGATGATCAATGGTATCCAGATTCTGGAGCCACTAATCACCTAACACCAGATGTGAACAATCTTGGTTCAAAGGTCGACTATACAAGTCAAGACAAGATTACCATGGGAAACGGTCAAGCAATAGGCATTAACCTTACAGGTACTTCATACTTTCATACTCCTGTGTCTTCAAAAATATTTGCCTTAAAAGATCTCTTGCATGTTCCTCAAATAACCAAAAATCTACTAAGTGTATCTAAACTTTGTAGAGATAATAAGGTATATGTTGAATTCCACACCAATCATTGTCTTGTTAAATCACAGGATTCGAAGGAAACTCTTCTTCAAGGGAACCTTAAAAATGGCCTGTATGTATTTGATGAAGTACAAATTCTGCATCCTGATGCTTATAAGCATACTGCTGCACATGTACCTACTGTTCTCAGTGTACAAAAGACTAGGAATCTCTATGATGTATGGCACAATAGACTAGCTCATGCTTCTAAGAAAATAGTAAAAGATGTCATGAAAATTTGTAATGTTCCCATATCTGTTAGTAATAAAGATTCTTTTCTGTGTAAAGATTGTTGCATTGGTAAGTCGCATGTTCTACCATTTCCTGAATCATCCACCGTGTATAATTCTCCACTTCAACTTGTTTATAGTGATGTTTGGGGACCCTCTCATTATGCTTCGCGAGAAGGATTTAGATATTATGTTAATTTTACTGATGCCTATTCAAGGTATACATGGATATATTTTATGCATAATAAATCTGAAACTGCACATCATTTCAAGCATTTTAAAACCATGGTTGAAAATCAATTTGGGAGCAACATTAAAAGGTTTCAATCTGATGGAGGAAAAGAATTTGCCTGTCTAACAAAACTTTTTAATGAAAGTGGCATCATACATAGAATCAGTTGTCCTCACACTCACCAACAAAATGGGTCTGCTGAGAAAAAGCACAGACATATTACGGAGATAGGTTTAACTCTCTTATCTTCATCTGGTCTTCAGCAAAATTTCTGGGCTGATGCTTTTAGTACTGCAATTCATGTTATAAATAGACTACCTACACCTATTCTTGGACAAAAATCTCCATATGAAGTATTGTTTAAGAAACAGCCAAACTATCTTTTATTAAAACCTTTTGGTTGTATCTGCTATCCTCACCTAAGACCGTTTAACAGACATAAAATGAATTTTAGATCCTCTCCTTGCATTTTTATCGGTTATAGCATGCATCATAAAGGATACAAATGTCTTACAAATAATGGCAAAGTTATTATATCTAGAAATGTGATATTTGATGAAGATACGTTTCCTGGTACATTGTCTGTCAATACTAACAACAGTGCAGGAATATCAAAGTCTCAAGTATTTTCAGCAGTACCAAGTATACAGGTTGTGCCGTCTCAAGTATCTTCATTCAACAATGTTCCATCTGTTGAATCCCTTGAGAACTTCCAACCTGCTTCCAACATTAACGATTCAAATGCAGGTCCTAGTACACCTCCTTCAAATTCAAACCATCCATCAGCCACCATCGGAATACCAGCTCCCACACAAATTGCCACGTCTGAAACAACTCAACTTCTGGAAAACCAACACCCTATGATTACTAGAGCTAAGGCTGGTGTTTTTAAACCTAAAGTCTTTCTTGCCACGTCTGAACCAACAACTGTCGTTCAAGCTCTTGAAACGAAACATTGGAAACAAGCCATGCAAGATGAGTACAATGCTTTGATGAAGAATTATACATGGGATTTAGTCTCATTACCACCAGGAAGAAAAGCAATCACTTGTAAATGGATATTCAAGAACAAGTACAAACAAGATGGTTCCATTCTTAGACATAAAGCTCGTCTAGTGGCTAGAGGGTTTAATCAACAGCAGGGGATAGACTATACAGAAACGTTCAGTCCGGTTGTCAGGCCTGTCAGCATCAGAGTAGTCCTTGCTCTAGCTGTTTCGCAAGGCTGGCCAATTCATCAAATAGATGTGGACAATGCCTTCCTAAATGGAGAGCTACAGGAGGAGATATACATGCTTCAGCCACAAGGGTTTCATAAAGGGAATTCAAACACTGTTTGTAAACTAAGGAAAGCAATTTATGGTCTGAAACAGGCTCCGAGAGCTTGGTTCCAGAAACTAACCTTAACTTTGATACAGTTGGGGTTTAAACAAGCTAAATCTGACAACTCTCTTTTCATCTCCACATCCATAACCACATCAATATACATTCTGATCTATGTTGATGATATAATCATCACCAGCAACTCGTCTACAGCTATACAAAGTTTCATTCAGAATCTTCATCAATTTTTTCCTCTCAAAGACCTTGGCAGACTTCATCACTTCTTAGGAATAGAAGTTAACTCAGATGGTGCAGGTGGCATTCACCTCTCTCAAACCAAATATCTTATGGATATTCTTGACAAACTCAACATGTCTAATGCCAAGTCTGTGAAAACACCAATGGCACCTGCTTCAAAATTAACGAATGATGGTACAGTAGTATGTCAGGACCCGAGCTGCTATAGGTCGACAGTTGGCGCTTTGCAGTATTTGACCATTACCAGACCCGATATTGCCTACATAGTCAACAAGTTATGTGAGTTCATGCATACTCCTCTTGAAGTCCACTGGAAAGCAGTAAAGAGATTCCTTAGGTATCTTAAAGGTACACCGCAGCATGGATTACACTATCAGAAATCAAGTGATACTAAAATATATGCGTATTGTGATTCGGATTGGGCAAGTGATTAAGAAGATTTGAGGTCAACATCAGGAAATTGTGTGTATCTAGGACCCAATATTGTATCTTGGATGGCAAAGAAACAGAGAGTGGTATCACGGTCCAGCACAGAGGCTGAATTTCGAAGTATGGAAAGTCTAGTTACAGAAATCCAGTACATTCAAAATCTGCTTTTAGAACTTCATATCAGCAGCAGAAATCAACCACTGATATGGTGTGATAATCAAGGGGCTGTTCTTCTCTCTATAAATCCGGTTTTACACACTAAAACTAAACATTTTGAATTAGATTTGTGGTTTGTTAGAGAAAGAGTAGCTCAGGGAAAAATTCAGGTCAGGCATATTCCAGCAAAACTTCAAGTTGCAGATCTGTTAACAAAGGCTCCAAGTTCAGTCATCTTCTTGCAGCTGAGAGACAAACTTACTGTAGATAAACAATCTACACTAAGTTTGAAGGGGGATAAAAAGGATATCAAGTCAGCAGTCTCTTGTAATAGATATAGTCTGTTAGCTCAATATGAATGAGGTGGCAATACAACTGTTATTCTTATGTCAGTTTAATTGTCTCCTCCTATTATATATAGAAACTCTTGCTTTGTATCTCTGTTCAGTTTTAGAATCAATTTATCAGATGTTAAACAGTTTATCTCCTCTTGTGGTTCTCTCTAACACTCATAATTAACCATATCAAGAATAATAAACTCCGATTCAATAATTATTAATTAGTTGGTTGATCTCAAAGTAACTACACTAAAACCAAGTATAATGACTCAACTAATGGTGGATTTTGTCTCATTTTGATCAAAGATCCAATTATTATCATCATTGTATTTCTAATACAATGGAAAAATCCACCATGTTGAATATCATTAATTTATAGTATCTCTCTAACATCTCATAATACATAAAACTTTATAATATGGAGAACTTCACATTTACATTATAGTCAAATAAAAATAACTAAAATTTTTCTAATAATTCACACAGTTCTGAGCATCTCATATCATAAATGACAAATGCTTTCAAAAGTTGATTTAGAGAACTTCATATCTCAAAGAGGTGATAGAGATATTGTTAATTTCATAATCAGAACTAGAAATTACTCCTTCAAGAAGTCAACAAAAGTATACAACTTATAAATATTTTATCAATTCCTCCTTTTGTCTTATATCTTATAACAAACTTATAGAAAGATCTCTCTTGTTCTTTCCAAAAATCATAGTCACTAGCAAAATTTACACAAATTTTTTTAAATCAAAATAAGATACATATTATAGTATGACTTCAACTTTTAAAATTACATTGCTTACACATATTACATCTCAACTTAAAAGATTCACAAAACACTAGTACAAAAGAGGTATTTCACATCGGTTCTTTTTAACTTTTTACGTCAGAAAAAATACCGACGTAAATGCGGGAGACATAAATTTACATCGGTATTGTAAAACTGACGTAAATTTACGTCGGACATCAACAAGGTCCGACGTAAAAAAGTAGTACAAAAATAAATAAAAAATTAACAAGTGCAGGCAGAACGGCCGTTCTGATTGCAGAACGCCCCGTTCTCCAAGCAGAACGGCCCGTTCTCCCAGCAGAACGGCTCGTTCTGCTTGGAGAACGGGTCGTTCTGCTTGGAGAACGCCCCGTTCCAGATGCAAAATCAACAAATTAGCAGAAGAAACGAGAGGGTGCAGTGGAAACTAGTAGTGAAGATGGAAAGTAAACAAAAGGAGGTTCACTTCACTTTTACCTTGAGCTTCTTCTTCTCTGGCCACCGCTCTTAATCTCTGAAAATGTAAACAAAAGGAGTACCTCTGTACGTGAAGATGGAAAAAGAAAACAAAAGGAGGTGAAGTGGAAACTAGTACCTCTATACATGGCCATGATCCTGGCCTACGACTCCGTGAAGTGGTGGAAGATCTTCACGCCATCTCCCTGCTCTCGTTCCATTTCATCGTGGCGAACAACCCCTATGCCATGAAGTACCAACTCTTCCTCAGGTCGAGGACCAGCTCTCGTTCATAACGGTGGATTCGCTGCGGAAAGCCATCATCTTGGGCGTGCTCTTCCTCTGGTCGAGGACCAGCTCGAGAGGGTCACGCTCTTCTCCCTCTCCACTTGCTCAAGGGCACGGTTCAGATATAGTGGTAAAAACCATTTTACGTCGGGTATAATAGAGTCCGACGTAAAATATAAAATCTACGTCGGACACAAAATCTGTCCGACGTAGATTTTATATTTTACGTTGGAGTCTATGATATCCGACGTAAAAAACTTCATAAAAATTACAACACTGCCACCGTGTTTTTTTTACGTCGGTTTTTGTTATGACCGATGAGAAAATAGTGACGTAAAAGACTGATTTTCTAGTAGTGAAAACTACAAATCTAGTTTAGTCTAAAAATTATATATTAAAATCAAATTCAAATTTACTTGCCATTCACTTTATTTAAAAAACCTAAAACTTTAACATATTTTAAAAAAAAATTATCACTATAAATTTCATAACATTACTTCTTAAATCTCCAAAAAAAAAAAAACAAAGCTTTCATAATTAAAATTTTTAAACATTAATAACTTATTTAAAGTAACCGTTAAAAATACAGTCATATGTACGTACAATTATTACAAGCCCCATAAAGAGTCTTGGAAGCGCCGCGAGCCAACCACTAGAAAATCTTTTACAAATTCCTTTGGATTTTGCATCAATTGTCCATTGTGTAAATAATTGGTTTGATCAAAGACTCTAATATGGCAACACAAAAGCCAGAGTTTTTGAGAAGAACGACTCCATCCCTTTCTCTTTCTGCTTCTTCCTCAACGCCTTCCATATCCTTAAATTTTAGAATTTGGTAAATTACAAGGGATTTTCATGGGCAATTTAAGTGCTTAAGATTGTACATTTTGTTCTCCATCTTCCCCAATTATGATGTATCTTTGTGACCCAACACGAACTATTTTACACTTTCTAATATAAAATTTATACAATTACAAAATAATTTGAGAAGTGTGATAATATTGTTCTTAAGAACTTATAATCTATATAATATGCCAGCTCTTAAGATATAACAAGTTTTTCTCAATAATAATAGAAGTAATAGAACTAATTAATAAGTTTATAAATAAAAATAATCTAAAAGTTTGTTGAGTAAAATAGATGTATAGAGAAAAGTTCTAATAAAACCTTTTAAAATGTTGTATGTGTAAGAAAATAATTATTTTTTTCAAAATCATCTCATACAAGTTAACAGATAAAAAATTAAGATAACAACTCTTGAAAGACCAAGTCAAAATGATAAGATAAGATTTGATCTAAATATCCTAGGCAACAAAACCAAATTTAATTAAAATATATTTTAAATAAAAATAAGTTAATTTATAATAATTTATAAACCTTAATTAAATAAATATATTAATCTTTTTGAAATATCATTCAAAATATACAACACAAGTATGACAATTAATTTTCATTTTTTCAATTAATCATTCTTTGTTCAATAATTACTTCATTTTTTAACCCTAAACCTTAAAAAAAAAAAAAAAGACTTAGTTTAAAATTCACACATAGATTAATAAAATTAACTAGTACACTCAGTTTATGTTAAAATTGCTTCAGATTAATTTCTTTATACATGCTTTATCTTTTTATATCTACTAGTTTATGTTTCACATACTACTCTTTCTCTCTCTTTTTTAATGATACTAAGAAAATAATTAATAATGTTTCCAAATTTTAAAATAAAAATAACAAATAAATATAAATAATTTTTTCTTTTAAAGTGATATATATTTTTTATTCA